>NC_056730.1:683527028-683734421 GCF_019279795.1 Protopterus annectens
GAGATGAGCAATACAGAATGCCCTTCCATCCAATGTGGGAAAGCAGAAATATTGCTCTTACCAAAAGGGATGACAATACATTTTTTTGCATTGAGTTTAAGGCCATGACTTTGGCACCAATCATCTGTTTGTGTAAGACGCTCTTGTAGGATGGGTAACATCACTTGGACATTTTATGACTGCTTCTAGTTTGCAGTCATCAACAAACATTGTCAGCCGCAGACTTTAGGTTTTGCTTGTACTTGGAGTAACAGTAGAGGTCCCAGGACTGATCCTTGTGGAACACCACTTGTTGCAGGTCTGCTGCTGGAGGTGAATTTCCCTGTTTTAACTATATGGGTTCTATCATTGAGCCAGTTAGTGATACATCTAACAATATAAAAGTTGATACCTAGCTGGATGAGTTTGTCAATTAAGTCTGAGTGGGGGATAGTGTCAAAAGCCTTGGCTAAGACTAGGTAGGCTGTATGCACAGATTTCCCCTTGTCTAGGGTTTTGGTGACTGTCTTGAAGAAGTCCACCAGGTTTAACAGGTATGATATTCTTTTGATAAACCCAAACTGAGTAGAGTCAAGTGTTCGGAAACTATCCATATCTTTGCTGATAAGGTCCATGATGATTTGCTCTATGGCCTTGCAGATAAGGCTAGTCAGGCTAATAAGTCAATAGTTCCCTGGGTCAGTGAAAGCACCACCTTTGTGCAAGAGGATAACATTGGCCATTTTTCATTCAGCTGGGATGAAGCTTTTGCTTAGATTATGATTGAAGAGAGTACCTGATGGTGTTGCTAATTCTTGTTAGAGCCTATGTAGGATGCAGCCAGGGATGTTATCAGGTACCACAGATGCTGTGTTTTTGGCTTAAGAGAGGGGCATTTATGACCTGCTCTTTAGAGATACAAGGTAGGGGTCAGGTGGTAGGGGTGTCATGGGGAATGTGTGGCAGCGACAGGGGAGTGAAATTTTCACAGAACCTGTTATCTAACAGGTAAGCTATGTCCACAAGCTCAGTATATGCAGTATCATTAGCTACCAGTTTGGCACAAATCTGGGCCTTTCCTTTCAGGTTACAGATGTAACTAAAGAATGCCTTATGATTGTCCTTAGTTGAGGAAGCTAATTTGGATTCATAGTTTGCTTTGAAGGACTTCACAAAAAGTCTTATTTCCTTGTTTAAGCTGAGGAAGGATGTTTCCATTTTAGGGCTCGTCGTCTCTTACTCTTAGACAGCAATTTCTTCCTCTTTTTCTAAAGCCTGTTAATAGCAGTTGTCCACCAGGCAGGCTTGTTCTTCCTTGAGAGCCTGTTTTGGTCCTATCAGATGCGGTTGAATCAATGCAATTATATAGGTGTTTGTATAAAGCATTGAAGTACAACTCGGCATAGTTGCCAGTTCCAGCTGAGGAGGGAGGTACAGTGAAGCTATTTATACCATCATGTAAGAGGTTATAATCTGCTAGGAGAAGTTTTTTAGTTTAGTTGCTGCTGGGGTGGGTGGTCAGGTGTGATAGTTACTTCGACTGAGACTGATTATTGGTCAGATCTCACCAGGGAAAACCTCACAGTGGGGATGCTACAGTGGTCCCCCATATTTGTAAGCTCCACATCCAGGATGTTGTCACCCCTTGTGGGGGTGTCAACCAGCTGGTCCAGGGCATTGGAGTTAATGAGGTAGAGGAGCCTTTCAGAAAATGAGTTTGAGAACGAGTAATTTACCCAGTTAATGGGTGGGTAGTTAAAGTCACCCAAAACCATAGTGTTTGGAGTATCTTGATAGATTCAAGTAGATAAAAATAGGCAAAGTGGGTGCCCTGATTAATGGAGGGGGTCCTGCAGCTGGCAATGAGTTGAATAGGTGTCCAACCAACAGTTCATTGCACCTGAAGTATCTCCAGGGAATCATACTGTCTTCTTAATTACTTACAATCAGTACAATAATACATCTATACCAGTGTCCTGGAGAAAAGAGGCAGCTTACTTAATATAGCAGTTTGAAAGTAATATACAGTAATATAATGAAAGTTTATATATATTTATATAAATATATATATATATATATATATATATATATATATATATATATATATATATATATATGGGTCTACCTGATAACACCGACACGCCAAAACACAGACAACGAAATAAACGACATGACAAAACCGAAAGTTCAGAAACACAAAACTTCACATGTCCAACAAACCACAATCCCGGCAATCAACAATACAAATACCTTTCCTGAAAAACACACGCACAACACAAGCACACCAAAAACCTTGCAAACTTACACTAAACCTTACATACACAACTATCTATGCACTAATCTTAACCTAAACCCTAACCCTAAGGTCCGTCACTATCGCACACTTACCTTACCCACACCCTAACCCTAACTCACTTAATCCGCCCCTAATCCTTAAGTCTGTCACTATCGCACACTTACCTTACCCGCACCCTAACCCTAATTCACTTAACCTGCCCCTAAACCTAAAGTCCGTCACTATTGCACACTTACCTGACCCGCACCCTACCCTAACATCCGTCACTATCACACACTTACCTTACCCACACCCTGACTCTAATGTCCGTCCCTGTCGCACATTTACCTTAACATGTCAGTGTTCTCAGTGTTGGGATTCTCAGCTTTTGGTCTTCTCCATTATTGATCTCCCAGTGTCGGTGTTCTCGTTGTCGGTGTTGTGGACTTTCGGCGTTTTCAGGTAGACCCTATATATATATACACACACACACACACACACACACACACACACACACACACACACACACACACACACACACACACACACACACACACATATATGAGATAAAAATAGGCAGAGTGAGTGTCCTGATTAATGGAGGGGGTCCTGCAGCTGGCAATGACTTGAATAGGTGTCCAATCAACAGTTCATTGCACCTGAAGTATCTCCAGGTAATCATACTGTTTAACCAGTCTGGAGGTGTATATATCTTTAATGAATATTGATACACCACTTCCTTTAGTTTTTATGTCTTCAGTTTGTGGTCTGAGTGTATGGAAGGAGGCATAACCTGGTATGGCTGGGGTGCTCTTCACAGCCTTGAAGCAGGTCTCTGTGACTGCACAAATGTCTTTGTATTCAAAGGTGAGGACTGCTTCCAGTGAGTGCAGTTTCATGTTAAGACTCTTAGCATTTAGCAGCATAACCGTGAGGTTGTTTTTTGATGGAGTTTTACATTGGGAATTTTTGTCCTTGAGACACTGCCTAAAAACGGCACCAAGGGGGGATAAAAGCCTTCTCCAGTAGCCAAATCCCAGGGGTGACAGATGAAGACCATCTGTGGCAAAGCATTGAGGTCTGGCAATCATGTCATCCCAGGCTGACAGATACTGGATCACCTTGGAATGACACCAGAAACTAAGTCGATTATTAAAGTCAATTATTTTCTGTTTACATTGAGGCATCATTGTAGGTGAAAATAAAATTCTGCTTAAGGCTAGGGACATACCTCCTGAGACAAACAGTCGAAGAGCTCAGTCATGTCTCTCTCCATATAGCCCAGAGAGGTACATCTCAAGTGGTTCACACCAACATGGACTATGATAGAGTCATAACAGTAATTGTTGTTGTTGGAAGACTTGAGTGCATGTGTGATATGGTAGATCCTGGCACCTGACAGACAGCTGACCATGACCGTTTCCTTAATCAGCCTGGTGAGAGGGGCATCTGTGTGTCTCATTATGGAATTACCTATGAGTATTATGTTTGGTTTTTGTGTTTTGCCTTAAGGGCTTGACAGGTGAGACACTGGTGCATAAGATATTATTTGTATTGTGTTGTTCAGAGGAAGTATTATGTGAAGCATGCTTGTGGTTTGTGTTTGGGAGGTCTCTGGTGTTTAGGTATGTTTCTGGTGAGCAGCTCCAAGTATTTAGGCATGTGTGATGTGGGTTTGGGTGGAGTAGGAAGTGTGGTTTGCATGCTGATAACCTGCACATTGTCATATGTACTGACTGGTGTGTCAGAGTGCAGGGATTCAAAGTTCTTAATATAGTTGCAACTCTCACATGTTGAATTTGTGTGGACTAGGAGTAGAATGTTATCAGTGAACATGAGGCAGTTGCTACACTGCCTCACAATGATCATGTTGACCATGCTGGCTGGAGAAATTGTGGGAAATTGTCCGTCCATAGTGTTAGGTAAATTTATATTGTCAATAAAAGAGGTTGCACTTAGGAATGGCTAGTGAGTGGCAGGAGTGTTGGTACCTCTGAGGCTGGGCTTAGTGTTCCACCTGACAATAGAGCAGGGCCATGAAAAACCTCTGAAGGACCACAAGCAAAGTTCTAAGGGAAAATTTAACAAGCAAAATGTTTGCGTCTATAACCACCAAAGGTAACTACCACTAAGTGGCAGTGCACAATGGTGAGCTACATGCAAACAATGGCAAATGTGGGGGCTTAATTAAAGCACGAAATAATCCTTTTAACTCAAACTAGGCAATAAGGATGCTCTCTCTGAGCTCTAGTCCAATCACCCTCGATTAGATGGGACACAGACAGCATTCTCTTCCCACAAGGGTGCAGAAAGGCTTTCAACAAAGATGGCTTGAATTTGATGCTCAAAAGTTACAAAACAGTCCCAGAAACAGCAAACCTGAAACCTGGGCTTTGCTACAGCTGAACTTGTACAGTATATAGTAAAATGTGTCAAAAATAGTTCAGACAATTCAAACAGACAGTAGAATTCAAATACAAATTAAAAGTGCAATATAAGAGCAAAATGAGGCACTTATAGCTAGTTGGAAGCAACAGATGCCTCAGATCATTCAGTATCTCAGTGAAGAGTTGGTTTTAGTGCTCAAGAGATACAAAACAATCTAGAATCAGCAAGTCAGAATCTAGCCTATGCTATAAAATGTAAAAGTACTAGAAATTCAAAGTGCATAATGTCATAGTTACACCAGCAAAAAACAGTTTAAATAAAGTAGCAATCCAGTAGAAAACTGTTCTCAAAATACGATGTAGGCTTTACAAATACTTATTTTTCAGCTGGTTTCAGTGTTCAAATGATACCAAACAGTCTAGATTCAGTCTAGATTTAGTAAGCCTGAATCTAGCTTATGCAATAAAATGCTGAAGCACTAGAAATTAAAAGTGCAGACAATTGCAGCCACAACAGCAGAAAACAGTTAAAATAAAGCAGCAATTTGGCATAATTTTCCCACAAGAGTGTAGACCACAAACCTTCCTAGTGTTAAATAACTGGTCTAGAACCCAAGAGCTTAAATCAGAACCAAGTAATTTAGAATGACAGGCACAACATGCCTTCACCAGTAATTCCCAGCTTAGAAGGGTGTAGGCCACACTCTCCTGCCACAAGAGTCTAGACCACAAACCTTCCTAATGTAAAACAAATAGTTTGGAGGCCAAGTTCTTAAACCTGTTCTTAAACCAGAACTAAGACACTTTCCAAATAACAGACACAATAATCCTTCAACCAGCAAGTCCCAACTTAAAAGGATGTAGATTATCGTCTCCTGCCACAAGAATTTAGACCACAAATCTTCCTAATGTAAAATAACTGGTTTGGAATCCAAGTGCTTAAACTGGAAAAAAGACACTTAGAACAACAGGCACAATAAGCATTCACCCAGCAATTCCTAGCTGAGAGGGGCAGAGTATAGACCACAAACCTTCTTAATGTAAAATAACTGGCCTGAAGTTCAAGTCCTTCAACCAAAACTAAGAGACTAAGAATAACAATTACATTTTCATCAGGTGACTAACAAGCAGTAATATATGCTGCAGAATAAATGCAACTGAACACTTTTAAGTGCAAGCTGCAAAAACAGTAGGAATAGATGCAGTAGAAGCAGCTGAATAAAGTGTACTTTTTAGTTCAGTAGAAAGGGAGGAAATAGAAGATAATTCAATGTTAAGAAACTAAGGGGTGGACCTCCCCAAATGATCTCACTGTACTCAGTAGAATGTGCTGATGTGATGGGACTGGGAGGAGTGTCCGATATAAAATTTATAGTAGAGTCAGGTAACTCAAAAGCCACCAAGTTTTAAGAATACAACAGTTGGGTGAGTGGGTGGGAAAAATAAAATGGAGACAGAGATCAGAGTAGAAGTAAGGATTCCTGCAATATCAAGAATCCTTGGAAATAAATTCACTCACCCTGAGAAACATTCACAACACACAAAGACATTGCAAAGCTTAGAAATATTTTAGCAAACTCAGAACAGCTTTTGCAGAATACTGTTAAAACATTAACCTAGGAGCAGTACAATATATGAAGTTTCTTCAACAAGTGCATGCTGAAAAAAGTGATAAATTCAACCAAATATAAAAATGCAGCACAGAATTGTGAAATATCACTGAAACGATTACAGCAAGTGCAAACAACTATACTTATATCAGCTTTGTATTTCCAGATGGATTTAGAAACAATCCACATCTTGCAGCCACAGGTGAAGTACCAGCCACAAGGAAGCTCTGAATAAAAGAGCAGAATCTTACAAAACTTTATCAAACATGTAACTATTTTATACCAGCAAGATGAAAGACTTTACTAAAGTTAAACCCTCAGGCCAATCAGATAAAAGCAGAAAAAGCTACTGAGCAGTAGTGCCCACATAAATAAAATAGAGACAGAGATCAGAACAGGGGTAAGGATTCTTGCAATAATAGGAATCCTTGGAAATAAGCATTTTCTAGTGTTGTCCTTTTCATGATGTTGTTTTTACTGATGTCTTTCGTGAGATGAAGTACTTTTTTATGGTTGGTGGTTGTATTTTTTGTGAAATAAGTTCACTAACCCTGAGAAATGTTCACAATACACAGAAACTTTGGTTTTGCAGAATACTATTAAAACAACAACTTAAGAGCAATACAATAGATGGATTTTTTTAACAAGTGCAGGTTGACCTTAATTGTGAGTTGTTTAAACTTGCAGAATTGCCATGACAATTGAATGATGTGGAACATGTCGTTAGATTTTGTTGTTTAAAACTGAGGTTGTAGTGCAAGCATTTGTTCTGAA
This sequence comes from Protopterus annectens, assembly GCF_019279795.1. Taxonomy (NCBI): domain Eukaryota; kingdom Metazoa; phylum Chordata; order Ceratodontiformes; family Protopteridae; genus Protopterus; species Protopterus annectens. Next base: position 683,534,054 of record NC_056730.1, read on the forward strand.
GAAGTCCTGATTGTAATGAGGAATGAGAACACAGCTTGTGATGAGGAATGAAATCACTTATACATTCATAGATTATTACTAGGTTCATAGGCTGATAGTTAAATATTATGCAATCAGTATGCAAACTATTATAAGCCTAGTCAACGACAAGAGGCCACAATCAAACACTGTGCCTTGTATCCATAAGTTAAAAACTTTAACCATTATGCCTCCCCCTCCCCCCTAGGTTCATAGGTAAGTACTAGGCTAGCTGCCCTTCCAGCCTATATTAAGCCTAGCCAATTTCCTTTAAGAGGGGAGAATCAAGCCCTGTATCTTGTAGCTGTGAAACATCTTGACCATTATGCTAACCCCCCAAAAATGTAGGGGCGTCTGGTTTTGGTGAATTATTTCTAGCCTAGGCAAATCAGTAGCCACTGCATGTTAAACCTTTCTTAATGGCAAGAGGGGCCCACCTTGGAGTGTATTTATGATGTTTTTTAAAAGCAATTGTGACGTAGACAAATTTATATTTATATAAAAGTTATCAAATCATGTTAACAAATTCACATGTACAAACATTATACATGACATATATTGCTATATATCCTGTAATCTAAGCAACATTGTATACATTATTCAATTCAATTTCTGCCTTCTCTTAAACCTCATTCTTCCTCCGAAATATTTTTCTACATGTATTGTTCCCTCAGTTTCCATTTTTTCTATATAATGTATTCCTACCCTTTTCTAAAGATCCCACCTCCTGTTATTTTACCTCTGCTACAATATTCACTACTTCAAGTATAGTTGGCTTAGATTTTGATTTCTATTTTCTAGTAACTGCTTCTTTGCCAGCCACCAGACTTAAACTTAACAAGCCCTTACTTTATCTATGCAATTCAGAGCTTGTATCCCTGCTCAGAAAATTATTTCCTTTGTTACACTCAATCACTCACCCTGTATTCCAGCAGACTACTCTGTAGGGATTTTTAAAGTCTGCCAACTCATTACATTCCCAAAACATATGTTCCCAGTTACCTCTTTTCCTCATCACACCTCCAACAATTGTCATCTATCTGAGGAGAAAAAACTTTGGAATCTTCTCGGGGTACTAAAATATCTCTGCAAACACTTCCAGGCAAAAATCATAAATCTTACAGACTGTGTTGCATAATTGGGAGTTACACATTTGTCCTCCCATTGTTTCTTTGTGAATTGCATATATAATCTCCCCTCCCATATTTTCTGACTTCTGATTGATTCCTATAATTATTGTGCAATATTTTATATTCCCTATTAATTATTCCTTTTTAACAGCAACTTCTGTTCTACATTCAATTAAAAACTCAACAAGTGAGTGTCTTTCATTTAGGATTCCCCTATCCCTTTTTTTTTTGTATATCGTCTGATATCAATCATTGAATGGGAAGGCAATCATTAACCTGCAGTCCAAATGCCTTCCTGGCCTCTTCCCATTCTATTACCTTTCCTTCTCTAATTATTTGTCCTTGATACCTTGACTCCTTTGCCTGCTTCCTCCAGTAAATTACAGCCCCCACTTGTCTATTCTCTGTACTGCTAATTGCAGTCATCCCTATCGACACAATTTTGTTTCTCCATTCCAGTGTTGGCTTAGTTCACAGTGCACTTTCTACTACTTTATGAATATAATATTCCGTAGGATTGTTGTTATTCTCTTTAAGGATCTGTGTACAAGATCTCATTGTTCCTTTATTTCTTGAATCATGCCCCCTGCTTCATCATCATCCCATTTTCAGTTTGAATTGTAGCTGTCTGCTTATCTTATATAAACAGTCTTAACTGTATAGCTCTAAAATATCCATTCAAATCAGGTAACCCTAAACCCCTTTTTTCTGTTGGGAGGATCAGCTTATCCCACTTGGCTCTTGCCTTCTTCCCATCCTAAATAAAATCCTTCAACTCTTTATTCATTACTGTCCACAACTTCTCCTCTGATTGTTAAAATATGCCTGATCTGCATATAAAGCAAAAGGGACTAAAAGCATTTTTGCTCCTTGTATTGTGCTATCCATATCCATAGGCAAGAGTTTCCATTTTGTCAGTTTTTGTATGATAATTTATTTAGTCTCTTCTCACATATCCTTAGCTGCCATAACCAAATCCCCTTTTAATCCATACTCCTCAATACTTCATTTTATAATGTCCTCATATGTATTGGTATTGCTGGACCAATTCAAGTGTGGATAAGCAGTTTATAGCTATAGCTTTATTTTATCTTCATTAATTTTAGATCCTAAAAAAAAACCTCAGAACTGCCTCAGAATACTCCACAACACACTGAGATGTTGTTTTTTGGTTCCATCAGGTACAAAATAATATCATCTCCAAATAAAGCCAACTTTTCTTGATTACCATACCAATTATATCATTGAATTCCTGGCCCCCTTATTTTCTTTGCCACTGGTACTAAATATAACCCAAATAACAAAAGTGAAAGAGGACACTCCTGCCTGGTTCCTCTATTTAGGGGAACATTTATGATTATCCATCCACTCATTCACGCAATGTTTAAAAACAGTTGAGGAGGTATTTTGCATTATTTGAAGGAGGGGTATATTCCAGAGTTCCTTTTTGTGCTGTGGTTGAAGTTTGGGGCTCTGGTTTGTGTGTAAGTGATGTTACACATTTTGTGAGCATGTAGAAGCTTGCATGGAACAGGGTCTTTTGAGACCTTGTAAGATAAGTGCAGGTCCTTCCACAAAAGGCAGTATGAAACTAAGAATCTGGATAAGGAGTTGAGGCAGTATGAGAATAAGAATAGGGATAAGGAGTTGAGGTAGTATGAGAATAGGAATAGGGATAAGGAGTTGAGGTAGTATGAGAATAAGAATCAGGATAAGGAGTTGAGGTAGTATGAGAATAGGAATAGGGATAAGGAGTTGAGGCAGTATGAGAATAAGAATAGGGATAAGGAGTTGAGGTAGTATGAGAATAGGAATAGGGATAAGGAGTTGAGGTAGTATGAGAATAAGAATAGGGATAAGGAGTTGAGGCAGTATGAGAATAAGAATAGGGATAAGGAGTTGAGGCAGTATGAGAATAAGAATAGGGATAAGGAGTTGAGGTAGTATGAGAATAGGAATAGGGATAAGGAGTTGAGGTAGTATGAGAATAGGAATAGGGATAAGGAGTTGAGGCAGTATGAGAATAAGAATAGGGATAAGGAGTTGAGGCAGTATGAGAATAAGAATCAGAATAAGGAGTTGAGGCAGTATTAAAATAAGAATAGGGATAAGGAGTTGAGGCAGTATGAGAATAAGAATCGGGATAAGGAGTTGAGGCAGTATGAGAATAAGAATCGGGATAAGGAGTTGAGGCAGTATGAGAATAAGAATCGGGATAAGGAGTTGAGGCAGATGAGAATAATAACAGGAATAAGGAGATGAGGCAGTATGACAATAAGAATAGGGATAAGGAGTTGAGGCATTCTGCACAGGATGTAGTACTTCTATTGTGTTTCCTACTGAGAAAACATTGCTGTCTTTCAAGTTGGGTCTTGTGTTTTCTCAAGCTCGTACCAAAAGTGGCATTATATTCAAATATAGGATTAATAGTGGAGGAGTAGAGAGGAATGAAAATAGCCCTGGACTTGTAGTTGGGATAGGTCAAAGGATTCTTAAGGAACTATAATGATATGATCATCAATAGAGAACTCATTCTTATTGAAAGTGTCCAGGTCCTTAATAACAGCATCATTTTTGAAAGTATGCTAGTCATCTAAGTGACAGGTACAAAGGTGGTTGTGTTTCCCAAAGGAAACGTTGCTGCAGTTATTATTATTATTATTATATTTTTTGTTTGCATTTAACATTAGACCATCGTCCTGCCATTAAGAGACCATCTTGTAGGATCTGGGTGTCATTATGCGAATTGATGATAACACTGGATTTTTAGTCATTATCAAATTTTGTCAGGTAGAAACCTTTTGTGTTAGCCTGAACATAATATAGAAGACACCGGATAGAAGTAGACTCAGAAAAGAGCCATCAGGGACCCCACTAGTAATGTGCATTACATGGAAAGGAAGACCACAGTCTTATCAAAGGGGGTGACAACAGCTGTTTTCCTATCGTTGGCACAAGTCCATTTCAGAGGCTAAGAATAAAGAAATTGCAGTGAGGATGAGTAAGACAGTGTTTCATACTAGCAAGGCAACTCTAAGGTACATTTTGAGGCCACATTGAAGCTACTTTCTTTTACTGCCAGGACAGCTTTCAAGACTTGTTTATAGGTGATTTCTTGTTGGGAATAAACAATGTATTATCTGAAGGGAAAAGTGAGGGGAAATATGGGAAGAAGCTTGAACTAAATTTGTTGAATAATATGTTAATAATTTCCTTACAGCTGAGCAGCTAATTTTGTCAGGAATTATTTTGGTACCAAACAGAGTAAGATTCCTAACCTAGCGGAAGACTAGCCCTTGTTAGTGGTCACCTGGCTAGCTTCTCTTTTAAGGTGAATTTTTTCTCATCTATCTCTTGAACACATAATGCCATGGTTACAGAGACTTGCTCATGGTCCTGTATGTTGTGCATGCCATATGTGTACATGGAGTAAAGGACTTTAGATCCATGGCAAGCTACTAAATCCTGACACCTGAAAGACCATGCTTTCCTTACCCTGTGGGGTGTCAGCATGTCTTACTATGGATTCACCTATGACTAGGACATTATCATATCAATTTGCTGTCTGGAGATGTAAGGGCTTTGATGGTTCCATTGAATATCTCCTAATAGCAGTTCTTTTAATGGCAGGTACGGAATGTGCAAGTAATGGATTGACTGAGGAGTGATTTAATCTGATTTATGCCTCAGAGATATTTGGGAGAATGTCTTAAGCATCTCAGTACAATATGACCTATTATTTGGAATTAATTATGGAGGTGTGAGGTGAGTATCATTTCTGACAACCTGGTAGATGCTGACATTATGTTTACAAGAGAGGTTATCTTCCAGGTGTAATAGATATCTGTATCTCTCACATTATGTAAATGAAAATACACAAAATCCAGTCTGTGCACAATAATGCACATCCCGAATGCATTGGCTGCATATAGCAGGAAAACCTTACAGGCATTTGATCTGTGGGGGTCATTTATGACCTATTCAAGGCAGTATCCACTACATAGGTTCATAGGTTCATAGGTAGGTACTAGGCTATTGGCCCTAGGGCCTATATAAGCCTAGCCAAATGGTACCTTTTGTCACCCAAGAAAATTATTTTCCTGTGCCCCTGTCAAGCAGAGCCACATAAGTGATCCCTGGGGTGAATTTCTTATCTTCCATCCAATCATCAAGATTTTTCTTAAAGAGTGCTAATGAGGAGCTTTGTTTGATATAGATAGTTTGCTCCAGAGTATGGGAAGTCTCTGGGACAGGAATCCATCCCCCCAGCATTTTCTGTTTATTGTGGTGACAAGGTATAGGTCCCTAGAGTGTGTAGCTTGGAGGTATTGGGACTTCTTTAAGTGGAGCATGTCCAACAGCTCTGGGTTTGACATAGCTTTGTATGTTAGGCAGAGATCGCCTCTGAGTAGGCGATATGCCACAGATTAAAGCTGGAGTTTTTTGAGATGGTCTGCGTAGGGCATCTGTTTGAGGCTGATAATCCTCTTTCTGAGGTATTTCCAGGCTTTCCAGTTGTTGTAGATGTCTTGTGAGGTACATACCAAAAGGGGCATTGTACTCTATAATGGGTCTAATGAGTGATGAGTAGAGGGGAACAATGACCTCTTTTTTCCTGGATGAGAAACCTTTTGTGATGATCCTGCCCCTTTCCATAAGAACATGAGAGGACACACCCAGGGCTGAATTTGTGATAACCATCCATTCTTTTAGTGACAGTCTATTCTAGAGTAATGTAATTCTCAGGAAGGGGAATGTTCTTTTTAAGCCAAGGTGGAAGTTTATACCTTTAGTATGGCTGCTAGTTGTGTTACTTGTTTTGAAAATGTGTAGGAGGTCACACACGACAGGGTATTTTGAAGGCTTGTAAGCTAAGCAGAGATTTCCCACAGGAACTTTAATGAGATGGAGAACAGGGACAGGTCATTCTGCACTGGACATAAAACTCATGCCATTAATTTTCTTTGTAAAGAAGTGTTATGATCTTTCAGATACATGTTGATTGGGGCACTTTTTCAAATATAAGCTTAATAGAGGAGGTGTAGACAGGAATGATAACACTCCCAGAAAGATATGCTTTTGACAATCAACTGGGTTAGATAGAAGGATTTTCTTATTACTGTAGAGACACACTGGGTGACAGAGCGCTTGCTGTCAATAAAGGAGTCCTGGTCCATAATAATTGTATTATTTTGAGGGTGTGCATACATTAGGAATACTGGTATTTTCCAAATGATATTGTTTGACACTTTTTGGAATTAGCTTTATACCATAGTTCTCTAACCATTCCTTTGTACAAGATGGACCCTCTTGTAGTATCTGACTTTGGCAGTAAAAGTGATGATCGCTCCAAGTTTGGAGTCATCTGCAAACTTTGTCAGCCAGAGACCCTTTGGATCAAGTTGAACATCAGACAATTAGATTGAAAAAACACAAAATAAACTACTAAAATAGAAAAAAAATGGCTTTAGAAAGCAGCCAGTAGTTTTAAAGTGCATAAAGCTCTTTTTGTTTAATAAAATCAAACTTCTTCAGATGCAAACATTCAGGGTACAAGTTTCAGTTAAATAAAATACCAGGAAGTGCTTGAGCCTGTCAGTACACAAGCCACTGACATGAATTCATTTGCGAGTCTGATAAAGAACAGATTCCAAAAAAGTTAAGTAAAGACAGTTTTCATACTGACAAGAAAGCACCAAGGTACAGTATCAGGCCCCATGGAGCTAGTGTAATTTTTTTCCTCCAAGAGAACTAAAAAGGGTTACTTAGAAGTGATGTGGGAGTATAAACAATTTCTGATTTGGTAAAATGGTAGAGAAGATAGTGGGTGAAGTCTGAATTAAATTTGTATGCTAATATATTAGCTGTATCCCCAGAGTTTGGATAGACAGAAGTTTTATGAATCAGTTTGGTGCAATGCACTGCATTGTCTTTTTTTTTTTAAATATACCAACAGATGACCACCAACTGCAGTCAGATTAGTTGTAGCCTCCCCAAGACTCAGATGGAGTAGTCAAGGAGATCAAAGCCTCTGTTGTGGCATTATTCAGATTCTAGAGAGTATGCCCTCTACCCAACCACTCCATGGCATCTATGCTAGCTATGCAGTTGCAGCTTTCAGAAGATAAATGTGCACTTCCATGCAAGTGCAATTTTCCAAGTAAGTGCTATACTGATTGCCAAATGAAGCAAGCTATGCTCTTAATGCTGCTTTTGCAACAAGCCTAAGCTGCTTCCTCCATGAAGGATTGGTGTCTTGATGTTGGCCACTCACTGCCATACACCCGCATGTAGCCCATAGAGAAAACATGATGCTATTTGAACATAGATCATCTGGACCACATTGAGGCCTTTATCCCTCTATGCCATGGGATCACTGCTGGGAATTTTTTTGGGATTCCCAATGCATTTGAAGAAAGACTTGTCATGGTCCTTGCTAGTGGTCACAATTTTAATTCATATTTAGCCTTGGTATATTTGATTTTACTTCTATGTATTTTCAGTAGTATGGCTTCATAATGAGAGTTTTTCTGTTTGCTGTATGGTTTTAACCCTAAATTTCACATTATATTTCTCATAGCTAAGGTTTATAAGCTAGCACGTTTCAAACCTCTGGAATAAACATCCCCTGCACTTTAATTAATGCAAGTCACTATCTTCCTTTAAATTTATAGTAGATAACTTTATGGGTGTCAACAAATTTACTGTGGGACTGCCTCTTATAGCTCTCCTGAAGAAACGAGGTGCAGCCTGAGGCAGGGTGACTTTGACTTATCTAGAAATATATGAGACAGGCAGTGAGATTAATCTAGATGCTCTCTGCACATGCAGTGGGGTTGCCATATATGAGACAGGCAGTGAGATTAATCTAGATGCTCTCTGCACATGCAGTGGGGTTGCCATATATGAGACAGGCAGTGAGATTAATCTAGATACTCTCTGCACATGCAGTGGGGTTGCCATATATGAGACAGGCAGTGAGATTAATCTAATTGCTCTCTGCACATGCAGTGGGGTTGCCATATATGAGACAGGCAGTGAGATTAATCTAGATGCTCTCTGCACATGCAGTGGGGATGCCTACTGACTCCACAAGTGGTGGGTCTTTTTGACTTTCAGTAGGTTATCTGCCATCTGGAAGAAGTTTTTCTTAGATAATTTTTTAAAGATGGGGGGGTATGGATATTTTTCACTGGGTTCTTAGAGGGAGAATTACTGATTAGTCAGATGTGACCACTGATAGGATTGCTATAAATATATAACTTAAAGGCATAATTTGTGCGAAAACTAGATCAGTCAAATATGCATCCCCTAATGGGCAGCAAAAACTAGTCAGGTGTGTTGGCATTGATGAACTACAGGAAGCACTGTGCATATTTATTTCAGTGCTACAGGTCTTCCATTTTATACTTATGTAGTTGAAATCACCAAGTGTATGGTGTTTGCTGCTACAGAGAGAGACTCAAGGTTTTTAAATAAGATATATACCTAGTTGATGTCATTCCAGGAGTTCTACAGTTTGCCAGAATACCCCATTGAGTCTTTTTCTTTGTAGTTGTTTGGATATGGGAGATCTCTAGGGCAATATCTTCCTTACAAGTCTGGATAGGACTGAGTTGCTTTCAAATATGGACACTTCATCACTACTATCATAGAGGTACCTCATTGTCAGGTCTGATGGGATGGCTGGCAATGGAAACCATGTGGGAGGGGGTGTTATCAATGCACTGTAATCATGTTTTGGTGATGATGCACGTCAATATTTTCTTGAGAAAAAAGGCTTCTACGAAGGGTAACTTTTTTGCAGATTCTATTCTTGAACAGTGCGACTTTTAAATGTTATGGGTCTAACTTTACTATGTCAGTAGATGTGACAGATTGGCTTTCCCTAAAAAAAGACAGAATGGGAGTGGAGAACCGTTTAGCCAATATGTAAAAGTGCTGAGAAAGAAGTTTAGTCCTTCTTTTATAATGTGATTTTGACATTCAACCTTTTCCTTCAGGTCACCACATATTGTATTCCATTGGAATAACATGAGAATCTCATTCAGTTGCTGTAACATTATCATCTGCCCATATTCTATCATTATGCCTGTAGAGTGCAAGTTGCTGCTCAAGGCTAGCTGCATACCAGCCTTGGATGTGTACCTACAGAACTCTAACATGTCTCTTCATATAATATACATTTTTGTATGCCAGAAGTCAGTCACATTCAATGTGCCAACCATGTTGTCCATGCCTTTGGCATGCTTGGATTAAAGGGCATTCTAACTTGCTGAATCATGGTGCCTAACAGGGATCTCACATTCATTGTTTCATTGCTCTGCCTTTATAGTTGTGCATCTTTGTGTCTCACTATGGATTGAAGTCATGTCTAGGAGAATCTGCTGGCCAGAGAAACCTAAATGGCTTTTGCTGTCCAGGTGGATGACTCCTAATGGTGCATAATGAGCAAGAAATGGAGTGTCATTGTGGAGCTCAGTTGGACTGGTTTGCGTCTCAGGTGACATTGAGGCTTGGAAATGTTTAAGTACAAGAAGGTTTACTGTTTGGTTAGTAGGATGAAGGTGCAGAGCGAGTGAAAAATTGGGTAGTGACAATATGTTTAAATGAGAGATTAGCATTCATTTTCATTTGTTTTGTCCTTCTTGGAATTTCATTGCCACTGACCTGCCCCTCAGGACCCCACATCCACACTGGATCTACCAGCTTGTCCTCTACCCTCTGACTAATTCCAACATCACTGGGGCTGTTGTGGATCCTAATGGTGTCACAGAAGCTCAGACATCTCCACGTCTGTCCTGGGGGGTTCTTTTAGATGTCCTGCATACTCTCTGCCCAGCCATGCATGCTGATTGATTCACCTGACGGCAAGTCCCCTCTTTGGACCACTTTCCCCTTAAGTGAACATCATCAATGAATGCCCTCATACCTGAGATAGGTACACACATTCCTCCTAACCAATCCATCAGCCACCTGAGCCACTAATTGAACCTGGGGTGACTGCTCTGTAGTTAGGACTTTATCTCTCTGTGCCACTGGAGTGGCTGTTAGGATCCATTTTCAATTGAGATTTGTATCTTACATATAAAATCATGTGGGTTAAAAGCATGAAGTGGGATAAATTCATGGCCACAAAATCTAGTCTGCGTACAGCAGTGTACACTGATTCTTTCCCCAGTTGAGTTCAATGTGGTCTCTTTTCATTTAAGACTGTTTCAGGTTTCCCTCATACTGATTGCTTAGACTTTCCTAAGTTAGCCAGTGAAATAACAGCACTTGTTTCTCTTTGACACACTTTATATACAAGTAAGGAGAGTTAATTTAGGTTCTCCTTTCTAGGAAAATATACATTTTCCATATTTCTTGGACACCTTCACCTTCACTTTCAACTTTATTTAGGTGTTTATTGCTCAAAACATATTTACAGACAAATAAACATAAAACTATATTCAAAATATAGATTAAAATGAACTCTTACATTACTCTAGTCTTTCCTATACAGTATGATAAAGATAAGAGTGAACTGTGGAAGCCAGCCATGGTTGTATACTCTCAGAGTCACAGAGGTAGTAGATTTATTCCACAGATGGGGAGCTTGTTAAGCAAAACCACTCTTTCCATATATCTTAAAACACACCTGCTAAATCATCAACTTTGTCTTAGTGTCAATGCGTGAGATTCTAGGAAGGTTATTTAATGACAAAAATACCAATACCAGGATCTTATACATAATCAAGAAACTGCCTAGTCACCTGTGTAGACCATGCAGAACAGGAGTAGGACATTTTTATATAATGTACCAGTTAGTAACCTGGCTGTACAGCAATTGTAAATGGTTAAGCTCATTATCTGGAAGTCTTAGGTAAAGTACATGGCATTGTAACAGTCCAAACAGGAGGAGACCAAAGCATGAATTGCTACAAAAGATCAGCTTGTGCTAAGAAGTGTTTTAGCTCTGATTTGTTTTGGAGATGCTAACATGAAGATTTAACAATGGTTGCACCTCGCACAGAAGTGCCAGCCTCTGATCCAGTTCAACATTAAGATTAAAGGTTCTTTCAACAAACTCAAGCCTATGCCTATTCCTTTCATAAAAAATAAAATCTGGAGGAGAGGGAATTAAAAAGTCTTTCATCACAGCATCAACTGACATAGTATATGCTTTTGAAGTGTTCAGTTTCAATCACTTATGGACATCCATAAATATATGGCTTCAAAATGGTCAGCAAAGGAATACACACACACACACACACACACACACACACACACACACACACACACACACACACACACACACACACACACACACACACACACACACGCACGCACCCTTATTCTCAAAAAGTATTATTGCATTATACAGGTAGGCTACTGAATGTCTGTCACGGGGGTCTAAGAATTTTGCCTATCAGCCTGTGGATTGTTGCATTTACTGCATAAATAGCAAAAGGCAGAACTCTGTAATGGAAGAACCCATTTAGTATGGGCAATGGCATCTTTGATTTAGCTTCTAGGTCGAGTGGAATTTGTAATAACTGTTGGTTATATGGAAAGTTGGCAGAATTCCTGCCTTTCTCAATGTATTGATCAAATCATCCTTCTAATGTATGGGATATGAATTAAATTTAGACACGCTGCTTAATTTTCTGAAGTTGTTGCAACAATGTATATACCCATTACGTCTTGGGACCAGTACAAGTGCAATAAAGTCATTCCATCTACTTCATGATTGCTGTCTGAGGTGAGGTTTGAGCATTTTTTCCTACCCATTTCCTAATTCATTGATGAAAGGATTCTGGAATTCAAGATGGTTTCATATCTACTTTCTCACCAGGCACAGTTTCTATGATGTGCTAAATTAAAATAGTTATATCAGGTAACTCAAAATATATGCCCTTCTGCCTGAGTTTAAACTCCTTTATTTCTTTTTATAAAAACTGAAAATGTCTCATCTATTCTGACTTTGGGACATTCTACGAAGGCCTCAAATTCCTCTGAAAACATACCAACTTATAGAAACATCAGTTCCTTTCCATGGCCTCAGAACATTTATGTGGCATATTTTTCTGGTTTCCTTTCAACTGGCTGCTTCATGGTTCAAATTGCTTCACTTGTTATTTCTGTCATTTCAAAGGATACTTTCCATTTCAAAAGGAACTCATTTCTGTAGTTGATACTAACAAAGTACTTTATCACCTGATTTGACCTCTCTTCTCTTCGCTAAAATGAATATTTTTATTACACGCTCACTTGAGTCTCCTGAAATCTCTTATTATAAGCATTATAGATGTTAAACTATCTTGCTGTTGTGGAAACTCCAAAAAACAAGAAATAGCAAAGCTATAGGTGGACAATGCCTTTCTTATGACTTGTATTAAGGCTAAAAGGGTTCCAAAAGGTCTGAGGATATATACATTTTTAAACTGGTTGAACTGAAGTATTGATATTACATGGAGATTTATTGGCATTGTTTGATAAAACTGGGATCGAGATGATGCAGCTTCTTATTAAAGGCAATGAAAAAACTATGCAAAATCTATTATCAGGGATCCAAGAATTGCAAAAGAAAATATTGAATGATTTACTGTCTTGAGCCTATTAAGAGCTATTTTGTAAGGTATATGTTAATGTGGAATGATATTGAACTGACGTGAAAAAGGAAAAGAAATGAAAGCAGGATTATTGTCCAATAAATCTTGTAACACCTATCCATGCCAAATATTGGAGTAAAAATGGAACAGTTCTATGGCATTTCCAGTTGTTCCCAATATTCCCTCTGTGGTGAGTGGTGGTCCATCACAAGAGGATGTTTTTTATACAACACCGAGCCGCCAGGAGATCACCAAGGTTGCAGAAGAAAATTCAGATGCAGCAACAATATCCCCTAGAAACTTAGCAGACAGAGGAATTGATACATCAGACATGCATCCAAATAGCAAAGAGAGGTACATCGAATCGAGGCAGGGATTGTGGCAAGGGAAACAACCAACAATGTAAATAGACTTGACAATATCTTTGATCAATACAGGTATTGTACATGATTACAAGAGTTTCAACATTTTTAATTATAGCTCTTTAGCTAAATCATTGTTAATTATTTTTAAAGGAGGTTATATTTGTCCCTATATCCAATGGAATATTATTAGGCTTTTACAAGATTTAAAACTATTTTCTCAGGGTAATTTGGATGCAAAGGTTTGATATTGTTTTAAACAGAACCAGTAAGTATAATCCCCCTTTGGCTCCTCCACTGTTATTATTTGAAACATTATGTGAAAATGACCTGAGAGAAGCAATGGTTCAGAAAAATATAAAAAAAAAAATCAATTTCACATTGGACAAAATAATAGCTTTAAAAGAGCAACAAGATAACAGACTTATAAGACGTATGTAGTCAGATAAAGGTGGAGGAGTTGTCATGTACAATTTGTTATAGTCACAAAAAATGTTACAGTGCTTGAATATTAAGGATTGTTTTGTAGCAGTTTCCATCAGTCTAGTTAACATTGTTTATCACAGACTAGATTTATGGCTGGATGAATTGATGTTTGAATTTGCTTTTCTGGTAGATTTGCTATATTATTTAAAGGTGGATAAATCAATTATACCAAATAATTTTGGTATTCTGAAAACACATATGTCTATGGGTGATACACCTTTACGACCTGCGGTGGGATCCAGAACAGAACCCCTAGCTAAATGGGTGGATTTCAGATAGAATTTTTTTTGACAAGCCATATATTTTAAAAGCTTCTAGATGTTTTCTTAGTTCATTATCAGAATTACAATTTTTAGACTCATCTTTGCTGTCACAACTGATGTCAAGGATTTATTTTCGGCCATACCCCATACAATTAGTATTGAATGGTCTCAAGAAGCACTTAACAAAGGAAACAACATTACAACATAAAGAAATTAACTTTTTTAGCTTTATGGAGGAAACCAATCTAATAATTATGTATTTTTAGAAAGTGAAAACTAAAAACAAATTACTGGGGTAGCAATGGATGCAGCCACTACCCTGATTTTTGTGAACATCATATTACTGTGTTGGGAAAATAATTATATTTTCACATGTTACTATTATCAATGGATTTGAATATACTATTGGTATTTGGGTGATACTTTTTTAGTATTGGTAGTCAACATTGTCCAATTGCAGGAATTTATAGGATATGTTAATCATACTACAGATTTTTTTTAATATTTAAACATGAATATCACTTTAGTAAGATTAATTTCCTTGATGTTAAAATTCCAAAAAAATTGATTTGCTGAGATATGAATCAAATTTGTTTTGAAACAATACTTATTCAAACAGTTTGTTGCACTACTACAGTTATCATCCATCATGGCAAAAAAGGAATATCATCAAAGGGCAAATAGTATGCATTTCTCATCTAGTTTTTGAGAGCACTACATTTTGACAGGTGGAATTAATGAAATTGATGCTTCTTGATTGTAAATATATTTTAGATATGATAGATAGGACCACTGAGGAGGTTAAGTGCAGTAGTAAAGATACATTTCAACCTTTGCTTCACTTTCCTTTTAGTATGGTTAAGAAGAAGGGTAATGAAACACATTTTGCAAGGGCCATTTTATGTGAGTACAACCAAAGGATTAATGTTCAAAATATTGGACATTAGTACTGTAGTCACTAGGTTTATGTACAATTTGTGGTGATGGTATGATTTTGGTGCATAACTGAGGTAGGAATTTCAAAAATATATAGTTTTGAAAAAGGTTGTAAAAACAAAAAGATGATAGCAAACACGGGTATGGTTAAATGCAGTGGTTGCACATAGTGCCTGTTTTTTATGAGGATATGAATATTATGCAGGAGGGTGGCACAGTGGTTCAGCAGATAGTTTTGTCACCTCATAGCATGAGATTCCCTGGTTCGATCCTTGGCTGGCGTGTCTTATATGTGGAGTATGCATGTCCTCCCTGTATTCACATGGGTTTCCTCTGGGTGCTCCAGATTCCAAAGGCATGCAGTAAGTGGATCAGACACTCTAAACTGGCCATAGGTGTGACAGTGTGTGGTGTGGAATAATTACTGCAGTAGGGCTAGCCACCCTGTGGTATAAACCTTGGCTCGAGATGATTGACAGTTTTTAAGTGACACCCTTAACCAAGTGTAAATATGGGAAAAGGGATTGAGGATGGATGGAATATTACTGCAGGAAGTTATCCAAAATGTATTTTTCTAATGGTAAAATTGCATGTGGTATGAAGAGAGTTATTTAACTTGATGTATATTGTGTCCTGCATTTTATGTGTGAGTAAAACAGAATAATCCCTTAGGAAAAGAATTTGCAAACACACTTATCAATCAAAGGTGTGACACTACTAATGCACATTATAGACACACAAGTAACTGTGAGAGATGCAGAAAATGTCTATTTTTTATTTTATTTTGGAGAGAGTCCCATCATTTGAGATAGGCAGCAATTAGCCAGCTTCTTTAGAAATGAGGGAATCACACTAAGAGCTGTTGCTGGAAGCTACAAAACCACAAGGGTGAATGACAAAAATTCCATAGCTAGTTTACTATCTCCACTCGGCCTTTTGGCTAAGATCAAGTGAAGTGTAGTATCTACAGAGAGCAAAGTTATAGTGTATGAGGTCTATGAATATTTGTGAGCTGAAATGATAAACATTATAGTTTTATTGTTTTTAACATATATTTAAATGTTTTGTTGATTAATATTTATTGATTTTCATATTTTATTGGATTGTTGTTGCTTTTTAAGTGTGAGGTAACTTCTATTTTGTACACTGAGGAAGTTCTGCTTTTTAGGAATGAAAGCACTTAGTATACTTCCATTATATTCTTGGTTCATCTACTTCAACCTGTGAGTTCTTTTGGCATTTTGTTAATTTTGTTGTTTTTTTGGACATTCCAGGGTTTTCCAGCATTTGTGTTTTATTCATGACATTCAGTTCTGTAAAGTGCCATATCGCCCTTTTAAAGGGAGTCTTTCCTACCTTCCCTGTTTATTTTGCCATATATTGCAAGCCTCATGTAAATACAAGAAATAAATATCAAATCTTTACATACTTAAATTATAACAATATTAAAATGTAACTTTGTTTTTAACACAAGGTGCAATAGAAATGTTTATTAATTCCTGGTAACTTGGAAGAAATTATCCTTAGCTGCCAAATCATTTCTTGTCTTTCTAATTTGTCTCTCTTGTGATGAGCTTGATTATGACAGTCAATCCTAGCTAAAAAGAAAAACACAAAAAATGAAAATACACATTTATCCAGGATGCTAAGTTTATTGAATGATGATAGCTTTTTATATTAGTGTTTTAATTAATAAGTTTAAGATTGTTTATTCAGAAACTTAGACAATTAATGTATGACACTGAGATCAATAAGAAACACTATTATAACAATCACAGAAAAAATGGTAAATGGAACATTTAGTAGTCTCAGACAGGAAGAAATAGAAACAGATGATCCGCTGTGGTGACCCTTAATGGGAACAGTCAAAAGAGAAGAAGAAGTTTCTGTGGTACATGACATGTTTTGACTGGTGGCTAGAAAATATAGTTTATGATTTGTAGTTGTGCCACTCATTCCAAAACTCAGTCGCTAAGCAACAGTGGAAGATATGTCATATATTATACACCAGGCCTCCATGTGCTTCACATTTACCATTATGAGAGACCCATATCTTCCCATGAAATAAATCCATTTATCTCATTCAGGATGTGCAGACTTTGACTTCCTTTTACTTTCTCGCATGCAATGCATAAAACATAAAAATGTTTAGATATGTATTGTGTGCATCATCAAACTCCAGACAGAAACTGTACTTTAACCCCCCTTATTCATCATGAATTAAGATTAAGAAAATGAAGATTATACACTGCATCCATTAAAATTAAACTAATTGCAAACACCTACCCAACATAAATCTACTTTTACTTTTCTGATATTACATTTACATAGCTTCTATTCTATTACTATGCTTTTCTACTGTTTAGTAATTGTGAATACTTTCACCTGGGCTGTGCCTGCAAACGATCAGTCTTGAATGATGCACTACTCCAGTAAACAAATATGAAAACATACATACACACATAGATATTAAATAAAAAATTAAATTACATGAATAAATCAAAAAGTAGAAATAAAATCATAAGCAGACACCTTAAAAATGGCATTATTGATATTAAGGACTTGATCCTGCATATAGAGTAAAATTAAACTATACAAAATATAACAAAACTGTGAAGCTGACTAATCTGAATATAATCCTAGCAATACTGTTAAAATAATACATGCAACCTATCTGATACTGCCATAAGAAAAAATAGTTCGGAACTATAGGGGAAATGAGCCATGACTCAGACCATTCATAATAACATACAGAAATGCAGAAACCACTTACAACTGTGCCAAGTGATAACATAAGCAAACAAGATAATTACCACATCTCATTAAAATTAATAGGAAAGAGTAATGAACATTTTAAGAAAATTGCATACACATACACAAAAATGAGCAGGCAAAGCAGCACTGTTCATTGTCATCATGCATTCACACGTGTACACACACACACACACACACACACACACACACACACACACACACACACACACACACACACACACCCACACCTCACACTCATCTCTTTCTCTCTCCCTCTCAACATTCACTTAGTCATGCTATAGAATCTTGAATATATGAATGTTGAAGAACCAAAAGATGGAAAACTAATACTCAAAACTCAGAAGGATGAGAAAGTAAACATAGTGGGCTGGATTCACAAAGGCTTACACAGAGTTTAAGAGTAGTGTAAGCCTCTGTGTAAGCCTCCCGATCCGGGAACAGCCCAAACCTCTGTGTAATAGACAGCTAAAACGTCTCTTACACGGACTGGGCATGGAAATGCTCAATACCTCATTTGCAGCTCAAAGATATGCAAATGAGGTATTTGAGCGATCCAGGAAGCCCAAACCAGTCCGTGTAACGGACATTTTAGCTGCAGAAATGTACTCAGCTGACAACTGAGTACATTTCTGCAAAATTTACAACGGAGCTATGTCAGCTCCAAATAAAGGTTGCATATGTGTCATCTAGCATGCCAATGGCCAAATATGTGGCCATTGGCATTAAAAAGTGCTGCAAAATTATTTAAAATAATTTTTTTTTTCGGGGGATTTTGATGTTTAACTGCAGTGCACACTCGCGCAAACAGGGTGCGCTGCCTAAAAGTGAAAACCGAAGCTTATAAGCCCACAATTGTGGGTTTTATGTAGTACATGGAATGACAATGCAGGGACTAGCAGACCAAAAACAATATGGCCACTGTGTAGTGGTTGCCAAGGGGGGGAAGCTCAGTGTAAGAGATGTAACTAAACATTACTAGGCAATCCTATGTAAATGAGGGTTACAATACTGAATCACACTGCCACATAGCTAATGAGCACTGTTCGAGTATTGTAAGAGTTACAGAAGAGGGAGGAATAGAGTAAGAGTTAGGTGACCTCATGGGGGGGAATGATAGAAATAAATGTATCACATTGGAGAGCAGTGTAACGTGACAGATGACAGACAGACATCAGGGAGAGAGGTGTGCCCCAACAAAACACTAGGAAAGTCAAGAAATAGAGGGTGTACACTATCCCTACACTCAAACTTTCTTGATATATCGTGCATCTTGGCGCTGGTGCACGCGTGTAAGGCAGGTTCACCATGTGGGAGCGTGTTGCAAACCATTTTAAACGGTTTGCGCGGGCGTGCACATGTGTAAGGCAATGTAAACATCAGGAAGCCTGTTGCCTGATGTATAAGCCTGTGTGCACGCGTTTTACCATGAATCAGCCAAGTCCAAACTGTGTAAGTATGTGTGCGCGGGTCTAAGCCACTGTGAGCGTGTTTAAGCTGGTGTGCACATTGCTCCCCCTGAGGAAACAGAGAGGAAAAAGGAAACAACCAGATTACAAGGAAGCTGTCAGAGAATACTGCTGGAGTTAATTGGTGATAACAATTGGAAGCAAGCAATTACACAGGCAGACTAGAATCCCAACTCAGCACTTAAAACACTTCAAACAGCAGTGCAGGGTGTTTCTCTCAAGAGATACTGCAAGAAAGGAGTAAGCTATCAGAATTGAAAACTGAAAAAGCTGAACTCAGAGCAGAAATGCTAGGGGCTGCCATAGCTGTTATGATCAGGCATAGGCGAATTGCTGAGGGTGGTGACAATGCAGATGCTGACAGACAACCCAGAGTGAGGAGAAGGAGAAGAGTATACAGGCCCAGGGTCACCTACCATGGGTTACATGAGCTGGAGATAGTAGAGCTACAGAGTGGACAGAGACCTTCTGCAGCAAATTGTTGAGCTGTGCAGGCCACGTCTCACACACAGAACCAACAGAGGGGAACCCATCCCAGTGGAAACCAAGGTATGTGTTGGCCTAAGAATACTAGCAACAGGTACCTTCCAGAGACCAACTGGTGATATGATGGGGATATCACAGGCATCAGCCTCCAGGGTACTGCACCAGTTCCTGGATGCCATGTCAGCACATGTCAGTGATCATGTATATTTCCCTAATGCCCGTGAGGTAGTGGCCAGCAATACGTCTCTTCCAGCAAATAGCGGGATACCCTGAGGTACTGGGTGCAATAGACTGCACGCACATATGCATCAAAGCACCAGCCGGTGAGCGGGGTAGAGCCTATATTAACCGCAAGGGATTCCCTTCCATCAACTGCCAGGTCGTGTGTGATGCCCAGGGCATAATAATGAATGTGTGTGCTGGCTGCCCTGGGAGCTACCACGATTCCCACATCTGGCATCTGACGCAGCTGTACCAATCATTTGCCAGTGGGGACTTCCCACACGGATACCTAGTGGGGGATGCAGGTTATGCACTTGAGCCGTGGCTGATGACACCCATCAGAAATGCACACACACCTGAACAGGAACGCCATAATGAGGCACAAGCACAAACACGTAATATCATAGAGTGTGTGTTTGGGCTGCTCAAGTCACGGTTCCGGTGTCTGGACACATCTGGTGGAGCCTTGCAGTACACACCAACTACATGTACCCAAATGATCATGATATGTGCTATGCTACATAATATGATCCTGCGGAAACAGCTGCAGCAGGACCAGCATAGGGCTGGGCCAAACATACCCCCACCATTGCCAAGGCCACCACAGGCAGAGGGTGACTCGGAGGAGGAACAACCTGACCTTGCCCCAGTAGGCAGAAGGAGGCATGCCCAGTATGCCCTGGCCTTGGCAAAGAGGCAACGCATAGCACATACACTGGCTCAGTAGGAACACTGGGACTGATACCCCCTCCGACTCACTCATATAGTAACAGGGACGCCTAACATGACACAACCTGCTTCCAAACATGTACAGGGAGTGTAGTATGTGCATCTGACAGAGGCAGCCCTGCAGCACCACCTGAGGCATGAATGCCATGTGTTAAGTAATGTAACACCATGTACCATATGCACACCTGAGTACCCTGATTAACATCCACCCTCACCAATCATGAACCACAAAAACACAAACCCACCTTCATAGGTACCACAAGGGATAGGAACCTAGATGTAATGCTACCCAATGCCAGAAGTATAAACAGCAAGATGCGTGCAGTGTAAACGCACACAGTATAGAGAATGTAGATATCAGTGCTGTAATAGAAAACTGGGTCAAAGCCCACATCAGCACCCTAACACGACCAGGTCACACCTCATACAGTGATGCACAGCTGCAAAACATGGAACAAGCTACAAAATGAAAGTGACTAGCAATAAATGTCATAGATAACCACACCCCCATGTTGGTACCACAACAAGAAGCAGCATGGATTAGCCATGGTCAAATACCAATGGCTAAAACTGCCTACCACTATATAGCTTGCTGCAGACCACTGTCCTAATAGCAGGAACTGCACCAGGCCTATGTTGGAATACATGAAGATATCAAGCCCCCCAAACCACATTATATTGCTTGAATGAAAATACCTACACATACACCATAGTTTCATAGTTTCATAGTTTACTACTAGGCTATCTGCTCTAGTGCATTTATAAGCCTAGCCATAGTGATGTGGCTATTGCCACCCCTTATAGTGGTAATAAGTGTACAGAATAGATTCGAATATTGTGCCTCTGACTTAGTAGTGACACATTATGACCCCTTTACTTAATCAAATTAATTGACTGTGCCTCTGTCTAGTAGTGACACGGGAGGACCCCTGGGGTAAACCTACGATCTCACATCCACTTGTCCAGATTTCTCTTGAAGAGAGTCAGTGAGGGACTCTGTGTAACATGAACTGGGATTCTGTGCTAGAGTGTGAGAAGCCTCTGAGTTATGAATCTGTCCCTCCAGCATGTCCTATACATGTATGTGCTGAGGTTCAAATCTTTAGCTCTCATGGTTCTGGTGGATTTGGATTGCTTGCAGTGGAGCATGTCCATCAAATCCTGATTGGACATGGTCTTGTATGTCAGGCATAGGTCACCTGTAAGTAGGCGGTATGCTACTGAATAGAGATGGATTTTCTTTAGTCTGGAAGCATATGACATGTGTTGTAGACCCTTGATCCTCTTGGTAAGGTACTTTTGGGGTCTCCCCAGCTGTTGCAAGTGCTGGGTGAGGTACATACCAAATGGGGCTTTGTATTCAATCATGGGCCTGATAAGGGAGAAGTATAGGGGTACAATGACCTCTTTGATCTGGATGGAAAACCCTTCATGATAAGGTGGGCAAGATAGAAAGTCTTTCTAACCACTTTGGCAACATGGGTGTCAAACGAGAGGTCACTATCTACATGGGTCCCCAGGTGTCTGATTTTTTTCTGTGCTCAGTGGGTTGCTGTCTATGTGTTAATTTGTGGGTACTTTGTTCCTTCCAAAGGGGATGACTACACATCAGTTGCATTCAGTTTCAGTCCATGATTCCGGCACCAGCTATCTGTTTTTGTGAGGGCATTCTGTAGGATGTGTGTGCCAGCTGATGTATTCACTATGGTGCCTAGGTTGCAGTCATCTGCAAACTGTGTCAGCCACAACCCTCCTATGTTTGCTTTCACATCTGAAAAGTAAATGCCAAATAAGAGGGGTCCCAGGACAGATCCCTGTGGGACACCACTTGTGACTGGCTTTGAATCTGACAAGGCACCTGCAATGTCGACTTTATGGGTTCTTTTTTTTAGCCATTTTGCAACCTATCCTGTGACATATGGATTTATATTTCAGCTGTTGAGCTTGTCTATGATGCCTGAGTGGGGTATTGTGTCAAAGGCCTTAGCCAAGTGCAGGTAGGCTGTATGGACCGCTTAGCCCTCATCAATGGCCCTACTGATAGTTTCAAAATAGTCAACTAGGTTCAAAAGGCAGGATCTGCCCTTTACAAAGCTGAACTGGGTGGGATCAAGAGTCTGTAGATCACCAATGTCTCTGTTTAAGAGCTTCATAATTCTTTCCATAGCTTTGCAGACAAGGCTGGTTAAGCTTGTGTGGTGGTAGTTCCCAGGGTCTGTGGAGGCATCTCCTTTGTGGAGTGGGACCACTGTTGCTGTACGCCAGTGTTCAGGTACATATCCTGTAGCAAGGCTAAGGTTAAATAGCATTTTTATATACAGGTTTAGCTCCTCTTGGAGTTCACGTAGCACGCAACTGGGGATACCATCAGGTCCCATTGATGCTGTGTTTTTGTCTTTGTTGAGTGCGGCTCTCACATGGACATCTGAGATGACAGTGAGGTTACATTCAGCTGTGATAACTATCTTCTTTTGGGGGTGAGGGAGGGAGAAAATTGCACTGAACCTGTCTGCCAGAATGTTGCCAATATCTGTTGGGTCACTGAAATTTATGTTGTTGTGTACCAACTCTGAGCATATCTGAGGGTTCCCACCCAGGTTTCTGACATAACTGAAGAAGGCATTGTGGTTATCTTTATTGTCTTTGGTGATTTTTGTCTCAAAGTTGACCTTGGAAGTCTTTATGAGAGAATGTAGCTTTTTACTAGTGCTGATCACAGCTGCCTTCCCTTTAGGAGATTTAGCTCTGTCTTGCATTAGTATCCTTCTTTTGTTATACAGTTCGTTTATGGCTGGGGTCCACCAGACAGGCCACTTTGCCTTGGTGGAGAGGGTCTTGGTTTTATTTGTGATTGCATGGTCCATGCTTTCTTGGAGATGTCTGTAGAAAGCGTTTGTGAAGGAGTCACCATTGTGTGTTGTGGTTTCCACTGGCCCAGTGGGCTTAAAGGATACCATCTCAGTCTGAAGAAGTGTGAATTCAGCTTTAGAGAAGTTTGTCACTATACTCTTTGTATTATACTAGCACCGACACATTTATAGAAAATTTCCCAGAATCCATCAAACAAAATGGACATGCAAAATGTAACACTTCCACAAGAGGGGTAAGCATACTGGATGTGATAATCAGAAATATGTGTACTGGATATCAAGATGAGAAGTGTATCCCTCACTGGTAAGACCAGACCATACAGTAATCACACTGTAGTTACACATCCCGACCCCAGTCCTTGGCCAGAATACCACAGTGAAACAAATGTATAAAGCATAGCTTGCACCCCTACAAACCAATGTGGAATCCATGAAAGGCCCTGTGCAAGTCCGGAATATGGGACACACTGCAGAACATGTTATACAGGCATTCCATGAACACAGCCAAGAGTGCTTGGAGTCTGCAATCACAAATAACAACAAGACACAATGCCATACACCCAGGCATCTGGCATGCTGGACTCCAGCAATTACTAAACCATTGAAGAGAATGAGGAAGCTACCACATGAAAGATCAAACATAAAAAGTGAAGTAATCAGTGATCACTAGTATGGCAATAAAATGTGTCCACACATACAATCCACTAAGGCCAGGCAAAACAAGTAGAATCTGTGAATCCAGAGGCAATGTGACACCTGTCCCAAGTACACACACAACAACTCACCCCAATAAATGCAAATATATGTGATAGACGCAACCAGGTAGCCAAACCGGAGCCTGAGCACCCCCAAATCAGTACTGTCAAAACTAGTCAGGAGGACAAGGTAACCACATACACCACAAACCCAGTCCCACATAGACCTACAACGACTGTAAACCAAACACATAAACACAAAAACATTCCCAGAGGCCCTAATTACAAACACACAACACCAACACAAGCCTCCAAAGCAGACACCCAATAAAACAACCTCCAGACATAGCACATGTAACACATAGTACACAAAGCTGGTGTGCCAAACAGTCACAGGACAGAAGGAGAAACAACATGCCTGATACAGTTGTAATAGGTGACTCCATAGTAAGACATGCTGCTGTTCCAGGGATGGCTTGCACCTGTTACCCATGGGCGTCTGGATATTGTCTAAGGCTTTTGCAACCTACAGAGATCCTTTTGTAGGCAAGGCCGAAAAGACTAACCCACCACCATAGAAAACAAAATTGGAAAGAAACAGAAGGGTAATGCTGATCAATGCCAGACGTGTAAACCTCAATATGCATGCTCCTGAGGCCCTCCCCAGTATGGAGAACATCGATGTCTGTCCAGTGATAGAAACCTGCTGCAAGCCTCGTGACAGCACACCAGCACTACCAGGTAATACCACATATCATGTGTTATGGCCACAAAACCTGGAACAAAACATAAAAGGAGGGTGAGTATCCATATTCAGCACAGACACCTATATGTCCAGTTAACTGACAATGCTTACGTCATTGCAGTCCACCCATGTGCAACTAACCGTAGGCAAGACTGCTGTACAATCTGTAGCATGCTACAGACCACACTCTCACACACAGGAACCCCACCCGCTGTCCTGAAGACAGTGGACAGTATGAATGTACCACCAAATACAAAACAAGGTACACACAAATTACCACATAGGTGGTAAACCATTATGTATGGAAGGAGTAATCAGGGACCTAGTGACACAAGTGGACAGTAACCTGTTATGTGACAGTCACATTGCCAATTTGGCTAGGAAGACTGTCTATATTGGACACTGTATCATGAAAGGATTCACATCTACGTCAACAAAGGTCATTGTGCCCCTATACTGTTCCCTTATCAGACCCATAATGTAGTACAATGCCTCATTTGGGATGTACATTACCTGTCACCTGCAGCAGTTAGAAAGACCTCAAAGGTACCTCACCAAGAGTTAGAAAGGGTCTCAAATATATGTCATATGCTGCCTGGCTGTAGACACCACAGCTGAATGCAGTCACATACTGCCTATACAGAGGCATTGTGTGTCTGTTGTACAAGTCCATGTCCAACACAGAAGTAATGGACATGCTCCACCCCAGAAAACTCAAAGCCATCGGAGCTGTGTGATTCAGAGATGTCAACCTCAACACATAAGCAAATAGGATGTGCTGGAGGGACAGATACCTAACCCTGAGGCTCTCCACACCCTGGAACAGAATACCAGTACATGTTAGGCAGACCCCCTCACTGACACTCTTCAACAGGAAGTTTGCAAAATGGATGGATAATTGTAGATGTACACTGGGGGTCTTTACTGTGTCATGTCCAGACAGAGGCACAGCTAAGTAAATCATAAATGGCCATAATATTCACATAGCAAGGGGTGGCAAAAGCCACACACACTGTGGCTAGGCTTACAAATGCCCTAAGGTGGATAGCGTAGTATGAACCTATGAACCTATTATGATACAAATTGTACAGGACACTAAGGATAATCCCAAGGCTGCTGCAACTGATGGTAGGAAGCGTGTTGTGAATTCCCAGATATGCTCTGGATCACACAAATATTACAAACAACATACCAAACACACACACGTATTGGCAACATACATCCTGACAGGTGCAGTGCAAACCCCCCCCCATAATGCAAAATATATTTCCCAGCAGACTGCTGCCTCCCTGACATTATGTCAGCCTTACCACAGGATATGTAACCAAAGAGCAGTGTACAACAACAGTGGTCATTCTCAAGAAAGGTGTTGCCTGAATGGATACTAAAAACAACCACCACAGAATCCTGAGAAGCTTGGTCTGCACAGCTATGAAAAGGATCAGCATGTACCGCAGACATAAAGATATTGGGGATCTATTGACACCCGACCCTACCCAGTGTGGGTTTATTAAGTGCAGACCCTGCCCCTAAACATGTGTGACTCAGTTGAAACAGTAATTGAGGTCACTGATAAGGGCAATGTGGTCCACACAGCGTAGCTGGACCTGGCAAAGCCTTCCATACAATACCCTACGTGTTCAATATAGATATGCTCACCAGCTTATATATACACCCCTATGTCACTAGAGGGGTTGCAAACCAGACCAACGACAGAACTGACATGGTCAGACATGCTGCAGCCATGTCAGACTACAAACCACATATAACAGGTATCCCACAAAGCTTGGTCCTGGGACCTTCCCCGTCTGGTATATATGCCCCATAGGTACAGGCCAACATGTAAGGACTGTGCCTGAACATGTTTGCAGAGGACTACAAACTGCCCAACATATCTGACACTCCAGCTGACACAAGCATCCCACAAAAGGGCCACATAGAAACAGACAACTGGTGCCATAGCCATGTCAGCAAGTTAAATGGAGAAAACTGTATAGTCAACCTCTGTGGATATACAGTAAGTGACCACCAATTACCACATAGGTGTTAACCCATTACATACTTAACATGTAATGACAGACCTGGGTACACAAGGTGATCGATATCCTGCAGTGGACAAACATGTGGCTGTAGTGTTAACAGAAACAATCCATATACCAACCTAATCATGAAGGTTATGACATCTAGATAAGGGGAGGTCATTGTGGTTCTGCAGGTATCCTTCATCAGCATTACAATTGACTACAACAGCCCCTGTGGGGTGTACCTCAGCAGACACCTCCATCAACTGTAAAGTCCACAACAGTACCTCACCAGGAGTATCAAAGAGCTTGAACAGATGTAATGTGTTGCCTGATTAAACAGAGTGCAACTCCACACACTGCCATGCTGGCCACCCAGACACAAGCTGTGCCTGATGTAGAAAGCCATGTCCAAGCTGGAATCAAGGAACATGCTGCACCTTGTACAATCTGAATGGCAGTGAGCTATGCACATGAGGGACCTGAACCCCAGCACTGACATACATAGGACAAGCTGTACTGCATCATCCATAACACAGAAGCCACCCCCACGCATGAGTAAACTACCAGTACAGGTTATCCATAGAGTCACTCGTTGATTCTCCTCAACAGGAATCTTAATGAGTGGATGGGAGATGGTAGGTCTACACTGGGTATCACTGTTATGTCACAGGTAGACAGAGGCACAGTATACTAAACATGACATATGTCATGGCAAACTACACTTACAATGTGTTGAAGGACAAACACACTCTCTGACTAGCATTAGAAATGGCCTTGGGCACATTGGTAGTGTTTGCCAATGTACACTTATGTTGTGGAATACACTACTGATGTTGGACGAGGCTGTTGTAAGTAGTTAATATCTGAACATAATGCAACATGGTCAGATGTGCACAACTGGACCCTAACCAGGCTGTTGTGCTCACTATGGAAATGTAAAGCAGTGATAGGACTAAAGCCCAGGATACTGTCCACCACAGTGAAAGTACTGAACCACTACACTATACAGTACTACCGTGTTAGGTCAGTATGAACGGATGTTGACAATTCTATGCAAACATGCAAACCCTGCAAGCACAGTATAATCCCTGTTGTGTTCACACAAAAAGCATTTGTACAGTAACTACACAAAATGACACAGAACACACAACCATAAATAGGAGATATTTGTTGAAGTTCACACTCATCCACAAATGTGATGGGCTGCAGAGTTCAACATATGGAAAGCTCACACTAGGCATGCTCACACACTTTGATAAATGAGACATCTTTCACACAACATGCCATGGGAAGGCTGAAATGGGCATGCTCACACAGTCCAAATATCAGTTTAGCATTTTGCCACATATATGTGGTATATGTACGTGTTATTCCAGTAACCAACAACATTTTAGCAATCTGACCAGTGCTCACACTTAAATGACTACAGAGACATACATGATATAGTGGATTTCCCCCATATGCAAACATCTTCCACAGATACACAAGTTGTTCATACAAATAGGAAATGTTATGGCAATAAAGACCTGCAAACACTGCTATCAGTACCAAATAACGTGCATCTGACAGTTAAACATATGGGTGTAGAGGCCAACACTAGGCTGTTTGCCCTAGGGAATGACAGCTTATCCAGAGTGTGTGTGTGTGTGTGGGTGATTGTGGTTGGTCTGTGTGCAAGTCTGTGTGAAGGAAATGTTCCTTTTAGCAACTGGGAAAACACACCACAGGATGCTCATTCCCCTTTCTAAACACTGATGATGTGAGCACCGTATAAGTATATCAGGATAAAGGAAATCTTCCAGTAATCCAAATAGCGTGCTCTGCTAATGCGTCCGTCTCTAGTGTCATAGCATAGTTAGGTAGGAGTTTGATCCGGCAAGTGTGTGTGAAGGGGGGTTAGTGTGTAAGTGTGTATGAAAAGAACATCCCTTTTGGCAACTGTGAAAACACACCACAGGATGCCCATTCCCCTTTCTAAACACTGATGATGTCAGCACCCTATAAGTATATCAGGAGAAAGGAAATCTCCCAGTAATGCGAATAGCGCGCTCCTCTAATGCATCCGTCTCTAGTGTCATAACATAATTAGGTAGGAGTTTGAATCTAGAAAGTGTGTGTGAAGGGGGGTTAGTGTGTGTGTAAGTTTGTATGAAAGGAACATCCTTTTTGGCAACTGTGAAAACACACCACAGGATGCCCATTCCCCTTTCTAAACACTGATGATGTCAGCACCCTATAAGTATATCAGGAGAAAGGAAATCTCCCAGTAATCTGAATAGTGCGCTCCGCTAATGCGTCAGTTTCTAGTGTCAAAACATAGTTAGGTAGGGGATTGAATCCAGTAAGTGGCAAGTGTGTGTGAAGGGGGGTTAGTGTGTAAGTGTGTATGAAAGGGACATTCCTTTTGGCAACTGTGAAAACACACCACAGGATGCCCATTCCCCTTTCTAAACACTGATGATGTCAGCACCCTATAAGTATATCAGGAGAAAAAAAAGCTCCCAGTAATTCGAATAGCATGCTCCGCTAATGCGTCTGTCTCTAGTATCATAACATAGTTAGGTAGGGGTTAGAATCTAACAAGTGGCAAGTGTGTGTAAGAGGGGGGGTTAGTATGTGTGTATGAAAGAAACATCCCCTTTGGCAACTGTGAAAACACACCACAGGATGCCCATTCCCCTTTCTAAACACCGATGATGTCAGCACCCTATAAGTATTTCAGGAGAAAAGCAATCTCCCAGTAATGCAAATAGTGCGCTCTGCTAATGTGTCCGTCTCTAGTGTCATAACATAGTTAGGTAGGGGTTTGAATCCAGCAAGTGTGTGTGAAGGGGGTTAGTGTGTGTGTATGAAAGGAACATCCCTTTTGGCAACTGTGAAAACACACCACAGGATGCCCATTCCCCTTTCTAAACACCGATGATGTCAGCACCCTATAAGTATATCAGGAGAAAAGAAATCGCTCAGTAATGCGAATAGCGCGCTCTGGTAATGCATCCGTGTTTAGTGTCATAACATAGTTAAGTAGGGGTTTGAATCCAGCAAGTAACAAGTGTGTGTGTGAAGAGAGCTTAGTGTGTGTATAAGTTTGTATGAAAGGAATATCCCTTTTGGCAACTGGGAAAACACACTACAAGATGCACATACCCCTTTCTAAACAATAGCACAATTATATATGGCTTTTGATTCCAGACATGTCACGTGTGTTTTGCTCACACAGAATGCCCATGTGTGCGGTTTGTTTCTCACAATAATGCATGACATCGATTAAACCAGTTATGGCAATGCACACATGATGTATGTGTGTGCCAAATACACATATGTACCTGTGACCTTCAATAGTTACCATGTGTGATGCCTGCCACATGTGAATACATGGTATTTGCACTGGGTAACATTATGACTGTGGTCTTCTGTGCAGGTGCTGCATGTGGGATGTGTATATACAGTGTGAGATGTAGATGCTATCAACCTAGTAGTGAGGGATACACACCTGGTCTGGGGCATATAGTCTACATGTTGTTGATGAACAGGTGCTGCATGTTTTCACCTGTTGTGGGAGTGGTAAGAAGTTGTTCCATAGCAATGCAGTGACCGCATGCTAAGAACCTTTCAGCTAGGGTGTTGTAGCTACAGTAATTCATTAGCATTCAGTAATATGTCAGCATTCCTGGTGAGGGTATGATGCCAACCAAGGTCAGGGTTCTACCAGCCTGTGCCACTTGCTCAGTGAGCCCTTCCATGTTCCCTATCATGTATTCCAGTGAGGGACATCACACGTCAGCTGTAGTGGCATGGACAATGACTGAGTCATATGTGTCCATGCATCTGACTGACCTGTATGCTTGTGTTATGTGGTGGACCATAGTGCCCCATGAGCATATCACTGTGACCTTCACCTTGTCCAGCCTGGTGAGCATGACCTCACTGTACCGGACAATAAAAGTACCTAACACAACTGCAGCAGGAGTGTTGTATAGCTGTACAGATTGTGCTTGTTTGGCACACAGGATTTGTGTGCTATGTGTTATGCATGCTGTGTTCAGGCCTAACGTATGCCTGTGTGCCAGCTGCAGAGGTGTCTGCCACTCAGGCAGGATGCCATTCTTAGGCTCCACGAATGGCCCGGTGTGTTCCCGTGCTTGTATTGCTGTCAGTGTAGGTCTACATCAGACTGGTATTGCAGTCACTGTAGTATTTCATGCCACCTGACAGGTTATGCCAGTACTGGGTTCAGAGTGCTTAGTCCACAGTTTGGCTATGTGTTTCCATCTCATACATGTGTTGTACATCCATGGGTAGGTTGCTAGGGTTGAATGTGTACATGTGGCAGCTGTGACATTACTACATGACTCACATATTCCACAACTGTACCATAGAGGTGACTGACAACTGACCTTTGCACATGCTACCATAGTATTGAGATTGCATTGGTGATTAACAGCACATAGGGCCAATGGTGAACAAGATACATAGGTTCATAGGTTCATACTAGGCTATCTGCCCTAGGGCATTTATAAACCTAGCCAGAATGTGTGTGGCTTTCACCATGCATTGTAAATCTATCTTGCTATGCCCTTTTCCAAGGTTAGTATACTGTGCCTCTGTCTAACAGTGACACATAAGTGATACCCAGGGTAAACCTACAATGTCCCATCCAGTCATTAATATTCCTCTTGAAGACAGTCACTGAGTGACTCTGCCTAACCTGTATTGGGATACTATTCCAGAGTGAAGGGAGCCTCTGAGTTATGAATGTGTCCCTCCAGCATGTCCTATGTATATCACTCCTGAGGTTCAAGTCTTTCCAGCGTGTAGCTTGATGGGATTTGGATATTCTGAGGTGCAGCATGACCATTAAGTCAGGGTTTGACATGGCTTTATATGTCAGGCACTGATTGCCTATGGAGAGGCAGTATGCCACTGAGTAGAGCTGCTGTTTCTTTAACCAGTCAGTATGTGGCATATGTTTGAGCCCTTTGATCCTCTTGTTGAGGTACTTTTGTGGTCTTTCCAGTTACTGCAGGTGTCTGGTAAGGTGCATGCCGACAGGGGCATTGTAGTCACTCATGGGCATGATGAGGGATGAGTAAAGAGGCACAATGTTCCCCCCTGATCTACATGTGAATCCCTTCATGATGAGGTGGCCTATATAAAATGTTTTTCTAACCACTTTGGCCATGTGGTTGTCAAATGAGAGAATGGTATCAACTTGTGTGCCCCAAGGTCCATAATTCCTTCTTCTGTACTTAATGGATTAACACATATGTGGTACTTTGTGGTCACTTTGTTTTTGCTAAAGGGGATGACTATACACTTTTTGGCATTCAGCTTGAGGCCATGGCTGTGGCACAAGTCGTCTGTTTCTAAGAGGCCCTTTTGGAGGATGCGTGTGTTGGCTGGAGAGTTGATTATGGCATCCAGTTTGCAGTCATCTGCGACTTGCTCAGCCACAGTCCTTCCATGTTGGCCTGTACCTCTGATAAATATATACTGAACAAGACAGATCCCAGGGCTGAGCCTTGTGGGACACCACTTGTAACTGGTTTTGAGGCTGACATGGCTCCAGCAATTCTAACCATGTGTGTTCTGCCCTTGAGCCACTGTGCAATATATGTAGTGACATAGGGGTTAATATGTACACTGGTGAGCTTCCTAGAATGCACAAGTGGGGTATTGTATCAAAGGCTTATGCTAGGTCCAGGTAGGCTGTGTAGACCACCTTCCCCTTGACAGTGGCCTTGGTGACTGTTTCAAAGAAATCAAACAGGTTTGAGAGGCAGGATCTGCCATTAACAAAGCCAAACTGTGTATGATGCAGTGTCTGTAGGTCCCCAATATCTATATTTATGAGGTTCATGATGATCCTTGCCATAGCTTTGCAGACCAAGCTATTCAGACTTATGGGGCGATAGTGTCCTGGATCCGTTAAGGCACCACCTAAATGTAGAGGGACCACTGTTGCTGTATGCCACTCTTTGGCCACATATCGTGTAGTAAGGCTGGGATTGAACAGTAGTGTTATGTCTGGGTGTAGCTCTTCTTGGAGTTCATGTAGGACACAGCCTGGGACACTGTCTGGTCCCATTGATGCAGTGTTTATTGCTTTGGAGAGGGCAGCTCTTACCTGAGCATCTGAGATGTCAGGGGGGGGCAGCACTCTGCTGGGAGAAATATTTGCCCTTTTGGTGTGGAGGGGGGAGAAGTTAGCAGTGAACCTGTCCACTAGGATGTTGGCAATGTCTGTGTGTTTGGTGTTTCCTTTGACATCTTGGACTACCTCTGAGCATATCTGGGAATTACCACCCAGGTTCCTAACATAACTAAAGAAAGCCTTGTGATTATCCTCAGTGTCTTGTGGAATCTTCTCTCAAAGATGGCCTTAGACAATCTTATGAGTGCCTGTAGTTTTCTTCTAATACTCATCACTGATGCCTTCACATTTTGGGAGTTTGTTGTATCATTTAGTAGCTTCATCCTTCTATTGTATAGTTTGTTTATGGCTGGTGTCCACCACACAGGACGTCTGCCTTTGGAGGATTGGGTCTTGCTTTTATTTGGGATTGCATGATCCATGCATTCCTGAAGGTGTCCATAGAATGCCTTTATACAGGTATCTGCAGTCTGGTCCATATTTTCAACAGGCCTGGGGCTTTGAAGGTTTCCACATCATTTATGAGGAGTGTGAACATGCTTTACATGAGTTGTTGACTGTATTCTTCTGTGCAGGGGTGGCCTTGGGATGTGAATATCCAGTGAGATTAGTTTATGGTCTGATCTTACCAGTGAGGGATACACTTCTGGTCTGGAGCATAGAGTCCCCATGTTGGTGATGATCAGGTTCAGTATGTTTTCCCCTCTTGTGTGAGTGGTAACAAGTTGTTCCATAGCATTTTGGTATATAAATTCCAGTAATCTTTGGGCTAGGGTGTTGGAGCTACAGTCATGCTCCCAGTCTATGTTTGGGTAGTTTAACTCACCCAATATAATGGTGTATGGACAGACCTACATATTTCCAACTGTTTTCAGGAAGGCCAAGTGCGGTTCTTGTGTTTGTGAGGGTGGTCTGTAGCAGGCTATAACCTGGAAGGCAGTTTTACCCATTGTTACTTGCATATGGATAGTCTCTGATGTTTGGTGCTTTGCCACCAACCTGGAGGTGTGGGTATCTTGGATGAATATCAATACACCCTCCTTTGTGGTTTTGTGCAAGTTTTGGGCCTGAAAAGCATGGTATGAGGTATAACTTGGTAGTGCTGGGGTGCTGTTGGTAGCCCTGAATCCGGTATCTGTTACTGCACAGATAGCGATGTTCTCCATGCTGAGGAATGTTTCGAGTGTGTGCATCATCAGGTTTAGAGTCCTGCAGTGGCATATATGACTGCTCACATGGACAGATGCCAGGTAAGTCATATGCAAAGTGTCACAGGCAACGTACATGTGAACAGGAGAAACAGTGACATTCTGTCAAGTGAGACATGAACATACATATAGTAAGCTATGCAGATGGCACTAGGAGTCCACAGAAGCTGTGTAACTCTGCATGGCAGGTCGGATCAGTATTCCAGGGTAACTGCAAGGAAACATGCATGCAAACATAGCTACTGTAAGCAGGGCTCCATGTAGTCCATTGTACAACAAACAAGCTGTACCACTTTCAGTAGGTAACACTGCAAATGCTCACCAGCTGACATATGAATACCTATGTCACCAAAGGTGATACTTACCAGACCATGGACAGAAATGACATGGCCAGACACGCTGCATCCCACATGAACACATATCACAAGCAACACAGACCTCACAAAGTCAGTGTTCTTAACAGGCACAGCCCATAAGGCCAAACACAATGTGTGACACACCTATAATAGGTGATGCCATAGTCAGACACACTGACGTCCCACTCTCCAGACTGAGCAAGGTGAGGGTCACATTTAGCTACCTGTCGGGTGATAGAATGTGCCACATAACACAAGCACTCAGGTCACTCCACAGCAAGTACAAGTATGAGGCAGTCATTGTCCATGCTGGTGTGAACAACCTGAGACGTACCTCCCTGGACCACATGAAAAGAGACACAGAGGAGCTCTTACATCACCCTCTCAAACTCAGGAATCCCACACAGCCTTCATGAAGACACAGGAGAGTATAGATTTCTCTGCAAACACCATCATACTGGGTGACTTCAACTACCCAAACATAGACTGTGAACATTACTCAAGCCACAATACCCAAGCTCTAGGGTTCCCATAGTTCAGAAACTCTTTAGCTATGGAACAAGTAGTCAACATTCCCACAAGAGGGAAAATATACTAGACCTGATCATCACAAACATGAGTACAAAATGCTCACCACTTGAAGTATATCCCTCATTGTTGCAATCGAACCATATACTAATCACACTGGAGTACTGGATCCCCCACATATGCAAACCTCAAACACATCTATGTGTGTGAGGGAAATGCCCCTATTAGCAACTGTGAAAGTACACTACAGGATGCAGATTCCCCTTTTGAAACACTGATGATGTCAGCACTCTATAACTATATTACCTGAATTAAAGCTCCCCAGTAATTCGTATAGCGCTCTGCTAATGCATCTGTCTCTAGTGTCATAACATAGTTAGGTAGGGGTTTGAATCCTGCAAAGGGAATGTGTGAGTGGGGTTTGTGTGTGTGCATAATGCTGTGAGGGAAAAGTGCCTTTTGCCAACTGGGAGAACACACTACAGGGTGCACATCCCTCTTCCTAAACACAGATGATGTCAGCACCCTCTAAGTACAGCATTAGAAAGGATTTCTCCCACTAATGCAAATAGCGCACTCTGCTAATGTGTCTGTCTCTAGTGTCATAACACAGTTAGGTAGGGGTTTGAATCTTGCAAATGGAAAGTATGTGTTTTAGTGTGAGTGGGGTTAGTGTGTGTGCACAATGCTGGGGTGGGATGTGGCTTTTGCCAAATGGGGCTACACTGCAGGGTGCACATTTCCCTTAACAAACAGTGATGTTGACAGCACCCTATACAAACAACATGACAACAGACAACTGCCAGTACTCAGTATAGTGCTACATGCTACTGTAACACGCACATGTACCAGAACATACCTAGATAGTGTTTTGAAACCTGAATGTGGCAAGTGTGTGGATGTGGGATGTTTCTGTGTGTGCATTTCCATATGGAAAACATGTTGGATGTGGCAATCAGGGAACCACAGTACCTGATGCACATTACACTTTTAAACTAATGAGGTTGCCTGCACCCTGTGAATACAGGTAGAGAAGAGGAAATCGGTAGTAATCCAAATAGTGCACTTTTCAAATGTGTACCTGTCATGTGTCGACAGCTACTCATGTAGGGTAATAAATAATGGAAATGGCAGGTGAGCGTGTGCATGTGTGGGGGTAGCAGGGTGTGTGTAAATGCATGTGTGACAGAACAGATACATATAGCTGAATCTACAATACAGCACATGATGCACATTCCCATAGTCAATGGTAGCATGTGATGGTGTGCAGCTGGTACACTTTGGTAAGTAGTATGGGTGCAGATAACAATTCAGGACATTCATACAGTTACTGCAGAAGGAATGCTGGGATATGCACACAATCATAGTGGAACAGTGAACAGTTATCAACATGTTTCTACTTATACACATCTATGTTGTCACCCTGTGCATCAGCAACATGTTTACCTTTTCCTGCACTGATGTTGTAGTATGCAGGAGGTGGCACAGTGTCATCATATGCACAGGGTGTGGGTTAGGTATGCCCAAGCCAGCCACTGGTACCACCAATTGACATGTGTGTGTGTGTGTGTGTGTTTGTGAGGGGCAGCAGTACAGGGTGGACCAGTGTTGGTGCAGTGTGTGTGTGTGTATGTGTTTGCCCTAGGTGTTAAATTTCTGCATGTGTGTAAGCACGCACACAGTCCCACATAATGGCTGCCATGTACAGGGTTTTGTGGACAGCCACAGACTGCACCTGTCAGGTCATCCAGATCAGTGTCTGTGGGCATGGACACGGTACCTGTGCCTGGCAGGGGTGCTACGGACTGTATCTGGTACTAACCCAGACTGGGTACTGTCATCGGAAGCGGGTGTGTGTTGACTGGACACAGTTCCCTGTTGGGACTGTCCAGAGCCACGTGCACGTGGTCTCCTGGGGCGTCCTGATGACAGCACTAACCCAGCATTGCTGGGGCTGCTGCTGGCACTTGAGGTGCGTGAGTGGGCCTGTTGTCGTCCGCGGCGACTGCCAGCTGGTGCTGTTGCCGGCATACGGCCACGTCGAACCAAACAAGTTGAACACTTGGACCAAACAACAAAAGGAGGGGGAGTATCAATATTCATCAAAGATACCCACACCTCCACATTGGGGGCAAAGTACCACATAGGTGTTAAGCCATTAAGTACAGAAGAAGTACTTGGGGACCTGGGGAACAAACTTGATAGCAATCTGTCATTTGACAACCACGTGGCCAAAGTGGATTGAAAAACATGTTATATAGCCCAGCTAATCATGAAGGGATTCACATGTACATCACGGGAGGTCATCGTGCCTCTTTACTCATCCATCATCAGGCCTATAATTGAGTACAATGCCCCTTTTGGGATGTACCTAACCAGACACCTACAGCAAGAGGATCAAAGGGCTCAAACAGATGCCATATGCTGCCCGGTTAAAGAAAATCCAGCTGGACTCCGTGACATACTGCCTGTTCAGAGACAATCTGTGCCTGACGTATACAGCCATGTCCAACCCAGAAGTAATGGACATGCTGCACCTCAGGAAATCAAAATCCCATACAGCCACACGCTCAAGAGACCTGAACCTTAGCACTGAAATAAATAGGACATGCTGGAGGGACAGATTCATAACCCAGAGGCTCCCTTCACTCTGTAATGAACTCACAGTACAGGTTAGGCAGAGTCCCTCATTGACTCTCTTCCATAGGAATCTGGATGAGTGGATGGGAGATCATAGTTGTACCCCAGGTATCACTTCTATGTCACTGTTAGACAGAGGCACAGTATACTAACCTCGGAAAGGGCATAGCAAAATAAATTTTAATTGGGTGGCAAAAGACAAACACATTCTGGCTAGGCTTATCAATGCCCTAGGGCAAATAGCCTAGTATGAACCTATGAACCTATGTGTACTGCTATACTACTTCTGCCATATGTTGCATGTGTGTGTGTTGTGGGGGATGCGCAGGTAATGGCCAGATATTTCTGCACAGGCAACACTTCTGAAACACTCTGGGTGTTCATCCCAACATACTGTATGTGTGTTGCCATCCAACACTGTGATGTGGACACACATTACTCAGCCTGGATATACATATCCCAACAACACCACAAGCACAGTACACTACCTTGCTATGTATGTATGTAATTACACAGTT
This sequence comes from Protopterus annectens, assembly GCF_019279795.1. Classification (NCBI taxonomy): domain Eukaryota; kingdom Metazoa; phylum Chordata; order Ceratodontiformes; family Protopteridae; genus Protopterus; species Protopterus annectens. The sequence continues at coordinate 683,572,259 of NC_056730.1, forward strand.
ATTCACTAGTTAGGACTGTGATGCTATCCATGCAGCCCACTGGGCCAGTGGAAGCCACAACACACACTGCTGGCCCCTTTGCAAAAGCTTACCACAGACATCCCACATAGTGCATGTAATGTGCACACACATATCTAACCCAGACCATATGCACACCACTTATTTATCCTGTCCAGTGGACTACAGATACAGGCACATTGTATAACAATAGCAGGAGGCTACTGCAGCACAGAGCAGATTCACATGAAGGCAAGGCATCTGTGGTCAGCAGTGGTAAGATGCTTCACATTCACCAAATGCACAGATATTGGCAACATTGTTGCAGACAGTTTAGGTGCAGGTATCCCCCATTCTCCTACACAAGTGGAATTAGTTATCACAGATGAATGTAACCTCCCTATCATCTCACATGTCCAGGTGAGGGCCACCCTCAACATTGCAGAACACACAGCATCACTGTTACAAAATGGTATCCCTGGATGTGTGATACGTTCACCCTAGAGGACATAGCACCACATTACAGACTGATATTAAACCCTGGCCATACTACAGGATATGTACCTGAACAGTGCCATACATACACAGTGGTCCCACACCAATGAGGAGGAACCTCTACTGACCCTGGGAACTACTGCATCATATGCATAACTGGCCTTGTGTTCTAAGCTATGGAAGTTTTAAGTATGGAAGACATGTACAGCAATATTACATATGTATATATATCAGGACTATGTACACACAACCTATCTCATGGACATACCTATAGATAGTGAACTATGATACATTTGGAGGTTTCACAGTAAACACAGTATTAACCTGCTACTTTGCATTACCTGTGTTTGTGTCAGCTGTTGCTGTGTCACTGGTGCTAATTGCTGTTTGCTGCTGCTGCTGGTTTTGTTGCTGTGATGATGCAGTTTTTCTTTTTATCACTGCCTTTATTTCTTTCTTTCTTTCTTTCTTTCTTTCTTTCTCTCTCTCTCTCTCTCTCTCTCTCTCTCTTTCTCCGTCGGTTTGGTCCAATGAATGTATTGCATGTGTGGAGTGTTAGTACTGGATGCTTTTGTAGGTATCTGCATAGGTCCATGTGATGGCCTCTGCACCAATTGTAAGGCAGCATTTGCTAATTGCATGCAGCCAGTTGTGTACTGATTGCATGTCTCACTGTGATTTCAGGACAGTGCTATAAAAGGGTATGTGAGATAGGCGTTGCCCTTTCAGATTGTAAGGGCGTGGACCATGCTGGTATGCTGTCAACAGTGTTCTGTGAGTGTGAAGGTTAGTAAGTCTCTCATGATTCATGCTGTGTTGTAAATTCAGGTTGCTGCATTTCTCTCACCTGTTCCCTGTAGTGAGTGTGTATGCATACTGACACCTACAACTATATTTCCATATGTATTAATATATATATATATATATATATATATATATATATATATATATATATATATATATGTGTGTGTGTACATATACATACTTTCATATATGTACATTAGCTTACATTATTAAGTACAAGCTAACAATTAGCAGGGCTGTTTCTGTTAACACTAAACTAGTATGGGAATCCAGTAATTAGGACAGTAAAAGTCTACCTGACATGCTTTGGGTAGTACACATCCTATATTGCCTTTATCTTCATTCCTACTATTACATGTTATACTTATTTTAGCACTATATTCCTGTATGAGAGTCATGGCTTAGTGGTAGGTCATACAGACTAGTGTTACAATGGTCTTGTGGTAGGGCCTAATAGTATGCTTTTATTTTGCTTTCAAATTGAGTACAGGGCCTGTCAATCAAAGTGCTGAAGGCACCTTTAAGCAGTTAAAAGGGTTAGTAAGTCTCACAGGAGTCAGGCTGTGTTGTAGATTCTGGTTGCTGCATTTATCTTCACTGTTTCCTGTAGTGAGTGTGTATGAATACTGACACCTACCACTATATTTCATATGTATTAATATATATATATATATATATATATATATATATATATATATATATATATATATATATGTATGTGTACATATACATACTTTCATATATGTACATTACCTTACATTATTATGTACAAGCTAACAATTAGCAGGGCTGTTTCTGTTAACACTAAACTAGTATGGGAATCCAGTAATTCAGGCATTAAAAATCTACCTGACATGCTTTGGGTAGTACACATCCTATATTGCCTTTATATTGATTCCTACTATTACATGTTATATTTATTTTAGCACTATGCTCTTGTATGAGAGTCATGGCTTAGTGGTAGGTCATACAGACTAGTGTTACCAAGGTCCTGGGTTTGAGACTGACAGTGGGAATTTATTTTTCTTTCAAAATGAGTACAGGACCTGTCAATCAAAGTGCCAAAGGCACTTTTAAGCACTTAAAACCAGGTCTGCGCTCGTTTGCGTGGAGCTCACATGAGCACTGGCATTTAGCTCACAAGCACACACCACACTATTTTCTTTGAAAGAAAAGAAAAAGGGGTGACAGGAAAGTGGTGAAAAGGGGTCACAAAGAGGGTAAGACAGTAGGGAAACAAGCTTGGGATTTGCAGGAGGGATGTAGGTGAGGCCCATAGCTGCCCATGTCTTTCTCAGCAACAGCTGTGCATTTGTATGTAATTTGGTGTGACATTTGAAACCTTCCACCCCTGAGAGAGGTGTCAGGACAACATTAATACCTGTTGTACAGCCAATTGTAATTAACAGTTTCAATGTCCAGCGGACATGTGTGCAACATGGACAGCTATGTATGGGGCGTAATTTGTTTGTGGGTACAGAGTGCCCTTTTTTTTTTCAGGTGAGAGTGGTATGTCAGGTGAAGGTAGTCGGTATAGCTGGGGAGGTAGGTTGGGTAGGTTAACAGACAAGACAGACAAGATGCATACAGGGGCGGTGTATGACACATGGGGGGGTTACACAATTGACGGGGACGGAGGTTGGGATATCCAGGGCACATGAGCCCACAGATGGCAACAGTGGAACTGATATCCCCACCCATAGGCAGTTGCCACTGTTCCTTCACAGCCCAGGACGGGGCTGTGCTGGGGGCTGTGCAGGCGGGACAACGGGCATGCCCGTAAGCTGTGCCACCCGGGCCTCAAGCTGGCGTAGGGGCCCAAGAACAGAGTCTTGAATCTCCCTTCGCACCACAGACCGGACACCTTGGAGGGTGAGTGGACGGGCTCCTCCGGCCATGCTTGCAGAGGGGGGACAGGCCCCATCCCCTGCAGCGCTTCCACCCAAAGGTGGCACAGGGCCACTGGAGGAGGGTCCGGCCTGGGCACTAGTGCCAGGTGCAGTCGCCAGATGAGGTGGGAGAGGTGGGTCCGCTGGGACCCGCCTTCCCAAGCGTTCTAGGTTTGTGAGTATGTTATGTTAGTTTGGGTTAGTAGCATATTATTCCATTCAAATTAGTTGTAACAGCATGCATTGGTATTCCCATTAAACAAACACCCAGATATTAACACCATTGAACAACAGGCATATCAATATCACATGCATTATTTGAACAGAAATACACAATCAAACAACATGCAGGGTTGATTAATGGCAACAGGCCATCAGGTTTGCAGGTATGAACAGGGCACATGCAATAACAGACATGCATATATTTTTGAAACAACAGGACAAATGTCCATGGGTAATGAAATGTTCACATACCAATATTTAGTGAGTTTTTTAATTTGCAATTATAGGGTGGGGTGGAGAAAGAAATGTTGACACATTCATAAATTATACATTGATATACATTTGTAATAGAAACACAATTAACTTGTGGGTGATAGTTTTCAAATGATTTTTAATTGACTGTCATGCTAGACCTGTTACAGATACATCACTATCCTAGTTATTTTGAATTTGATCAGATACATCATCCTGCTACATTTTGATGACAGGGCAGGGGACAACTATGGATGTTTAGTATGTCAGACAATCATTCATTCTATCTGAAAATTGTTGACTGTGATCACCATATACAGATTTTGGCTTAAACATTCAAGATTCAGACACACTGAAATCATTTTGGGATGTTAATTTTTAATTCCCACATGCATTTAGTTCTGTAGAACCACACTGAGGCTTATATATTCAGGAGTTATTACTACTTTATTTATTGATACATGACCCTTTCTGTCACTCACACATCCTGCTATTTCACAGTTCAGGTTGGTACTTCTAGGCTTTGTTCACATATTAGACCTGTGGTGATTCAAACACTTTCCAGCAGCCTCACTTCTGTCATGATTCAGCATTTCAACAGGGGATATATCTCACATGTGATTAACTCAGCTTCTGAAGCTGTACTCTTGAGACTACTGCAGGTTATACTACATTTAATTAATGGTGGGACATCTGTATTACAGAACTATTTATTTCTATCAATTATATTTCCAGTTTCACTTGCATACTGATGAACTTGTTGCAGCCATACCTGCAGACTTTCACTTGTTGCTTGCACATTCTATTACTTTTAATCAATACACTGCAGTGTTCTGCTACGTGCTACACTATAATATTTATTTACAAGTACTAGGTGGGGTTACTAACCTGCATGGTGGCGCAGCCGCACCAGCCTGTGGTCATGTGCCCTGCGATTCGCAGAGCGGACACCTGCAGCTGTAATACAAAACAAGTAATATTGGAATACACATCTCCATGGTATCAGCTAGTTGAATTCCTTACATACATAAGTAAAATGTAACTTACTCAGTAGTGGGGCGTTGGGCATATCCCAGGCCTCCTGGATCCATTGGGTCAACTGGTCTTCTTTACGTCGCTTCAGGTCCGCATGGTGGTGACGGACCTGCTCACCAGTACGTGGAATCCCAGTAGCACTAGTGAGATCATGAGCCAACTGGTCCCATGCCTCTGCCCTGTATGCTCCCCATGAGACCTGGCCCTGCATGAGTTGGGCCTCATGATGGTGAACTAGGAGCCAGACCATGTATCTGGACTCCTCAATGCCCCATCGCTGTGCTCGAAAGCAACGTCCCTCCCCTACTCCACTCATTCTGCCTGCAGGTCTATTCTACAATCGTTTATGCTGTGTATTCCCGCCTATGGGGCTTATATATGCCGATTTTCCCGCACATTTCTATGATTGGCCATTTTGGAATTGTATCAACTTCACAGAAACTGCTTTATCATGCTCCATTTTGGATTACATCCTATATATATGCTATTTCTGCATTTCAAAGTACTGCTGTCATGGCTTAGTGGTTTAGTACCTTGACTCTAATGCATGGTATCCTGGGTTCGAATTTGACCACTGATTTTTAATTTTTATGACTGTCTAGACAGGCTGAGGGGTGTGTCTGTGTAAAGGCACTTTTGATACAGCTTGCTTAACGTTGCCCAGCGGTTAGCTTGTGGGCGCGGCGCGCACCTCCGCGCAAACGGTGTGCGCTGGGTTAAACCTTAATTGGCTATTAACACACATGTTAAGCTAAGCACAGCTAGTTGCACACAGTTTGAGCCTGTTAAACCAGTGCTTAGCTACGGGCAAGCAATTTGCAGCCTTTGAAACACTACTCAGCTACGGGCACTCTGTCTCACCTTGTTTGACAGCAGCTTAGCTATCAGTACATTTCTAAATATTTTTATTATTGTATTACTTGAAAATATATGCTCCATTTCATTCCATTTTACAAAAGGAAATACTTTTACATTTGTACAATACTGTCAGGGGCCTTTTTAGTGCTTATTTACAAAAAAAAAAAAAAAGGATGTTGTGTGGGCTCAAACCTTGCCTGCCTGCTCTTAAGCTGAAAACTCTACCACTATGCTATTACTTCTTGGCTTACTTTGCATATTTAGTTCTTATAACCTTTTCCACTGATTGCTAACTGCAGTTGCACTGGTAGCAAACCCGCGCATACAAACGCACGCATTAGCAAACATTTACGGGGTTTTAAAAAAAAATAAAAAAGTTTTCATTTTACATTTTATAACATCTGCTCACTTTTTACATTTTACATTGCTGGTCTGTGGGGACATGTGTTGTGTAGTGTGTTTATTCACATTTCCATGGCCTCTCTCGTGGCTGTTTACTTTCTGCCATTCTAGACTTCCGGGGGCATGTCCGCTTGCAGGGCTTAGCCTACGGACACGCCCCCTACTGTCTTAAATGGACCGTGTAAGAGTTACAGTGTGATTCAGCATGCCTCATGCACCTCATGCATATGCATGACATGCTGACATCACACCGTTTAACTGCAGCCTCCGTGTAAGAGTTATAACACAGAGGCTTCCTGAATCCTGGCCAGTGTTTTTGTTTCTTTTTTTTTTTTTTTTGCAGGAGCAAGTTACCCATACCTCCTAAGCTTATATATTCCAGTTCTGCAGAGACAACACACCAAATAAGGGAGAAATCTTCCTTGGCAAAGGAGTGACTGCCAGCACACACTTAGAAATCAAAGTGGCTGTGATTTCCTATATGATTTTCATTATATTCTTCAGTGTCTTGTGCCTTCAGAAACTCAGGTAATCTCCTCTTGGCCACCTATAGATACGCCATATTATTTTAAAATACTGCTGGGTGAATTCTCTTCTTTATGTATATTTTTTCCAGTATAGGGTTATAGGTAGTTACAACACTATTGACCCAAGCACCATTTTAAACTTACCAAGCTTGCCCCAAGTTACTAATTATGTCTCCTCCCTGTGCTTTGTTTGGATCCTGTTTGCATAGATATTTTTCAATAAAATTTGATTTCGGTGTCTGAGGTTACCTGGAAGTCACTAGGACAACTCATCACCCCTTTTATATAGCCAAACTGTTTTACATACAATTTTGTAAATAAATAAATAATATCTTGTGTCTGAGAATAAATTTGAGAATCTGCACACAGTTTATCAATTTGTATGTCTTTACTCTTTCCACATCTTGTGTATCTATAAAATGTTTTTCTTCTATACTCAATAGCTTTATATACATTTTCTTCAAAATGTTTTTGATTTTGTCTCACATTATGCTTAATTTTGTTTGCCCAGCTTGTTTATTTCACTTTTCAAAGTTGTAATTCTACCTCTTTTCCATTTCTTATATTTTTTTTGTCTCTCACCTCCATGCGGTGTCTTGTTCTTATGGATATATATCTCCCTGACGTATGCCTAGATCCCGATGTTAAGCATTTTTTTAAATTTTTTGCACTCAATTTCTCTTTTAAAACTCTCCACATACTCTCTGCAGTGTTTCCACTGAATGCTTCACTCCAATTAGTTTTACATTGTGACTGTTTTGCTTCTATATAATCTGTAATTAATCTTCTGTGTGTTGGTTTAGATTTCAGTTTGGCAGAGTTACCTAGCAACAAATTAACATTTCTAACCACATGATCACTGTTTATCAATGGTGGCAAAACTTGACATGAAGTAACAGTAATCTCTTTAAGAAACAATGTCTAATTTGTTCCACTCCTTGTAGTTTTTTTTTTACAGTCTGAAGCAATTATTGTTCCTGAACATACATTGTGAATAATTTCCTTACTAATGTTGTAGTATCAATATTATTCCAGTGTATTTCTGGTAAATTAAAGTCCCCAGTCACTATTATTCTTCCCTCCTGTGTTTCATGCAAGAAATGTATGAATTCCTCTAGGTCATCTGCACTTGACTTTGGTGGTCTATACACTCCCAACAATTGTTATGTGTTCCAGGGTTGTCTTTACTGGCACAGTTACACAATCTATAGTATTGGTGTTATCACTGAACATGTAATAATCACAGGTCTCAGAACTCTCTTAGAACTGGTTTCCAGTAATTGTTCTTTATCAATATTTCACAAACAATAACAACATCAATCTTGTGAGAACATAGCAAAGTTTATATAAAAAATTATTATAAATGTTCCTAGCACTAACAACAACCAGAGATGCATCCCATGTTGCTATCTGTGAACTGCTAAATTTTCAACCTGACAAAATTCCTGCCTTCTCAAATGGTCAAATATTGCAAAATATCTGTTGCAAAAATTATCTTCCCTTATATTGTCAAATGCGCACTATCCTGTCTGAACATGTGTGTCAAAAATTAGGCTTGGAAGCTCTATACATTTCTGTTTTTTAAAACAGGACATTTTTATCATATAGGTATTTACCCCCCAAAATATTTTCATTCATTGTGACCTGAATCTCTTTTCTATATGTGATTTGTGAAAACATGTCCTAACATCTGTACAAGCTATGCTATCTAAGAGGCTGTATATTCCCTATTAACTGTCAAAGAGTCCTTGTAGAGGAGATCATTTGTATCAACATGAATAAAACAGATCCATACTTCCTTACATTAAGGTGTTCTATGGCTTGCCTTACATCCTTTGTTTTTGCTCCTGGCAAGCACAACAGTATTTGATGTTCATTATCTTCTCTGCAAATGTAAGTCTCATTTCCTCTAATAACTCAATCTTCAATTACAAGGATATCTTTTTTAACCAGATCTGAAGAATCTTCACCTTCTAATTCAGTGACATCTGCTCCATCAATAGCTACAAAAGAATGATCTTTATTACTATTAGTCTTGTTAATCTCACTGTTTCCATTGCATATTACATTTTCAAGCATACAGTTCTCATCCAACTGGCATTGTACATCCACAGCTTGAGCTATGCTGTTAGTGTCTGTCTTTCTCATCTTGTTTTAAAAGTAATATTCTTCAGTCCTTCCACATTTAGTTTTGATTGCTTCCTTTTTGCCTACCCTTGCCTCTTTTTTGCATCTTTATTTTTGAATAAGTTCTGCCATTTTCTGTAGACTGAAGTTTTTCTGATAAAAAAAATATATCATTCCCTTTAATCTGTGTGTAACATAGCAAATCAATGTCATTTTTAGTATGTATTCTCTTTACTTTACAGACATTTAGCGGTTTCATTTTCTTCGCTGTTAATTGTTGTGAACGTCATCCTTTCTTTCTTTTTATTTCCTTCTAAATGTTCTGACTCCTCAGACTGATGAATACTTGTATCCAGAATTCCAAAGTGGTCAGGAGCATTGTCTTGATTCATTAGGGGTGAGTCATCTTTACAGAAAATAGACTCATCCTTTACTAAATGTGTTCTGTTTGCTCTTTGCCTAACATTATTTATCTCATCAGTCCAGTCATTAATATATGTAACAACAGTTCTCCAAGCTGTGTCAGTTGTACAAGTGCAATTGTCATCAGTGAGTCTAGATTTACTACTAATAATGGTAAACATCCAACTTTTGACAAGAGGACCACTGATCACCAGTGTTATCAGGTATGTACCTTTAAACATACATAACATTTATTTTACTGTACAAGATATTTATGCTTTAGCAAATCATTAATAGCATACTCATTTATGGAATCCATATTCAGCTACAAATAAATAAAAAATCTAAAAGGAAAGAATACTCAAAATTAGTGACCACAGAATTCAAAGAGAACTTAAATCAACTTCTATGAGAAAAATTACACAAACAATACAAAATAAATACTAAATTAAGTACAGTAAAGTTGATGCTCCGACCATACAATTTCTGAAAGTCACACAAAAGTTGGAATTCTTTTGCAGCATGTGTATATGTACACAATAACTTCTGCTTACTATCACTTGCAATCACATCTCTTTTTAATAGTAAATATCAATAAGATTTGATTTTCGGTGTCTGAGGTTACCTGGAAGTCACTAGGACAACTCATCACTCCTTTTATATAGCCAAACTGTTTGGCATACAATTTTGTAAATAAATCAATAATCTCTTGTGTCTGAGAATAAATTTGAGAATCTGCACACAGTTTATCAATTTGTATGTCTTTACTCTTTCCACGTCTTGTGTATCTATAAAATGTTTTTCTTCTATACTCAATAGCTTTATATACATTTTCTTCAAAATGTTCTTGATTTTGTCTCACATTATGCTTAATTTTGTTTGCCCAGCTTGTTTATTTCACTTTTCAAAGTTGTAATTCTACCTCTTTTCCATTTCTTATATATTTTTTTGTCTCTCACCTCCATGCTTGGTGTCTTGTTCTTATGGATATATATCTCCTGGCCATTATGCCTACCTAGATCCCGATGTTAAGCATTTTTTTAAATTTTTTGCACTCAGTTTCTCTTTTAAAACTCTCCACATACTCTCTGCAGTGTTTCCACTGAATGCTTCACTCCAGTTAGTTTTACATTGTGACTGTTTTGCTTCTATATAATCTGTAATTATTAATCTTCTGTGTGTTGGTTTAGATTTCAGTTTGGCAGGGGTTACACCCTAGCAACAAATTAACATTTCTAACCACATGATCACTGTTTACCACATCAATGGTGGCAAAACTTGACGCTTGTAGAAATACAACAGTAATCTCTTTAAGAAACAATGTCTAGTATGTTCCACTCCTTGTAGTTTTTTTTTACAGTCTGAAGCAATTATTGTTCCTGAACATACATTGTGAATAATTTCCTTACTAATGTTGTAGTATCAATATTATTCCAGTGTATTTCTGGTAAATTAAAGTCCCCAGCCACTATTATTCTTCCCTCCTGTGTTTCGTACAAGAAATGTATGAATTCCTCTAGGTCATCTGCACTTGACTTTGGTGGTCTATACACCCCAACAATTGTTATGTGTTCCAGGGTTGTCTTTATTGGCACAGTTACACAATCTATAGTATTGGTGTTATCACTGAACATGTAATAATCACAGGTCTCAGAACTCTCTTAGAACTGGTTTCCAGTAATTGTTCTTTAACAATATTTCACAAACAATAACAACATCAATCTTGTGAGAACATAGCAAAGTTTCCAATAAAAAATTATTATAAATGTTCCTAGCACTAACAACAACCAGAGATGCATCCCATGTTGCTATCTGTGAACTGCTAAATTTTCAACCTGACAAAATCCCTGACTTCTCAAATGGTCAAATATTGCAAAATATCTGTTGCAAAAATTATCTTCCCTTATATTGTCAAATGCACACTATCCTGTCTGAACATGTGTGTCAAAAATTAGGCTTGGAAGCTCTATACATTTCTGTTTTTTAAAACAGGACATTTTTATCATATAGGTATTTATCCCCAAAAATATTTTCATTCATTGTGACCTGAATCTCTTTTCTGTATGTGATTTGTGAAAACATGTCCTAACATCTGTACAAGCTATGCTATCTAAGAGGCTGTATATTCCCTATTAACAGTCAAAGAGTCCTTGTAGAGGAGATCATTTGTATCAACATGAATAAAACAGATCCATACTTCCTTACATTAAGGTGTTCTATGGCTTGCCTTACATCCTCTATTTTTGCTCCTGGCAAGCACAACAGTATTTGATGTTCATTATCATCTCTGCAAATGTAAGTCTCATTTCCTCTAATAACTGAATCTTCAATTACAAAAATATCTTTTTTAACCAGATCTGAACAATCTTCACCTTCTAATTCAATGACATCTGCTCCATCAATAGCTACAAAAGAATGATCTTTATTACTATTAGTCTTGTTAATCTCACTGTTTCCATTGCATATTACATTTCCAAGCATACAGTTCTCATCCAACTGGCATTGTACATCCACAGCTTGAGCTATGCTGTTAATGTCTGTCTTTCTCATCTTGTTTTAAAAGTAATATTCTTCAGTCCTTCCACATTTAGTTTTGTTTGCTTCCTTTTTGCCTGCCCTTGCCTCTTTTTTGTATCTTTATTTTTGAATAAGTTCTGCCATTTTCTGTAGACTGAAGTTTTTCTGATAAAAAAAATATATCATTCCCTTTAATCTGTGTGTAACATAGCAAATCAATGTCCTTTTTAGTATGTATTCTCTTTACTTTACAGACATTTATCGGTTTCATTTTCTTCGCTGTTAATTGTTGTGAACATCATCCTTTCTTTCTTTTTATTTCCTTCTAAATGTTCTGACTCCTCAGACTGATGAATACTTGTATCCAGAATTCCAAAGTGGTCAGGAGCATTGTCTTGATTCATTAGGGGTGAGTCATCTTTACAGAAAATAGAGTCATCCTTTACTAAATGTGTTCTGTTTGCTCTTTGCCTAACATTATTTATCTCATCAGTCCAGTCATTAATATATGTAACAACAGTTCTCCAAGCCGTGTCAGTTGTACAAGTGCAATTGTCATCAGTGAGTCTAGATTTACTACTAATAATGGTAAACATCCAACTTTTGACAAGAGGACCACTGATCACCAGTGTTATCAGGTGTTTACCTTTAAACATACATAACATTTATTTTACTGTACAAGATATTTATGCTTTAGCAAATCATTAATAGCACACTCATTTAAGGAATCCATATTCAGCTACAAATAAATAAAAAACCTAAAAGGAAAGAATACTCAAAATTAGTGACCACAGAATTCAAAGAGAACTTAAATCAACTTCTATGAGAAAAATTACACAAACAATACAACATAAATACTAAATTAAGTACAGTAAAGTTGATGCTCCGACCATACAATTTCTGAAAGTCACACAAAAGTTGGAATTCTTTTGCAGCATGTGTATATGTACACAATAACTTCTGCTTACTATCACTTGCAATCACACCTCTTTTTAATAGTAAATATCAATAAATCACAAACCAGGACAGAATTGTTTAGATAAGCTCTGGATTGTCCTCTCTGCAGTGTATGTGAATTTATAGCTGACTAGGTCCTTTAGGATGTCTGGAATTTGCTTCTCTAAAACCTATCCCTTTCTAACAAAACAACAGTGAAAATTAAAGGTAAAACAGCAAAATAGAAACCAAAGTAAATCTTCTTGTCTAGAAGCTATCCTTTTCTTCGTACAAAAGAGAAAAACAGTAGTAAGAAATAAAATACAAATTCAAATAAAACCTGTTTTACCAGACAAGTCCACAGTCAATCACAAACCAAGGCAGGATTGTATAGTTATGCGGATTGTCCTTTCTCTCATATGAAAGCCACAGAAAGAATTATCATGGAAATGATCAATATTGACACAGGAAGCTTCCAAGTACTAGACCCAACCCAATTTGGTTTCATCAAGGACAAGTCATTCCTACTCAACCTGGTGGACTTCTTTGAGAAGGTCTCCAAAGCAATGGATGAGGGCAAAACAGTTCTCACTGCTTACCTTGACCTTGCCAAGGCATTTGACACAATACCCTACTCAGGCATTGTTGACAAACTTATGATAGGTACAAATCTTTATGCCACCCCATGGATAGCAAGCTGGCTCACAGACAGGACATAGAAAGTTAGAATTGTTGAGTCCACCTCTACAAAAAGGAAAATCACAAGTGGAGTCCCTCAGAGGTCAATCCAGGGACTGCTCCTTTTTGGCATTTACTTCTCTGAAGTCAAGACCAATGACAGTGGTTTCTGTCTAACTAAATTTGCAGATTACTGCAAATTAGGAGCTGTCATTGAATCACCCACCAACACAAATATTCTTTAGGAAGGGCTGACACAGACAAACAACTGGTGTCAGAGCCATGGACTAAAAATAAATGCCAAGAAAAGCATAGCAGTATCCTTCAGTAAGTCATGCACCCCTGGTAGCTATCTTGTTGACAACACACCTATAAGAGTTGATACAATAATCATGGCATACCTTTCAACCTCTTAGAACAAAGAAATCTGGACAAAGCCATAAGAAACTGGGGAACAGAGGCCCCACAATAGGGACATTTTTTTTTTACTATTGCTCTTAAAAACCTAGAAAGTTGATAGAATAAAATGTTTTACATTAGCGTGATTTTTCTGAAAGGAGTGAAGTCTGAAACTCACATGTCATTATTTTCTATCTTCAATGAGTTAACAATAATTTGCCAGAAAACTGACATTTTATGAGGAACAGACCAACATGTAATGCAAAAATCTGGCCATTCTGCAATAACCTGGGCAGGTGAGAGCTATTAATCAGGGACTTGGGGACACACATAGACTGTAATATAGCTTTTGGCCATCATGTATCTACAGTAGTGAGGAAATTATTCTATTTTGTGCAATTTATAAATAAAGGTATGGCATCTAGGTCCAACAAAGTCATTGTTCCACTGCATTTGTCATTCATCAGACTTGTCATTAAGTACAATGCCCCCTTTGGTATGTACCTAACATGGCATATCCAACAATTGGAATGCCCACAAAGATTCCTCACTAAAAGAATACAGTGTGTAAGTAACATGTCCCATGCAGACCACCTTGATGCTCTATCCCTGTATTCTGTCTCCTACAAGCTGTTGAGGGGAGATCTATGCCTGGCATACAAGACATTGCCAGGCACCACTCTGATGGACTTCATCCATATCTGAAAAACAAACACCACCAAAATTGCCTGTTCTAAAGACTTAAACCTTGCCTGTGATTTAAATAGAACCTGCTGGAGAGACAGGTATGTATCCCAGAGACTACCCTTTCTCTGCAACAGGCTCATCAGCCATGTGACTCTAAATTCTTCCCCAATCAAGTTCAAGTCTAACTTGGACAATTGGATGAGGAACAGGAAATTCATCCCTGGTTTGGCACCTATGTCTCTAATGGACACAGGCAGCCTGTAAATGGTTCATCTCCCAGGCTCCTGATTACGCATGGCTAGGCTTAAAATGGCCCTTGACTTTATTAGCCTAGTAAACACCTATGAACCTATGACTGTATGTTGACTATGCTGAAATTTGCTTTGCTGTCTGGGTGATTTTCTTGATATCCATATTTCAAGCATATAGCAAGCTGAGCATAATTGTATCCTGTTTGTTAACCAGTTAGGTCCACTGGGCAAACAGTCCCCATTTCAGACATGACAGGGGGGGTAGTGTCTGGTTAAGTGACTTGCTCAAATTCACACAGTAAACTAACAAGGAGTTGAGGGAATTAAACCCTGTACCACAAGAACTATAGCTCGCACCCTTAATCTCTTTACCAACTACCAGATGAACTGATCAAAATCTTTTATGTTTTAGTACTTATAACCTTAGCACTTTCTTTCTGTAATGTAAGGGAGTATTTCTTTGATATAGTAGGATATTACACCACTTGTATAAATGCAGAAACATTTTCTGAAGTATTGATTCTTTGACTTGGACTTAATTGAACATTTTTTTTTCATAAATTGCATTTTTCATCAAACAAAATAGCAGTTACTCAGGGAAAGAAAACACATTTTGTCTTTAAGAAACCACTTCCCACTCCAATCCAGTGGAAAAAATGCTAACTACAAATGGATGCACTTCAGAGGGAAAATTGTAGCAGATGAAAACAGCCCTTGCAAACATTTCTGAGTAATTGCCATCATTAAATCATGATGAAACTTACAAAACTCTGATTTGAATCAATTGCAGAACTCACCATTTGAACAATCTGTTTTACTTTTGCATGTCCAGATATTGCCTCACTCACCCATCCCTAGGAGCTTATTTATTCAGCTTCTTTCTATAATGCCATTAAGATGGTCAAGGCAGCCATTATTATTCATTCTCACTTGTTTTCTCTCTGTGGTTTTGCTAACATATGAAACAGGAAGATTGAAGATGAAAATGCAGCTTTAATTTCCTACCCTGCACTAAGCAGGCACACTAGCTTTGAAATTAATCCATCTTTAAACTTGACACACCTCGTTGAAAGAAAGCAGGGTCTGTTAAACTCTGTAATCTTAACGCTTGTATTAGTCTGTGTCTGTAGCTTCACTTCTTCTGGGAGAAACAGCTTTACAAACTAGCAAACAATCAGACCAAGAATCATCACAGGTTGTTGCCAAGCTTAGGAAACCTATAACAAGAAAGATAATCTGAATACAACTCCATTTTTAACACTTCAAAAATACATTCATATTTTACCCTCATATACAATAAATACATCTTATCAAAATATTCACATTTTTACCACAATTCTTGGCACAATTTCCTATTCTTATAAACAACAATTTATATTTGATAGATTGTAATTTGATGATTATATTTGTCATGATAGAAATGGAGTTGTATTCAGATATTTGCAATATAATTGAATGTATATATGCATTTAAGGATGGAATGGATGTGATTTTTTTTAACCAATCAGTAGGGGGCAGTAGAGTATAAATGGAATTCAATTTGTATGGAATGTATCCTTGAAGGCGAAATGCCGAAGTACCGGATGTGTTAAAATAAAGTTAAGGTCCAGTGTAGTGCAGCCCTTTATTTGTTTTTGTTCTTGGCGAGTTGGTCCATTTATTGTTTTTAGGATTGTCTATACATAGTAAGGCCTCACTGAGTTTAATTCTAGTGGCTGCCCCCCCCCCCAAAAAAAAAAACACAATTACTAGAGAGCAGAAATCAAAGTCTAAAACAACAATACTAGAAGTAATGAATATATTGGATATGGGCAGTCATTACTAAATGCAGTCTTTGGTATTGACTAATATTTCTATGGTATTACATTGGGATGAAACAGCTAGGCTTAAAATGACCTCCGGGTCAATAGCCAAGCAATCTCCTATGATCCTAATAACAGAGATAATATAACTGGAACTGAGATCTTTAGGGAATGAGGTTTAAGAGAAGCAAGATTTGATTGACCTATATAATGTTCAAATGTCAGTGACTGTGTAGTAAATTATATATGATGTATAATGTTTGCAACTAAAAATATGTCAATATTGCTTGTTTTCATTTATATAAATATATGATTGCCTATGTCATACGTGATAATTCATTAAAGATGTTTCTTGTTTATAAAAAAATATTATAACAAAAGTTCTTTTTAAAGAATTAAAAAGCATTGACAAGTCTGTATTTTTAATTGACCTAACCCCACTACAACCCTTTTAACATATTGCATTCTCATTTCACACATACTAGACATATGATATCCTATAGTTAGGAAGTACCAAAGAAATATGTATACCTTGGCTGAATTCTCCGTTAATACAATCTAATAAGATACATGACAAGGCCAGGGCTCTTTGCAAAAAAGATATAAACAATTGAAATAATTACACCCAATACCAAAACCAAAAAAAAGAAATATAAGAATAAAGACAAATGCTGGTAAGTTGTACCATGTCAGGGAACAACAAACAACATTCCTCAGATAGTGCCAAAAAATCTGGCAGGCAAGAAATGCTGTAAAACTAATAAGGTCTTCCTTAAAATCGCATTAAATCTACTAGTTATGTCAATAATAAACAAAATAAAGAATAATATTTCCACATCCCAGCACATGAATTACTCATTGTTTAGTGGTGTAATATCACACAACTATTAAATAGTTTCCCCATTCCATTTTAAAGCTAAACAAATATTACAGGTTAAAGAGATCTTAGACAAACTTGAGATCTCTTGTAACCCATATCACCATGTCATTCATCCAGAAATGTTATAATTAGAAAGTGACATTGTTTGCAAGCCCATAATATGTTTGCAATCTTGTACTCACTATTAGACCTATTCCTTGTAGTATCTGATATGCACTCTTCATAATGTCAATGGCTTCAGCCGCATAATTGTCGTCTGTCTACTTGAATAAATCCTAGAAATAATCGAATATGAACAGTGTCTGAAATATATACTGAAATATGGCATCCTAAGAGATAAACAACACTGTTCCTGTCCTAATTATAGTATTGAAGTTTATATACTACCAAATAAAATATTTGCCAACATGGAAGAAGGAAAACTCACTGGTATTATTTCTTTAGATCTGAATATAAGTCTTTGAAGTGTTGACCTTCCTGTCCTAAAGTGGATGCTGTGAAGAGATGACACTGTGTTTTGAGAATCTTCTGGCAAAGCAAACCTTTAGCATAACAGGACATGACACCTCTAACACAATGACAGTCCTAGAAGTTGTACAACAGGGTTTTGTATTTGACCCCCTTCTGTTCTCTATTCTTATTAATAATCTTCCCTGGGACACGCCACATTTGAGCTGAGTGCTTTATGCAGATGTTATTGCAATAATGCAATAATAAAATCAAATTTCCATACTTCCCTTAATAAAGTAATACAGGATGATTTCTTCCCTACATGGAATTGGTTTGCCTATAATTAGCTAGTGCCTAACACAAGTAAGAAATAGTAATGGTTTTCAGAAAATCACAAGCATTAAATAAGGATGTGTTTCACAATCAGTGACTCTGAAGGCATTATTCTGACCCAGATACATTACAGTCCATTTATACAACAGAATGAAGTTCATAAAGAGACCATTTCCAAAAGACAGTGATCACTTACACTGAGATCAGATCCTTGTAGTAAGCCTGTTTATTGATATGCCTTACATCAAAGCAAGTCGCTTACACTGAGAGCAAGTATTTCAGAATCAAGGCAAAATTACACTGAGCGCAGCTCTTTTGGAATCTGGCTCCAGGTTCCCCAGAAGTTTGGGGTATCACACAAAATTTTAATCCAGTTTGCCAGCTTACCTTGGGGTCCAAAAGATCAACAGCTATTCATGTTATTCTACTAAACTTGAGTATAGTTTACCCATTTGTTTCACCCTTATCTGCACAAAGTATTAAACTGTTATATACCACAGGAAACAAAGTTTTAAATTTTATTAATCCACCACATGCAGTGAATACAGTTATATTACTCTGCATTAAACTGGTTACCAGTTTCAGATATGTCCTCATCCTTATTAAACTCCATAATGGTCAAACAGTTGAAGAAAAAAGTACTGTCCATGACTTAAGGAATACGCAAATGACTAAAATCACATATTATTCACTGAGAGGACAGGAAACCCATATAACCTGCCAAGCCATCTTTTTGTATTTTTGCTAGCGAAAAAAATAAAAAAGAAAAAAATCTGTAAAATAGTAGCTGCTTGATAGAAAAAAAACTTTCCTCAAAAGATAAGGGCATGTATAACTTAATAATCTTCATGAAACAGCTATGAAAATGGCTGGCAGATGAGAAGAAATACAATTTCTATGGTGAATCCAATAGTACTGACCGGTGCAAGTCATGTTACACAATTTCTCCTACTACTGTTTGAAATACCTGCGATGTTATGTCATGATTTCTGTTTATATACTATGATTGTTATCTAGCAAGTGATAGTAATAAGAACTTAGGGCAGGATTCACGAAGCCTCCGTGTAAGAGTTATAACTCATACACGGAGGCTGCAGTTAAACGGAATGATGTCAGCATGCTCTGCATATTCATGAGAGCATGCTGAATCACACTTAAGGCCAACACGGTCCGTGTAAGACAGTAGGGGGCGTGTCCGTAGGCCGAGCCCTGTAAGCGGACATGCCCCCAGAAGAGTAAAAGTTCCCAAAGTAAACACCCACGACAGAGTCCACGGAAATGTGAATAATCAGAACACAACACATGCCCCCACAGACTATGAACAGAAAACATATAAATAAACATGTTATATATTTTTTTAAATTGTAAAAATGTTTAACCGTGAGTGCGCAGGCGTGCCCGTAGCGCAGCTACAGTTAGCAGTCAGTGGGAAAGCATATAAGAACTAAATATGCAAAATAAGCCAGGAAGCAATAGTGTAGCGGTAGAGATGTTGGCTGAAAAGCAGGCATTCATGGTTCGAGCCCCCACAACACCAATTTTTTTTTTTAGTAAAATAAGCAGGAAACAAGTCCCTGACAAATATGTACACATAAAACCACAATATATGTAAAATGTAATGAAATAGCCCATTTATATTGAAGAAATGTGAGGTAACAAAAGAATAAAAAATGCCAGATGTGCCCATAGCTGAGCTACAGTTTAACAGAGTGAGTGCATCTGCCCGTAGATGAGTAGTGGTTTAACTGGTGCAAAATGAGTGCCCGTAGCTGAGCAATGGTCTAACACGCTAAATCTATGTGCCCCTAACTGAGCTGAGCGTAATATGCATGCTGATAGCCAAATGAAGCTTTAAGCAGCGTACCCCGTTTGCGCGGAGCTGCACACCGCGCAAACAAGCTAACCAACGGGCAATGTTGAGCAAGCCGTATCATGAAAAAGCAGTGGCCAGGTTTGAACCCAGGATACTATACACCCTAGTCAAGGTACATAACCACTAAGCCATGACAGCAGTACCTTTAAATGCAATAATAGCTAATATATAGGAATGAATACAAACTGGAGCATGACAATGCAGGTTTACTGAAGTTGATACAATTCCAAAATGGCCAATCACAGATATGTGCGGGAAAAACGGACTATATAAGCCCCATAGGTGGGAATACACAGCATAAACGATTGTAGAACTGACCTGCAGGAAGAATGACAGGAGTAGGAGAGGGTAGTTGCTTTTGAGCACAGAGGTGGGGTGTTGAGGAGTCCAGGTACATGGTCTGGCTCCTAGTCCATAATCATGAGGCCCAACTCATGCAGGGCCAGGTCCTCTGGGGAGCATACAGGGCCGAGGCGTGGGACCGGTTGGCTCATGATCTCACCAGTGCCACAGGGATTCCAAGGACTGGTGAGCAGGTCCGTCACCACCATGCGGACCTGAAGAGATGCAAGCAGGACCAACTGAACCTTTGGATCCAGGAGGCCCGGCAAACACCCAACGCCCCACTACTGAGTAAGTTACATTTAATTATGTATGTAAGAAATTAAACTAGCTGATATTATGGAGATGTGTATTCCAATATTACTTCATTTATATTACAGCTGCAGGTGTCCATTCTGCGAACTGCAGAGCCTATGGCGATAGGCTGGTGCGGTTGTGCCACCAGGCAGGTCAGTAATCCACTACCAGTAACTGTAAAGAAATATAAAAGTGTGACAGTCAGCAAAAGAGTGCAGTGTAGTCAGTAAGGAATAAAATGTGCAAGTAACAGTGTGAAAGTGTCTGCAAGTATTGCTTGATTACAAAAGTGTGTTTCAGCCTGTAAGTTAAACCGAAAAATGTATCTGTCTGACATATATTCTGAAATAAAAATGCCCTACCTGTAAGAAAATAGTACACAACCTGCAGCAGGCTGAAAAGTATAGCTGCAGAAGATGATGAAATCACATGTGTGAAATATATCCCTGTTGAAATACTGAAACATGACAGAAGTGAGACTGCTGGAAAGGATTGTAATAACTACAGGTAAAACATGTCAATAAAGCCTAGAAGTAAGTACCATCCTTAATAGTAAAATGAAAGCAAGTGAGAGAGTGTGAGAAAGTGTCATGAATCCAGCAATACAGTAGTAATAACCCCTGAATAAAGTATACTGCAGTCAAGACAGAATGAAATGCATGTGAGATTCAAAACCAAACAGCGAAATCTGTTCAAAGTGTTGCTGCATCTGGAATGTGTATCCCAAAATCTGGATATGTTGCTCTCAGTCTGCAATATGCAGATAGGATGATTGTCTGATATACCAAACATCCACACTTGTCTACAGCTATATAAAGCAAATGTAGCAGGGTGATGTAGCTGAACAAAGCTAGATATGAATGTGTATGAAGAACAATAAAATGTATATTGATGTTGCAGTAACAGTCCTATCACCAAGTTGAAATAGTTATCATATAGGAAACTGTAGTTAGAACAGTAGTGTGTATATAACTGTAGCTATTAGAAATGTACAGCATATGTATTGTTATTCGAAGGTGTTAATATTATTTTCTTTACCTCACCCTATAAACACATATAACCCATTCCACGTGAAAATGGTATGTGCAATCACAATTAACACCCCTGGATGTTTGTCCTGTTGGGTCATATATATTTGCATGTCCGTTGATGCATCTGCCCTGTTCATACATCCACACCTGATGGCCTGTTGCCATCAATTAACCCTGCATGTTGTTGGACTGTGTATTTCTGTTCAAATTATGCATGTGTTATGCACGCTGTTCAATGGTGTGAATATCTGGGTGTTTGGTTATTGGGAATACTAATGCATGCTGTTACAACCAATTGTGAATGGTATTATATGTCACTAACCCAAACTGTCATGACATAATGCAAAACATAGGACGACAGGGAAGGCGGGTTCCAGCGGACCAACCTCTTCCACCTCAGCTGGCGAGTGCACCTGGCACTAGCGCCGTGTCCGGACCCTCCTCCGGTGGCCCTGTGCCACCTGTGGGTGGAAGCGCTGCAGGGGATGGGGCTCACCCCCCCCTCTGCAAGTGTGGCCGGAGGAGAACCACCACTCACCCTCCGTAGCGTCCGGACTGTGGTGTGTAGGGAGATTCGGGACTCTGTTCTCGAGCTCCTACGCCAGCTCGAGGCATGGGTGGTGCAACTAACGGGCATGCCTGTTGCCCGGCCTACACAGCCCCCAGCACAGCCCCATCCTGGGCAGTGAAGGAACAGTGGCAACTGCCTATGGGTGGGGATATCAGTTCCACTGTTGCCATCTGTGGGCTCATGGGCTCTGGATATCCAAACCTCCGTCCCCGTCAATTGTGTAACCCCCCCACACGTGTCATACACCGCCCCTGTATGCATCTTGTTTGTCTTGTCTGTTTACCTACCCAACCTACCTCCCCAGCTGTACCGACTTCCTTCACCTGACATACCACTCTCACCTGAAAAAAAAAAAAAGAAAAAGGGCACTCTGTACCCACAAAAAAATTACGCCCCATACTTAGCTGCCCATTCCGCACACATGTCTGCTGGACATGGAACCTATCAATTACAATTGGCTGTATAACAAGTATTATTGTTGTCCTGACACCTCTCTCAGGGGTGGAAGGTTTCAAATGTCACACCAAATTACATACATATGCACAGCTGTTGGTGATGAAGAAATGGGCAGCTATGGGCCTTACCTACATCCCTCCTGCAAATCCCAAGCTTGTTTCCCTACTGTCTTACTCTCTTTGTGACCCCTTTTTCACCTCTTTCCTGTCTCCCCATTTTCTTTTCTTTCAAAGAAAATAGCGCGGGTGTGCGCCAGAGTAAGCACGTTTAAGCGGTTGTAAGCGGGTGTGCGCATGTGTGCCCGGAGCTAACCGCCAGTGCGCATGCGTGAGCTCCGCGCAAACCAGTGCTAACCCGGTTACAACTGCTTAAAAGTGCCTTAGTCACTTTGATTGACAGGTCCTGTACTCAGTTCAAAAGCAAAATAAAATCCCACTGCAGTCCCGAACCCAGGACATTGGAAACACTAGTATGTATGACCTACCACTAAGCCATGACTCTTATACAAAAACATTGTGCTAAAATAAATATAACATGTAATAGTAGGGATGAATTTAAAGGGAATACAGGATGTGTAGTACACAAAGCATGTCATTTAAAATTACTGTCAAAACTACTGGATTTCCATAATAGTAGTGTGTGAACAGAAACAGCCATGCTAGTTGGTAGCTTGTAGATAATAAGGTCAGTTAAAGTACATATATAAATGTATGTATATGTACATATATATATATATAAATATATATCTATATATAGTTGTAGGAGTCATTGTACATACACACTTGCTACAGGGAACATGAGAGAGGAATGGAGAAATGTGAATATACAACACAGCCTGAATCATGAGAGAGATACTAACCTTTACACTCACAGAACACTGTCCACAGCATACCAGTATGGTCCCCGCCCTCACAATCTGAAAGGGCAATGCCTATCCCACATACCCTTTTATAGCACTGACCTGAAATCACAGTGAGAACTGCAATCAGTACACAACTGGCTGTATGCAATTAGCAAATACTGGCTTACAATTGGTGCAGAGGCCATCACATGGACCTATGCATATACCTACAAAAGCATCCAGTGCTAACACTCCCCACATGCAATACATTCATTGCATTGTCTGTAAGCAGACAGAGGGAGAGCGAGAAGTGAGAGAGAGAGAGAGAGAGAGAGCAAAAAAAAAAAAAAATTATACACTGTGACTCTGTCACCCGAAGCTGTCAGCACTGACAGTAGCAGCAGCAAGCAGAAGCAGTGGTAACGCAACCAGCTGCGACAAACACAGGTAATGCAAAGTAGCAGGTTAATAGTGTGCATACTGTGAACCCTCCAAATGTGTCATAGGTCTGTATCCATAGGTATGTCCATGTGATATGTTGTGTGTATGTAGTTCCACCAAAAGGGGATGACCATACATTACATGTCAATCAGTCTTAGGTCATGATCCTGGCAGCAGTTGTCTGTGCGTTGGCCCAGCAATGGCTGTAGTGACTACTTTGAAAGGTCAGCCAGGTTCAAAAGGCAGGATCAGCCCATCCCAAAGGCACACTGGCTGGGAACAAGTGTCTGCAGGTACCCGATATCACTGCGTATGCATCCCATACTGCATAATTCCATAGCTTAGCAGACCAGGCCCGTTATGCATATGATGTGGTAATTCCCAGGGTCAGTCGTGGTGCCCCCTTAGTGGTGTGGGACCACTGTTGCTGTATGCCACTGTCCAGGTACATATCCTGTAGTACGGCCAAGATAAATTATCAGTGTTATATGCGGTTGTATGTCCTCTCGAGTGCGGTAGCACACATCCAGGGATACCACGAGGTCACAGTGATGCTGTGTGTTCTTCTCTGCTGAGGGTGGCCCTCACCTGGACATGTGAGATGATAGGGAGGTTACATCCAGCTGTGATAAATATTTCAACTGGTGGGGGAGAAGGAGGGGGGATACATGCACCGAACATGTCTGCAAGATTGTTGCCAATATCCGTGTGTTTGGTGAATGTTAAGTAGGTGTGTATTAACACAGAGCATATCTGAGGCATGTGGTCCATATGTGTAACATAACTGAAGAAGGCCTTGTGGTCATCCATAGTGTTTGTGTCCATTTCCCTCCCAGAGTAGGCCGTGGCCGTTGTTATGACGGACCGTAGTGTAGTACCAGTGCTGAGCACAGATGCCTTCCCTTAATGTGAATGTGCTCTGTCCTGCAGTAGTCTCCTGCTATTGTTATACAATCTGCCTTTGTCTGGGGTCCACCGGACAGGATGCCTAACCTTTGTGCATAGGGTCTGGGTTAGAAATGTGCGTGCAAGTTCCATGCAATCTGTGGCATGTCCGTGGTAAGCATTTGCAAAGGGGTCAGCAGTGTGGCTTGTGGCTTCCACTGGCCCAGTGTGCTGAATGGATACCATCTCAGTCCCAGCAAGTGAATAACTGTCTAATCACATACATATCAAAGTAGTCTACTGTGCTGGTGGTGGTGGGATATGTATATCCAGGCTGAGTAACTTCTGTCCACATCACAGTAGTGGACGGTGTCCCACATACAGTACCTTGGGATGAACCCCCAGAGTGAGGTTGTGCATTGCACCTGTCAGTGTGTGCTGACCGATGGGGCATGCTACTATGTTGTGTGGAATGTGGCAGGTATTGTTGCACAGGTGTTGGCTGAGCACTGATATCTGGCCATGTACCTGTATATCCACCACGACACACACACATGCAACATATGGGAGTAGTAGTATATCACTACACATGAGTATCATGTATAGTATGTGTGCCATATATTGCTGACATGGTCTGCTGATATCCTGTTTGTGTTCTGTTCCAGGGAGATGGCGCGTCAGCGTAACCCCGCCTACTCTGTGGCAGAAGATAAGGAGATCCACCAGAGCCTGGTGCGGGAGTATGACATCCTGTTTTCCCGCACCAGTCAGAATCAGCAGGAGAGGGCCGCACTGTGGCAAGACCTTGTCCGTAGGGTAAATGATATTGGCATGCATAACAGGACATATGAGCAGGTACGACATCACTGCAGTGATTTAATCTGAAGTGTCCGTCAATGTGCATCAGATATCCACAGGCAACAGGTCGCCACAGGAGGTGGGGTGGCCACACATCCCCCCCTCACCAGACTGGAGGGGCTACTCCTAAGTGTTGTGGCTCCAGCCCCGGAACACCAACAGCAGTACACCTGCATTATGATGGAGGCTGGTTCCACACAGCAGCATGACATAGAGCGTGCAGGTAATATGCCATATGTACACTTGACTGTTCTGTACACTGTATCATATGCAATATCAATGGCACAGTTGTGCCCACTGACATTAATCTCATCATTTCTGCAGGTCCCTCCAGGGTTACAGCAAGGCAGGCCATCCATGCTGGTGAGTGTGTTTAACATAACCTATAATAGTCCTGATAATGCTAGTAACAGTAGTGTAACTCAGTAGTGCTCTGTGTGTATACTGCGGGGTGTGCATGTGTGCATGTGTGCAGGTGTGCCTGTGCCCATGTGTGCATGTGTGCATGTGTGCAGGTGTGCCTCTGTGCATGTGTGCCTGTGTCCACGTGTGCATGTGTGCATGTGTGCATGTGTGCCTGTGTCCACGTGTGCATGTGTGCATGTGTGCATGTGTGCAGGTGTGCCTGTGCCCATGTGTGCATGTGTGCATGTGTGCAGGTGTGCCTCTGTGCATGTGTGCCTGTGTCCACGTGTGCATGTGTGCATGTGTGCCTGTGTCCACGTGTGCATGTGTGCATGTGTACACGTGACCACTTGTGCATGTGTGCATGTGTGCATGTGCCCATGTGTGCGTGTGACCATGTGTGCATGTGTGCATGTGTGCATGTGTCCATGTGTGCATGTGTGCATGTGTGTATAAGTGCATCACTGGTAACAATGTCTGGAGACTGTAAACTGTGTTTCCTGTCTTCCTCCCACAGGTTCTGGGGCTGCTCTGGTGACCTGCAGCAGGGAACCTGAATCCTGTGCCACGGCTACTGGTAATGATGATATTTGTGTAATGGTACAGGAAGGTGTGTCAGGGTCTGCCATTGGTCAGCCAATTGACAATACACAGCTGTCAACCCCATCATTGCGCACAGTCATCCTGCCTGTACATCCTTTGTCACCATTGTCCCTAGGTGATGGACAGGATACAGTGGGCATAGACCAGGGTAATGTGGTACCTGTGGCACATGCGTCCCCACACAGCAGCCATGGGCAGGGTCCTCCGATGGTACCACACAGACAGTTGCCCATGGGTTCTCGTGGGAGCATCCATGGGCGTACTGCCTCTGGCTGACTTGCCCAAAGAGGTCTGTCAACCTCAGCTATGTTTCGGACTGTCATGCAGGCACAGTCATGTATGGAAAGGTACACCAGACAGGGTCTGAGGGAGCTGAGAGCATGTCACACAGCCATGACAGACAGTATGCGTGACATTGCGGATGCTATCTGTAACTTCACCGATGTCATAGACAGACATTGTGGGGACATATTACAGCAGTTCCACAACCAGATGTCCATGAGCCAGGGCAATGGTGGGTGTTTGCAGCGTCGACGTGGCCGTATGCCGGCAGCAGCAGCAGCTGGCAGTCGGCGCGTACGACAACAGGCTTGCGCACGCCCCCATAGTGCCAGCAGCAGCCCCAGCAATGCTGGGTCTGTGCTGTCATCAGAACGCCCCAGGAGGCCACGTGCACATGGCTCTGGACAGTCCCAACAGGGACTTGTGTCCAGTCAACACACTCCCGCTTCTGATGACAGTACCCAGTCTGGCTTAGTACTGGATACGGTCCGTAGCACCCCTGCCAGGCACAAGTACCGTGTCCGTGCACACAGACACTGATCTGTATGGCCTGCCAGGTGCAGTCTGTGGCTGTCCACAAACCCCTGTATATGGCAGCCATGAGGTGGAACTGTGTGCATGCATACACACATGCGAAATGTGAACACCTAGGGCGACCACATACACGCACACACTGCACCAACACTGCCCCACCCTGTACTGCTGCCCCTCACCAACACACATACACACACACATGTCAATTGGTGGTATCAGTGGCTGACTCCGGCATACCTAATCCACACCCTGTGCATATGATGACACTGTGCCACCTCCTGCAATCTCCAACATCATTGCGGGAACAGGTAAACACGTTGCTGATGCACAGGGTGACTACATAGAAGTGTATTAGTAGTATCATGTTGGTAACAGTACAGTGTGCTGCTATGACTGTGTGTTTATCCCAGCATGCCTGCTGCAGTAACTGTATGAATGTCCTGAATTGTTATCTGCACCCATAGTACATACCAAAGTATAACAGCTGCACATAATTGCATGCCGGTGGTAAGGTTGTCAACAGATAGCTGCATACATGGGTAGCACAGGGGGAAAGCTAACGCATAGTAGTGATATGCAATGGTGGACATGTACAGTAATGGTGTCAAGTTGCCCATAGCGACTATGCCATGTGGATGTTCAAGCATGTAGATATGTGTGCAGTACCAATGTAATCCAAATCACAAATAAGTATGACATAATATCAGTTCTACCATGGGCATCTGCGCTGTGTATTCCTGGGTACATGTTGATAGTGCCTACATATTTGCATTGTTACTTACTGTTATTGTTACCCCTTCTTTGTTGTATAATGCACTACTTCCAGCCCTGTTTACTGTAGCTTTGTTTGCATGCATGTTTGCTTGGGGTTCCCTGGAACACTGCTTACACCTGCAATGCAGAGTTACAGTGCTTCTCTAGACTTCTAGTGACATCTGCATAGCGTACGATATGTATGTCAAATTTACACATGACAGAACGTCACTGTCTGTCCTGTACGCATGTACGTTGCCTGTGACACATTACACATGTCTTACCTGACATTTACCCACGTGTGCAGTCATATATGTCAGTGCTATGAAACAGTAGCGGTACACCCACACATACACACCTTCAGTATGTTGTTCCCCATTGGCCCTATGTGTTGGTACTCACCATGGCAATCACACTACTAGGGTAGCATGTGCAAAGGTAACCTGTGAATCGCCTCTACGGTCCAGTTGTGGTTTATGTGAGTCATGTGTCAATGTCACAGCTGCCACATGTATGCAGTCAGCCATCACCCTTGGCCAGGAACGTACAACACATGTGTGGGATGCCACCACACAGCCAATCTGGGGACTGGTCTCTGAACCCAGTAATGCCATACCCTGTCAGGTGGCATGTCATATATACTACATCCTGGACAAACGTCAACCCCAATCCCTGCTGCTACTATTGATAATACACCTGAAGATGTTCCTGATAGTTTTGACCAGTTCTTTACTGAGACATTTCAGGCCCTAGCTAGCCATCTACCTCCTAGCTCCCCTGGTCCTGAAAGTAGCACCCCTAGAAAACTACTTGCGTTCAGCTGCCAACCAGTCGCCACTTCACTTCTCCGTACCTTGATTGTAACAGTGAAACCCACTACACTTTCTGCCGATCAACTCCCTGCTGAGCACCTATCAAAACCAGATGATGCTATTGCTTACCCGTCTCAAAGGTAATCAAAGGAACCATGGTAGAATCTAACTTTCCCACCATCTGGAAAATGTCATATGTAATCCCACTTCACAAAGGAGGCAGCTCTACTGAATTCTCCAATTATAGGCCAATAGCTATACTCTCTCCACTTGCAAAGATTATGGAAACTTTCGTCATAGACAATTCATGCACCACCTAATCCAAAATCGCATTATGGCAGACACTCAGCATGGCTTACGTCCTCATCACAGCACTACTTCAGGCCTCCTAGCCTTTACTAACACCATAAACCATACTTGCAACACTAATTATATATCCTCAGCCCTCTTTTTGGATCTTTCCAAGGCATACGATATGGTTGATCACCAACTTGTACTCCACACCCTGCAAACACTGTCTAGATACTGAAGCCTTCCAATGGTTTCAATCCTACCTGCATGGTCGACAGCAGGCTGGCCTCTGGCAGAACAAACTCTCTAACCTTCTACCTAACACCCTCAGAGTACCACAAGGCTCTATACTAGGGCCCTTGCTGTTATCCATCTTCATTAATGACCTTTATACTATCATCCCAAAAGTCAGCTGTATCCAATATGCTGAAGACTCTACTCTGATCTGCTCAGCCACATCTCCAGTAGAGTTATGGTCAGCTACCCAGACCACCTTTAATACAATAGAAAACTGGCTTTCTGAACATCGTCTGATCCTAAATCCCAAATAAACTAAACTGCTGTTATTACACCAACACGAAGGTCTACCGCTTTCACCGTTACCATAACATCAACTGATGGCACAATAATCTCCCCTGACCCATCTCCTAAACTATTAGGTGTCATCATAGACAATAATCTCAAATGTGACCTACATGTTAACCAGATTATCAAAGCCATCAATAGAAAACTAGGGTCACTTTACAGAATTAAAGCCTTCCTAGCCCCTCCAGCTAAAGGTGCCATAGCTCGCTCACACCTTGTTTCAACCCTTCTGTATGCATCCCGTCTACTCTTGAATATGAACAAGACTGTCCTTAACAAACACTCAATTTGCTACAACCACATTGCCAGGTTTGCCACTGGGCTGCCTTTTAGGACACATCATTGCATCAATCTAAATCAGCTTGGTTGGCTTGCAATACCCAGCCAAATACAGTATAACCAACTGATTATGGCCTATAAAATCCTCTATAATCCAGACAATACTCCTGCACTTCAAATATTATCACCCCCTATAACAATCCTAGACCGCTTCGCTCCTCTAACAAATTACTACTTCAGACTAGCAAGTTTAATGACACAGCCGGTGATTCTCTCTTTGCAAACCCTGTAGGTAGATCCTGGAACTCACTTCCAGCTGATATTACCCTACTGTCCACCTTAGGTCAGTTTATCAGTAGACTCAAACAACATTTGTCACTTAACTGGCTATGTCAATGTATCAAGCCTGGCTAACTTGAATGTGTAAAATCAGTGAACCACTTTACTCTGTAATTTAATTTAATCCTGACTTGTGCTCAGGACTAACATTAACCTGTGGAACATGTTTGACTTGCTTACTTATGTAATCTCTGTAAATAATCTGTTTGTAATATGTAATGCTAGTATTATGTAATGCTGTATCTGCTACCCTCGTAGCTTGTCTCCACGGGCCTCCCCTGGAAATGGACATGCATCCAGTCGGACTATCCCAGTGAACAAATGTAGGATAAATAAATAAATAAATAAAATATATTACAGTGACTACAATACAAGTCAGACGTTGACACGCACTGACAGCATGCTGAACACACTGGGGCATACATGGGGACTCAGAATAGCAGCCTGCCTGGGTATCACACACCTCCACAGCTGGCACACAGGCATATGTTCCGTCGGAACACAGCACATGCCACACATGGCACGCACATCCCCTGTGCCACACACTCACAGCCTGTAGGGCTACACAACACACCTGCTACAGACGTGTCAGGTACCTGTCTTGTGTGCTGCACTGGGGTCCCGCTCAACAGGCTGTATCTGGTGAAGGTCACAGTGATATGCCTCAGGGACACTATGGTCCACCACAGCACACATGCATACAGGTCAGTCAGAGGCATGCACACATATGACTCACTCATTGACCATGCCAGTATGGCTGCCTGAGACATACCTCCCTGGACTACATGATAGGGAACATAGAATGGATCTCTCAGCATGTGGCACAGGCCAGTATGAGCCTGATGTTGGTTGCCAACATACCCTCACCAGGTATTCTACCACTATATGTGGGAAGGGTGTTGTATGTCTACATTATGCTCAGTCTCCACTGTCATTCATAGGGTATCCACTGGCTGTCAACATGTGCTTACATGCTATGGAAGCCACAATGATGTGCAAGGGTCATCTTGCACGTGACACCCATGGCCCGATGTATAATGGCAAAGCTCCTTGGTACACATATACTGCCTTATGCTGCAGGACATGGTTTACATAGCCACCTCCGTGGGTATCACACAGGTTAGGACACTAACAGTGCTGCTACACAACAACAGCAGTGTACACCGGAAGATGCATGCACCAGACACTGCCCTCAGCACGGTGAACTGCAATGTCTGTGCAGTACCAGATTCATGATTCATGGCTCACAGGTGTTACCCATCACTGACAGGATATGCTCCATGCCATGCCTGTCGTCCCCTACACATGTAACACACATGGATAGGGGGGTGGTATCCCAAGGTAACACAGATACACACACCTCCAGGTTGTTGGCACAGCACAAACCATCAGGGCCTACTCATGTGCAGCTAACAGTGTGTCAGACTGCCATCTGGTTCATAGCCTGGCACACACAACCCTCCCATACACAGGAAGACCACCTATCCTCCATAACAACACTGGCAATATGACAGTCTCAAGAACTGTGTTTATATGGCGGACTGCATCCAGCCAAACATTGTGTGTGAGCATTACTGTAGCTACAACACACTAGTTGAAGGGTTCACAGCATGTGGTCACTGAATTGCAGTGGAATGACATGTTACCACTACCACAACAGGTGGCAACATGCAGCACCTGTACATCGACTACATGTACACTATATGGCCCAGACCAGATGTGTATCCCCTGCTGTAGGTCTTTCACCATAGACACCTACACTGTATAGAGACATACCACGCGGACCCTGCACAGTAAGACACAGTCATATTGGTATACATTGCAAATACCATTTATCCACTCGAGGCATGTGTCAGACATGGTAACTACTGCAGGTCACAGGTATTTATGTGTATGTGTCACACACATACATCATGTGTGCAATGCCATTGCTGGTTTAGGCAATGGCATGAATTGTTATGTACAAACACCCACACAAGGTCATACTGTGTGACACAACCACACGTGACAGTTGTGGGTTACCAAAACATACCTATCTGTACTCTGACAATGGTAATAGACACAGTAGCAGAGCACACTATTGGCATTACTAGCCAACTAGCCCTGTTTGACTGTGCTGATAGTGTGGTGACATCCCCTGTGTTTACTGGGGGAGTATGCAGCATCTGGTGTATTGTAGTATTTGCCAAAAGAATCTGTTCTTTTACACACCCTACTACCCCCACACACATGCACACTTGCCATTTGCAGGATTCATTCCCCTACCTAACTAAGTCATGACACGTGAGAAAGACGCATTAGCAAAGCGCACTATTCGGTTTACTAGATAGTTCCTCTTCTCTGGCTGTACTTATAGGGTGCTGACAACATCAGTATTTTGAAAGGGTAATGTGCATCAGGTAGTGTGATCTCCTGATTGCCAAAACTAACATGTTTTTCATACGGAAATGCACACACACAAACTCCCCACATCCAAACACACACACATACCATTTACAGGTTTCAAACTCCTACCTAACTACATTACGATACTCGGGAGAAACGCATTAGCAGAGTGCGCTATTCACATTACTGGGAGGCTTCTTTTCTCCTGCTGTACTTATAGGGTGCTGACATCATCTGTGTTTAGAAAGGGGAGTGTGCATCCTGTAGTGTGTTCTCCCAGTTGCCAAAAGGGACATTTCCCTCACACAAATTTACACACACACAGTAACCCCCCTCATCCAAACACACACACTTGCAGGATTCAAACCATTACCTCACTATGTTATGACACTCGAGATGGACGCATTAGCAGAGCGCGCTATTCGCATTACTGGGAGGTGTCCCTTCTCCTGCTGTACTTATAGGGTGCTGACATCATCTGTGTTTAGAAAGGGGAGTGTGCATCCTGTAGTGTGTTCTCCCAGTTGCCAAAAGGGACATTTCCTTCATACAAATCTGCACACACACAGTAACCCCCCTCATCCAAACACACACACCTGCCATTTGCAGGATTCAAACCACTACGTTATGACATTCGAGATGGACGCATTAGCAGAGCGCGCTATTCGTATAACTTGGAGGCTTCCCTTCTCCTGCTGTACTTATAGGGTGCTGACATCATCTGTGTTTAGAAAGGGGAGTGTGCATCCTGTAGTGTGTTCTCCCAGTTGCCAAAAGGGACTTTTTTCTCACACAAATCTGCACACACACACACTAACTCCCCTTATCCAAACACACACACTTGCCATTTGAAGGATTCAAACCACTAACTAACTATGTTATGACACTTGAGACTGACGCATTAGCAGACCGCGCTATTTGCATTACTGGGAGGCTTCCCTTCTCCTGCTGTACTTATAGGGTGCTGACATCATCTGAGTTTAGAAAGGGGAGTGTGCATCCTGTAGTGTGCTCTCCCAGTTACCAAAAGGGACATTTCCCTCACACACACACAGTAACCCCCCTCATCTAAACACACACACTTGCCATTTGCAGGATTCAAACCACTGCCTGACTATGTTATGACACTCGAGACGGACGCATTAGCAGAGCGCGCTGTTCGCATTATGGGGAGGCTTCCCTTCTCCTGCTGTACTTATAGGGTGCTGACATCATCAGTGTTTAGTAAGGGAAATGTGCATCCTGTAGTGTGTTTTCCCAGTTGCCTCTCACAGCCTTTCACACACACAAACCCCACTCACCCACACACACACACACACACTGAGCATTTGCAGGATTCGAACCCCTACCTGACTATATTATGACACTTGAGGGAGACGCATTAGCAGAGCGCACTATCTGAATTACTGGGCATCTATTCTGCACCTGTAGTATTTCTAGGGTGCTGACATCTTTATTTCTACAGAGGTATGTAGATGTAGTACTACCTGTCAGGTGGGGGATAGCATATATATGCATTTGCAGCCACCTACGTCAGGGTCAGATATGCACATCGCACTGGCAGGTTATGTTCTATACCATGCTTTGGGACCACAGGACCTGTAACACACAACATAACCAGTCCAGAACACCACACCCACATCCAGAACACACACTTAGCTTCCCTGGGAACAGTGCCAGGATATGCAGGTATTCACATACACCATTCCAGTTGTTAACATCAGGTACAGGCATATTGTGTGTGAGAACTACTCAGGCCTCTACCTCTTTACCCTACAGCCACTACAATTTGTGGGTCCATGTGCTATGGCAGAACCACACACCACAGCCACATGGGTGAATACATATTGCACCTGTCCATCTGCAACGTGGGTACTCACTGTTCCACACCAGAGGTAGACCACCATTGTTGATATCTGACCATACCCACCTTTCCCTGGACATCCATATCTCATCTCCACGCCCAGGCAAGGTTGTCACTGCACACAAACTGTGTTTAGCACAAGCAGACTCTACACTTGTGTAGACTGGGATGGATGACTTCAGAGGACCCATGCTGGAGGACTATACTGGCCACTCAGCATAATCCTTGACAATTGCATCTTATGAGCATGTGTACAGTTTGCATTGGTCATGCTATCCCACATATACCCATGACTGCTCCACAACAAGACACCTGTCAGCTGTACACCAGCCATATATGCGCCGTTCAACAGACAGAGTGACCTAATACATGGCAGAGCTGTAGCCCACAGAGGGAGGACATCTGTGGACAGTTCCAGCACGACACTTCATTCACACATACTCATTACAACACAGTGTTGACAGTGGAATCATCCAGAGAATGCAGATAGGGCTCCCCTCAGTCTGTTATTGACGGACACCTACTGTCAGAGATCCTCAGCAACCCTCTCACAGCACACACCGACAACATGGCTGTGGCTTAGCACATTCAATCCCTGAGAACTCCACGGTGCCCCTGCTTGACAGAGGCACAGCTCAATAGCCTCACATGTTGCCTTCTGTGACCTACTTTACAGTGGCACAGTAGCCTACTATCCTGGGGATGCAGATGCCAAGCACACTCTGGCTGAGCTGTCATTCCCTGGGGCAAGAAGCCTAGTATTGACCTCTACACCCATATGTTCAGTTGTCGGATGCACAATATTTGTTGTGCTGTTCTACTGTTTGCAGGTCTTTATTGCCATAGCATTCCCTGTTCCTATGACCAACTTGTGTATCTGTGGCAGATGTTTGCATATGATGGCGATCCACTATATCACTTATGTCTCTGTGGTCATTTACTGTGTGCACTGGGCTGATTGCTGTGTTGTGGTTGGTTCCTGGACTGACACGTACAAATACCAGATATGTGTGGCCAACTGCTAAATGGAGATATGGCCTAAGTGTGTGAGCATGCCCAGTTCAGCCTTTCCATGGCATGTTGTCTGACATATGCCTCATTTATCAAAGTGTGCTTGCATGCCCAGTGTGAGCTTTCCATATGTTGCACTTTGAAGTCCACCACATATTTGGGTGTGTGTGAACTTCGACAATATTGCACGTTTATGATTGTGTGTTGGGTGTCATGTTGTGTACTAACTGGCCAACTGCTTCGTGTCTGCCACAACAGGGATTATACTGTGCCTGCAAGAATTGCATGGGATACTTTGCAGACAGTTCTCAACATACTTTCATAATGACCTAACACTGTAGTACCGTATAGTGTACTGGTTCGGTACTTTCACTGTGGTGGACAGTATCCTAGGCTTTAGTCCTATGACTGCTTGACATCTTCATAGTGAGCACAACAGACTGTGTAGGGGCCAGTTGTGCACATATGACCATGTTGCAATATGTTCAGATATGGACTACCTACACCAGGCTCGTCCAACATTGCTAGTGTATTCCACAACATGGGTGGACATTGGCAAACACTAGTGATGTTCCGTAGGCCATTTCTGATGCTAGTCACAGGGTGTGTTTGTCCTTCGACACACATTGTAACTGGAGTTTGCCATTACATATGTCATGGTTAGTATACTGTGCCTCTGTCTACCTCTGACATAACAGTGATACCCAGGGTAGCCTACCATCTCCCATACACTCATCAGGATGCCTCTTGAGGGGTGTCGATATGTGGCTCTCTGGCTGAACTGTACCAGGAGTTTACTGAAGTGTGGGGGTGCCTTCTGTGTTATGGATCATTCTGTACAGCTTGTCCTATGTATGTCAGTGCTGGGGTTCAGGTCTCTCATGTGCATAGCTCACTGCCATTCAGATTGTACAAGGTGCAACATGTTCATTCATTCCAGGTTGGACATGGCTTCATACATCAGGCACAGCTTTCCTGTAGCTGGGCAGGATGGCGGTGTGTGGGGCTGCAGTTTGTTTACTCAGGCAACACATGGCATCTGTTCATGCTCTTTGCTACCCCTCGTGGGGTACTGTTGTGGACTTTACAGTTGATGGAGGTGTCTGCTGTGGTATATCCCACAGGGGCTATTGTAGTCAGTTGTGATGCTGATGGAGGATGGCTGCAGAGCCACAGTGAGTTCCCCTTATCTACATCTGCCAGCCTTCATGTTTGGGTGGGTATATGGTACATGTTTCTGTGAACACTACAGCCACATGTTTGTCCAGTGCAGGATATTTATCACCTTTTGTACCCAGGTCTCACATTACATGTTAGGTACCTCATGGGTTAACACCTGTGTGGTAATTTGTGGGCACTTACTGTATATCCACGGTGGTTGTCTATACACAGTTCTGCAATTAGCTTGCTGACATGGCTATGGCTACAGTTGTCTGTTTGTAGGTGGCCCTTTTGTGGGTTGCTTGTGTCAGCTGGGGGTCGGATATGGTGGGCTGTTTGTACTCCTCTGCATATATGCTCAGTCACAGTCCTTCCATGTTGGCCTATACCTATGGAACATGTATACAGAACGGGGGTGGGGGGCCAAGACCAGGCCTTGTGGGATGCCACTCATATCCGCTTTGTAGTCTGACATGGATGCGGCATGTCTGACCATGTCAGTTCTGTCCTTGGTCTGCTTTGCAACCCCTCTACTGACATAGGGGTGTATATTTAAGCTGGTGAACATATCCATACTCAACACGTACGGTATTGTCTAGAAGCATGTGCACGGTCCAGCTACGCTGTGTGGACCACATAGTCCTCATCAATGACCTTAATGACTGCTTCAAATGGGTCAGACATGTTTAGGGGCCGGTTCTGCAGTTACAACAGCCACAGTGTGTAGGGTCCAGTATCAGTAGGTCCACAATAGCCTTCTGTCTGCGGTACATACTGATCCTTTCCATAGCTGTGCAGAACAAGCTTGTCAGGTTCCCGGGGTGGTAGTTTGGAGTATCCATTCAGGCAACACCTTTGTTGTGATGGACCACTGTTGTTGTACACTGCTCTTTGGGTACATATCCTGTGGTAAGGCTGACATTGGCCAGTAGTGTGATTTGGCATTCCATTATTCTTGGGGTCCATGTTGGCCTCAGCACAGGACACCATCACATACCTTTGCTGCTGTGTGTTCTGCTTTGCAGATGATGGCTGTTACCTCAGCATCTGCAATGTCAGGGGACCATCTGCTGGGATAGGTATTTTGCACTTGGGGGGGGGGGTGTTTGCTCTGCACCTGACAGGTTGTATGTTAGCAATATGTGTGTGTGTTTGGTATGTTGTTTGTAATATCTGTGTGATTCGGAGCATATCTGTGGATGCCC
This sequence comes from Protopterus annectens, assembly GCF_019279795.1. Classification (NCBI taxonomy): domain Eukaryota; kingdom Metazoa; phylum Chordata; order Ceratodontiformes; family Protopteridae; genus Protopterus; species Protopterus annectens. The sequence goes on from NC_056730.1 coordinate 683,610,306, forward strand.
AACATGGTTCCTACCATCAGTTGGGCAAGCCTTGTGATTATCCTTAGTGTCCTGTACATTTTGTATCTTCATAGGTTCATGGGTTCATAGTAGGCTAGACACCCTAGGCCATTAGTAAGCCTAGCTAGAGTGCGTGTGTCTTTCGCCACCCCTTGCTATGTTCAATTATGGCCATTTATGAGGTTCTTCACTGTGCCTCTGTCTGGTCGTGACACAGTGGGGACCCCCAGTATACATGTACAGTCATCCATCCACTTGGCAATATTCCTGTTGAGGGGTGTCAGTGAGGGGCTCTGCCTACCATGGATTGGGATCCTGTTTCTAGATGTGGGGAGCCTATGGGTTATGTATCTGTCCCTCCAGCACATCTTATTTCATTATGTGTTGAGGTTGACATCTGTGACTCTCACAGCTCCAATGGCTTTGATTTCCTGTGGTGTAGCATGTCCATTACTCCTGTGTTGGACATGGCCTTGTACAACAGACATACAATGCCTCTGTGTAGGCAGTGTGTGACTGCAGTCAGCTGGGGTGTCTACAGCCAGGCAGCATATGACATATATTTCACACCCTTTATCCTGTTGGTGGGGTAACTATGAGGTCTTCCGAACCGCTGCAGGTGTCACGTGGTACATCCCATATGAGTCATTGTACTAGATTATGGGTCTGATAAGGGAACAGTACAGCGGCACAGTGACCTCTGTTGATGTTGATGTGAATCCTTTCATGATACGGTGTCCAGTATCAACAGTCTTCATAGCCACATTGGCATTGTGGCTGTCACATGACAGATTAATGTCGACCTGTGTCCCTAGGTCCCTGATTACTCCTTGCATACATAATGGTTTGACACCTATGTGGTACTTTGTGTGTACCTTGTCTGGTATTTGGTGGGACATTCATACTGTCCAGTGTCTTCGGATGTCTGGGTGAAGTTCTTGTGTGTGAGAGTGTGGTCTGTCGCATGCTACAGACTGTAAAGCAGTTTTGACTACAGTTATGTGCACATGGGTGGTGTCCGCTGCTTTGTGCATTGTCAGTTACCTGGCAATATGGGTGTCTGTGCTGCATATGGATACTCCCCCTCCTTTGATGTCTTGATGCAGGTGTTGGGGCCATAACACATGATATGTGGTATAACCTAGTAGTGCTGGTGTGCTATCACTAGGCTTGCAGCAGGCTTCTGTCACTGAACAGACATCAATGTTCTCCATAATGGGAAGTGCCTCAGGGGCATGCATATTGCAGTTTACACATCTGGCATTGGTCAGCATTACCCTTATGTTTCCTACCACTTATGTTTTCTAGGGTGGTGTGTAGTCTTTTGGCCTTGCCTACATGGCTCTATGGAGGTGGCAAAGGCCTTATCCAGTATCCAGGCGCACGGGTAACAGCTGACAGCCATCCCTGTAACAGCAGCATGGCTTGTCATGCTTGACATCTCAAGCAGACACACATTAGACCCTCTTGGACTGACAGCTGTAACTGTGCCAGCTGTTAAACATGAGCATTCTGTGTTTGTACTGTGGCATCATTCTTCGTGAGGGTTGGATGCTGCACACAGCCAGTGTCATCCCGCCCTGGGGTACAGACTCGGAGGGACCATCCATGTCTCATTTGATGTTGACCAGGGAGGTACATCTCAGGTAATTCACACCAGCATGGACATTGAGTGCATCATATTTCTGCTTGCTTTGGGGTGACCTGCGTACTTGTGTTATGTGGCATTTTGTGGCAGCCTACAAGCAGCTTACTCTACCCTTTCCCTTGTTCAGTCTGGTGAGTGGGACAGCTGTGTGTCTGCCTATACAGACACCTATTACAACTGTATCAGGCATGTTGTTTCTCCTTCGGGCCTGTGTCTGTTTGGCACACCAGCTTTGCGTACTATTCATTGCATGTGCTATGTTTGAAGGTTGTGGTTGCTTGTGATCTACTTTGGAGGCTTCTGTTGGTGTGGTGTGTTTGTAATTAAGGCCTCCAGGAATATTTGTCTGTGTTTATGTGTTTGGTTTACAGTTGTGGTAGGTCTATGTGGGACTGGGTTTGTGGTGTATGTGGTTACCTTCTCCTCCTGACTAGTGTTGACAGTACTGAGTTGTTGGAGCTCAACCTCTGGTTTGGATACATGGATGCATCTATCACATATGTTTGTATTTATTGGGGGGTGTTGTGGTTGTCTGTGTACTCGGTACTGGCATCACACTGCCTCTGGATTCACAGATTATACTTGTTGTGGCTGGACTTAGTGGATTGTATGTGTGGACATATGTTGTTGCCATACTACTGGTCAGTGATTACTTCCCTTTTTATGTTTGCTATATCATGTGGTAACTTCCTCATTCTCTTGCATGGTTTGGTAATGGCTGGAGGCCAGCATGCCAGATGCCTGCATGTATGGCATTGTGTGTTGTTGTTATTTGTGATTGCATACTCCAAGCATTCCTGGCTGTGTTCATGGAATGCCTGTATAACATGATCTGTGGTGTGTCCCATATTCTGCACTTGCACAGGGCCTTTTGTGGATTCACCATCGGTTTTGAGGACTGCAACCTATACTTTACACATGTTTTTCACTGTGGTATTCTGGCCAGGGACTGGGTTCAGGGTGTGTATATCCAGTGTGATTACTCTATGGTCTGGTCTTACCAGTGAGGGGTACACTTCTCATCTTGTCATCCAGTACACATGTTGCTGATTATCACATCCAGTATGCTTACCCCTCTTGTGGGAGTAGTACATTGTTCCTGGGCATTTTGGTTTATGGAATCTGGGTAATTTTCTCCTACTGTGTTGGTGCTAGTACAATGCTACCGGTGTATGTCTGGGTATTTTCAGTCAAGCAATATAATGTGGTTTGGGGGGGCTTGATATATTCATGTATTCCGACATAGGCCAGGTGCTGTTCCTGGTATTAGGACAGTAGTCTGCCGCAGGCTATATACTGCGAGGCAGTTTTAGCCATTGGTATTTGACCATGGCTATTCCATGCTGCTTCTTTTTGTGGTACCAACATGGGGTGTGGTTATCCTTGCCATTTCTTGCTAGTCACCCTCCTTTTGTAGCTTGTTCCATGTTTTGTGGCTGTACAGCACAGTATGAGGTGTGACCTGGTAGTGTTAGGGTGCTGATGTGAGCCTTGCCCAGTTCTCTATTACAGGACTGGTATCTACATTCTCCTTACTGTGTGCGTTTACACTGCAAACATCTTGCTGTTTATACATCTGTCATGGGGTAGTATTACATCTAGGTTCCTATCCCTTGTAGAACCTATGAAGGTGGGTTTGTGTTTTGAGACTTACCTATTCAGGGCATGCTGTGGGTACTGACAGCCTTTGCCGTATCCATGGGGCATGGCATGATAGGTGCACGCCACCCCTAGCAGGTGGTACATCATGTCAGGCTCCGCATATCTTCCCAGCCTGTAACACACTGGCTCCCCTTTGACTGACTGCATTACTTCAGCCAATTATTGTACTTGATCTTCTTGTCTTCATAGTGTGGCATCATGCTTGGTGAGGGTGAGATGTTAGGCAGGGTCTTCATGTTTGCATATACTAGATGGTGTTACATTGCTTAACACATTTCAATCATGCCTCAGGTGGTGCTGCAGGGCTGCCTCTGTCGGATGCACATACTACACTCCCTGTACATGTTTGAGAGCAGGTTGTGTCATGTTAGGCATCCCTGTTACTATATGACTGAGTCAGAGAGGGGTATCATTCCCAGGGTTCCTACTGAGCCAGTGTATGTGCTATGCGTTGCCTCTTTGCCAAGGCCAGGGCATACTGGGCATGCCTCCTTCTGCCTACTGGGGCAGGCTCAGGTTGTTCCTCCTCCGAGTCACGCTCTGCCTGTGATGGCCTTGGCAATGGTGGGGGCTGTTTGGCCCGCCCTATGCTGGTCCTGCTGCAGCTGTTTTCGCAAGATCATATTATGTAGCATAGCACATACCATGACAATTTGGGTACATGTAGTTGGTGTGTACTGCAAGGCTCCACCAGATGTGTCCAGACACCGGAACCGTGACTTGAGCAGCCCAAACACATGCTCTATTACATTACGTGTTTGTGCGTGTGCCTCATTATGGAGTTTCTGTTCAGGTGTGTGTGCGTTTCTGATGGGTGTCATCAGCCACGGCTCCAGTGCATAACCTGCATCCCCACTAGGTGTCCATGTGGGATGTCCCCATTGGCAAATGTCTGGTACAGCTGCGTCAAATGCCAGATGTGGGAATCGTGATAACTCCCAGGGCAGCCAGCACACACATTCATTATTATGCCCTGGGCATCACACATGACCTGGCAGTTGATGGAGGGGAAGCCCTTGCGGTTAATGTAGGCCCTACCCCGCTCACCGGCTGGTGCTTTGATGCGTATGTGCGTGCAGTCTATTGCACCCAGTACCTCAGGGTATTCCGCTATTTGCTGGAAGAGACGCATATTGCTGGCCAATACCTCACGGGCATTGGGGAAATATACATGATCACTGACATGTGCTGACATGGCATCCAGGAACTGGTGTAGTACCCTGGAGGCTGATGCCTGTGATATCCCCATCATATCGCCAGTTGGTCTCTGGAAGGTACCTGTTGCTAGTATTCTTAGGCCAACACATACCTTGGTTTCCACTGGGATGGGTTCCCCTCTGTTGGTTCTGTGTGTGAGACGTGGCCTGCAGAGCTCAACAATTTGCTGCAGGAGCTCTCTGTCCACTCTATAGCGCTCTACTATCTCCAGCTCATGTAACCCGTGGTAGGTGACCCTGGGCCTGTACACTCTTCTCCGTCTCCTCACTGTGGGTTGTCTGGCACCATCTGCATTGTCACCACCCTCAGCAAGTCGCCTATGTCTCATTATGACAGCTATGGCAGCCCCTAACATTTCTGCTCTGAGTTCAGCTTTTACAGTTTTCACTTCTATTAGCTTACTCCTGTCTTGCAGTGTCTCTTAATGGAAACATCCTGCACTACTGTTTGCAGAGTTTTAAGTGCTGGGCTGGGCTACTATTCTGCCTGTGTAATTGCCTGCTTCTAATTGTTTTCACCTGCTAGCTTCAGCAGTTATCCTTGCTAGCTTCCTATTAATTCTGTTGCTTCCTTTTTCCTCTCTGTTTCCTCAGGGGGGAGCAACGTGCATACTATCTGAAACACGCTCACAGTGGCTTACACACGCGCACACGTGCTTACATGGTTCAGAATCTACTTATTCGGGTTAAAACACGTGTACACCCGCGCAAACACTGTTACACGTCTCCCAACAGCCTCCAACATACTCAGCCTGCCCTACACGCGCGCACACCCGCGCAAACAGTGTTAAACATCTCTCAACATGCTCCCACATGCTCAGACTGCCTTACATGCGTGCACACTGTCCTACTCGCGCTTCATGGTGCACACATGTGCACATGCACGCCCAGCAAGAAACTTTGGTGTAAGTAACAGTGTACACCTTCCATTTCTTGACTTTCCATGACTTATCTAGTGGCACACCTCTTTCCATGATCTGTGCCTGTCATCTGTCATATTACACTGGCCTCCAATGAACTGCATTTCTTTCTACCATTCCCCCCTGTGATGTCACCTATCTCCTACTCTATTCCTCCCCCTTATGTATCTCTTACACTACTCAGGCTGTGCTCATTTGCTATGTGACTGTGAGATTCAGTATCCGAACCCTCATTTACATGATATTGCCTACTAATGCTTAGTTACATGTCTTAGACTCAGCTTCCCCCCTTAGCAACCACTACACGGTGGCCATGTTGGTTTTGGTCTGCTGGTCCCTGCATTGTCATTCCATGTATTGCATGAAACCCACATTTGTGGGTTTATAACCTTCTTTTTTATGTTTTTATACAGCGCAGCCCATTTGCGCGGGGCTGCGCTGGGTTTAAACATCTATAATTTTATCATTTTGGCATCGGGTTGTATTGCCAATGGCCACATATTTGGCCATTGGCATGCTGCCTGAGTTATATGCAACCTTTTTTTGGAGCTGACATCGCTCCGTTTTGGAATTTGCAGAAATGTACTCAGTTGTCAACTGAGTACATTTCTGCAGCTAAAATGTCTCCTACACGGACTGGTTTCTGCTTCATGGATCGCTAATATACCTCATTTGCATACCTTTCAGATGCAAGTGAGGTATTTAGCATGTCCACGCCCAGTCCATGTAAGATACGTTTTAGCTGGTCTCTTACACGGAGCTTAGGGCTGTTCCTGGATCGCAAGGCTTGCATGGAGTGTTGCACGTCTCTTACACTCCGTGCAAGCCTTCGTGAATCCTGCCCTTAGTTATATTTAAAAGAAATGCACATTTTAATGGCTGTCAGACACATATTACTATTAATATATTAGATTCTCTCCACTGGCACCATGTTGTTAATAGCATCTCACATGCTATTTGTAATGTAGTCTGGTGAATGCATACTGGTGTCATCACCTGTCCAGATTTTCGAGAATGTTCAGAATTTTGCCTCATAATTATAGTCTGTTCATCAAAAAATGTTTTTTTTCTGAAAATATAATCATTGAGGACTGAAGTCACTAAATACTAATAGCCATTTGAGTTTCAGACTTCATATCCTTCAGAAAAATGAATGCTAACATACAACCTGCTATTCTAGCTGCTTTCTAAGTTTATAAGAGCAATATTTAAAATCTGTCCCTATTTTTGAGCCTTTGCCCGCTCATTATTTTTGGCTTTGTCCAGATTTGTTGCACTGAGAGTTTGAGAGGTATACTTGGTATTGTAGTTCTGTAATACGTATCGTAATTTCAGCACTGTGTAAGATCTAACTGTATCATGCTTTTGTTGTAAAGTTGTACTGTCTTTGCCAAGCATCTCATATAATGAATGAAAAATAAAATACAAATAGATAGCAAGCTAGGTAGATGATTTGTCAAATAGACATATTAATAAACCCACATGTAGGCATCCTATTTAAAGTGAAACAGGGTTGTTCAGCTGAAATCAGCATAAAAATTCTTTACAGCACACCTCATTATCATATTATAGGTTCATAGTTATACACTAGGCTAATCACCATCAGGCCTTAATAAGCTTAACCATGCAATCCAATCCAATTGTGCCCCTTTGTATCATGGGCATTTATTAGGAGGGAATATGTTACTCAAGAAATTTCTAGAGGTTATGGTTGGGGGATATGTTAGTTTGGGCATTACAGTCTCCTTCTGTGTATTAAAGTAATGGGAGCCATACTTGGGGTAAATTTCCAAATTCCCATCCATTGTTCAAGGTTATGCTTAAATAAGGTTAAAGATGGACTCTGATTCACATGGGTGGGGACCCTGTTCCAGAGCATGGGGATCCCCTGAAACACATATCTGTCTTGCCAGCATGTCTTATTTGTGTCACAAGCAAAACTTAAATCCTTGGATTTAGTGGTTCTGATGCTTTTCATTTTGCAGATGTGCAAAATTTCCATCAGAGCTGGATCTGAGGATGATTGGATGCCAGGCATAGCCATCTTCTCAGTAACCTGTAGAAGACTGAGTACAGAGATAGGGCTTTAAGGTGATCCATACAGGGCAATGTGTTTATACCCTGGATTGTCCTGGTAAGGAAACTCTGGGGGTGTTCTATCTGTTGCATGTGTTTGGTCAGGTACATGCCGAAGGGGGCATTATACTCAATGATGAGTCAGATAAAGACCAAATAGATTGGCCTTATGACTTTCTTGAACCTGGATGTCATGCCCTTACTTCTCTGTTAGGTGGCATAGAATGATTATTTTACTACCTTGGCCACATGTTAGTCAAAAGTTCAGATTACTGTCTGCATATGTTCACCGATCCCTGCTGAATCAACTCTTGCTGGTGTCTTATCAATGGAGTAATTAGTCTGGGTGGCAGTTTTCCCAATAAGCACTGTAGTGGACATTGAGCTTTGGTCTGTGAGTTTAGTCCACTTTGTAACCAGTCATTTGTCAGTGTTAGACCCTCTTGTAAGATGCTTGTTTCACAGGGTAAAGTATAATACCTCCCAATTTGCAGTCGTATGCAAACTTGACCAGACAAAGACACTTGACATTAGCTTTTACCTCCAAGAAGTAGATGCCAAATAACAGCAGTCCTAGCATGAAGACCTGAGATACCCCACTGGTGCTGGTCTCTTAGTGGAGGTGGTATCACCAATCCTGACTTCCTGGGTCCTATCTGTAAACCAGCTGGCAATCCAGCAAGTTATACAAAAGTTTATGCCGAGTTTGATGAGTTTATTAATTATACCCAAGTGGGCAATTGTACTGAATGGCTTAGTCAGGTTCAAGTAGGTGGTATGCAATGTTTTTCCCTCATCCATTGCCTTGGTGACCTTCTGAAACAAGTCCACCAGTCCAAGTAGCCATAATCTTCCCTTGACAAAGCCAAACTGGGTAGAGTCCAGTGTCTGAAGGTTGCCTATGTCTTTGTTGATCATTTCTATGATATTTTATTCATTGGCTTTGCATATGATACTAATCAAACTAATAGGTCTGTAGTTTCCAGGGCTGGTTGATGGTCCACCCTTGTGAAGTGAGAAAACACTTTCATTTCTTGTGCATAACCTGTTTTGAGGCTATAGTTAAAAAACGTCAGTCAAGTGGTCCTGATAGGTCATGTTTTTGGCTATTTAGGAGGCATTGTCAAGACACATTGAGGCTGTGTTTCCGGCCTACTGAGACAGAACCTGCTCCCTGTTAATAGTTGGGGGGGGTATGCTAGTAGGCATTTTATGTAGGGAGGCAATGGTCGAGTGGAGTGGTGAAGTTTGAGCTAAATGTGTCAGCCAGCAAATTCTCTATGTCACTGTACTCAGTGAAGGTGGCACCACTGAACATTAGTTCAGCACACTGTTTATGCTGCCTTTGAGATTTTGGACATAGCTGTAGAAGGTTTTGTGGTTGCATTTCACCTATGAGCCTATCCTGACCTCATAATTGGCCTTGTTGCACTTAAATAGCTCTCCTAGTTTCCTGTTTAGTTTAATTATAGAGCTCCTATCATTATTGGACTTGCTCTTCCTGATTTTGGAAATTGACTTTTTTCTTTTTGTTATATACACTGTTAAGTTTAGAATTTCATTAGTGTGGTTTGTTTTTAAAGTTTGTTTTGGGCTTACTTCTAGTAGGTTCAGAAGCCACTATGCAGCCATTTACATGGTTGCACAGGTATCTGTGTACAGTCCTGCATAGATTTGTGTGAAATCGGGGTTGGGGGGCACTGAATTTTGATAAACTGTTGCTTAATTGGGTGAAGTTTGTTTTGGAATAGTTAGTAACTGTTACAAGGTTTGATGGGGTTGCCAAGCTGATTTTTACTTCAAAGGAGACAGCCTTGTGGTAAGACCTCACTGGTGAGGAGATGACACTGGGGGGAGGGGGTGCAGTAGTCTCCCATATTGGTGAGTAGCAGGTCTAGTATCTTTGAACCTCTGGTGGATGTGTGCACTATCTGGTCAAGAGTAATTATGTTAATAAAGTCCAGGCAGTGTTTGTTCTCATTCTATAGAGGGCTAGTTAATGTCTGCCGTGAATAGGGTATCTGGATTAATGGTGAGTGTTTCCAGTAGGTCTAGGTATGAGCTATAGGATTTTAAGGGCATAGAAGGTGACCTATAGCTTCCTAGGATATGGCATGGGACTTTGTCTATGGTGATTTGCAAGTGGATAAATTCCAGGGATCATGTTGTTTAACTAGCATAGAGTTATGCTTGTTGCTAACATTGACAGAGACTCCTTCACCTTGCTGGAGTACTTTCTGTGGATTTAAACTATACCTGAATAATGGCACAGATGTCTATATTCTCTAAAGTAAGGAGAGCTTGTAAGGTGTGGAGTTTTTGTTTACTCACCTAGCATTGAGCAGTAACACCTTCAGGGTTCTTTGGGTTTTATTTGTTATGTTGGCATGTTTGCTAATTTAGAATAACCTAAAAAAGCCTCTAAGGTGGTGGATAAAGTTTTAGCCAATATTCAGAAGCCTGGGGAGACAAGTGCAGACCATCCTTTGTAAAGCAATGTGGGCCATTAACCATGTCCTCCCATGTTGACAAATATTGAATCCTCCCCGGAAAGACAACAGAAACTAAGCCAATTATTGAACTCAATCACTTTTTGTTCATATTGTGGCATCATTCTTGGTGAAGGTAGCATGCTGCTCAATGCAAGGCACATACCTGCCTGAGACACATATTCAGAGACAGAGAGAAACAGATAATGATGACTCTGTTCGTATAGTCCAGTGAAGCACATCTCAGGTCATTAACACACACATGGACTATGATAGAATCATACTGATAACTGAGGTGCAGTGACTTGAATGTGTGTATAACTTGGCATGATCTATGATAGAATCATACTGATACCTGGGGTGCAGTGACTTGAGTGTGTGTATAACTTGGCATGGACTATGATAGAATCATACTGATACCTGGGGTGCAGTGACTTGAGTGTGTGTATAACTTGGCATGGACTATGACAGAATCATACTGATACCTGGGGTGCAGTGACTTGAATGTGTGTACAACTTGGCATGGACTATGATAAAATTATACCGATAGCTGGAATGCAGTGACTTGAGTATGTGTTTAACTTAGCAGATCCTGGCTCCTGATAAGCAACTAACTATATCTTCTCCTTCTTCAGTTTGGTGAGGGGGGCATCTGTGTGTTGTACATGACAAGGGTCCTCCGTAATGTGCTGGCTTGTCTTATGGGCTTTGCACTTGGATCCTCACTTTGTGTAGTGTTTTGTGTTACTTTTAGGGAGAGCTTTAAGAATTGGTGAGGATAGACTTGGCCATTTATAGGCTTAGGAGGTCTTTGAGGTTTGGGAAGATTGCTTTTTAGTGCCTCAGCATAGGTTGGTCTGTGTGTATGGTGGACACTATGTGTGGTAGATGTAGTGCATGTGTGTTTTTGATAACCTTGTTTTGCCTCCAGTAAAACTGCATATTTGCACATGTTTAGGAGACTGTTTTTGTTTTAGGAGACTGCTCATATTTGTTTATTTCTTTACAGTCTATGCTGTCTAATGTTGTAGTCTGTTTCCTTTGTATTGCAAAGTGCCAGGTTAAATGACCACAGAAATAAAAATGACTGCTTGACTAATATGTTTTAGGACCTTCATTTTTTTTTATATTTACTGAGTGCTGCTGTTTTCTATGTGCCATTACAAATACAACCATGGCATCTTATTCCAGAAAGACACAGCAAGTAATAGTCAACTAGGACCTCATACTGTCTACTCCTTTGACACACCTTTATGCCACAGTCATTAATTTAGTGCTGCCATATTATCTTTAATTAGCATATTCTCTCTTATCTCAGGTATTCTTTGTTTTCCATAGGATATTTGACAAAGATTATATAGAGAGGCAACTTTAAATAATCACTATTATACATGTGAAAACGTATTTCAATGTACTGCATGTCAGGCAGTCTCCCAGATATCCTATCCACACACAGACACTAAGCAAATAGAGATGAGTTGTTCCTTCGGGCCTTCATTTCTGGAAGATAGAGTTTATGTACTATATTGAAACAGCTGGATGTATCTGTTTTTCGGCTAGCCCCCTGTTTTGATGCAGTCTTTGCAACATTTTATGAAGAGTTGTGTAGAGTGAATCTATGCTGCATATGTCATTTCAAATATGCTGTTTGCAGAACGAACAGTGTGATAGAGGCTTTGTGTCACTTGTCAGCCATGCAGTGGAATAGTTTTGTGTACTAATATACTACTAGTTCCCTAAAGAGTTTCCTCTAATTTGAATTAGTTTATAATCCCAGAATATATTTACCCATATATATATATATTACATAGCTACTTACTATATTTCTTTCATATCATGCAAAGCTATATTGATTTGTTTAACTAAAATATAAGATTTTGCCCCCGAGTCTGTTATCACCTACCAGACATATATTGGGTGTTCTTATACATGTTCTTTCTCTCTTCCCGTTACTGGAAACCTTAATGATATTTGCAGAGACATACGTTCTTTACAGTGGGGTGTGATCTAATTCTTAAAACACAAAAAAAGGCATTTGTATCACAGAAGCTTGCAGCAGTTTTTTTATAGTTATTAACATCAGAGTGAACAGCATTTTCTACTGGCTTCCTCTCCTGCTATCTTGTTTCTTTTAAACCCATGTTGGTTTAACTCTCAAATTGCCAGCTTGTATACAAGGTTCCTTTCTGGGACACTGTTTAACATATTGCTAAATTGTAGGTAAAACGTATCCACTACCCTTCTCCTCTTATTTATTTAATTCATCGATGAAAATATGTATCACTTGGATAAGAATTATTCAATACAGTCAGTGATGTGATGGATACTGTTCAGTTCTATTCTCACTGCATTCATTTTCTTTAGCAATGACTGCCAGTTTTCTCGCAACCAATGTCAGTTCCAAATGCATAATATTTGCACATTTTTATCCTAATGTAATTTTGAGAAATGATTTAATTCACTACATTGCCAATAGTTGGATGGTTATATTTGTACTAATTTCCTGCATTATTCATTTCTGTAATTATAACATAAATCAAATTTCTTATTTTATTTGTATTGCAACTGGAGATGTCATGTAGTATTTAAAATTACAATCTAGTGAACATTTTTTGTGATCTCTTTTTTAAAATCAGTGATTTCCTTTAGAAAAAAAAAAAAAAAATCAGTATGCACGACAAATAGCTTCTGCCACATTTTCATCTCCTAGAAAAGTACACAGTGTCCCAGTTCAGAATGGTTACATATAAATAATGAACTATTTTGTCATTTGTGTGCAATATTTTACAAAACCGTAGTTTGGAGATGTGGCATAGTTCAGACAACCTGATAAACAACAGCCAAAACATAACATTCCAACAGAACATGAACATAAACAGTAAACATGTTCAGAGTTTCAGAACACTGTAAATGCGATGTTTAGATATAAAACAAATATACTGCAGTCCTCAGCACATCACTGGAAGCACTTTAAGATTCAATCAGGATGTAATGTTATATGTCTTCTTTAAAGAAGGAGTGTATAGTGAGCACTGAAAGAACACTCAGTATGGGAAATCTTGTTATATTTCTCAAAGCGGGAAATGTGATTTATTTGGGAATTTTATTACTTAAACATTTTCATAACAAAATAAACTTATTGTAGTGTAAAAGTGTTTGCAGTAGTTCTCCATCATGAAATGGACAAATCAGAACACTTTAATTGTACAGTCTGAATTCATAGAGCCAGATTCCAAAACAGTTCCTCTCAGTGCAAGTCTGTCCAGATTACAAAAGACTTGCTCTCAGTGTAAGTGATTTACTTCAGTGTAAGGCTTATATATAAGCAGGCTTACTGTGGGGACCATCCAGCCATCCATAACCCCTTTCCCCATTTTGCACATGGGGTTGGGGTGTCACTTCAACAGTGACGATCATCTCGAGCCAAGCTTCACACCACCGGGTGGCTAGCCAGATTAAAAAAAAAAAAAACTTGTCTCAGCTCTCAGCCTGCTGCCAGTGTAAGGGCCACTTACACTGAGAGTAAGTTTTTTGGAATCAGGGCCATAATAAAACTGTTGCTTATATAGGGCAGAAAAAAATGCAGTTGTGTAAGTAAACTTACCATAACAGTAAATATTTGAATGATCACTGCTGCAGTATAGCTATATGGGTTAAATTCTGCATAGGATATAACAGTTAGACAGCTTCCAAAGTTTCAGGGCACCTTCCATGCACATAAACTATTAGGCAGTTTCAGCTGAGCTGCCTAAAAAGACAGCTTTGGGTGCCAAGCCTTTCAGAGCTTTCATGGAAATGGTAGCTGAGCCCTGAAAGGACAATGCTAGGAACAACAAAAAAATAAATGACCACACCGTGGCATGAACACACATCAGAAAACAAGGTGGAAGGAGGGAGGGAATGGCTACAACAGAAGTGATCGTTCAAACAAATGTTATGGCAACTTTACTTGCATGACTGTATTATATTCATCATATTGATCACTGCTGCAGTATCCTAGCTAAATGGGTAGATTACTCTAGCATAGTATATTTGATAGGTGGAAGGAGAAGGGTCCAGGAGCCCCAGGATTATAGTCCTAGCAAAGCCTGATCTAGGCCTTGAGAAGGAATCAAGTTTGTAATGCTTTGTAAAAGTATGTGCAGTGGACCAAGCTGCTGTTTCTAGAATATGTCTAGAGTCCAACCCTTTCCTTAGCTAAAGACAAGGCCTGGGTAGAGTGGGCCTTGACCCTGCCTAGAATAGTTTTGCTGTGGTGAGTATAACAAAAGTTAATAGCCTGAGACAACCATTTGGAAATAGTCTGCTTTAACACATATTGTCCCTTCCTCTTATCTTTACAAGAAATGAACAACTGATCTAAAGATGTGAAATATTTAGTTCTGTCAAAATACTACCTGAGTTGTCAGTGGACACCCATGGTATGCAGTATTGTTTCTCCCTCATATTTGGGGTCAGGAAAGAAAAAGGAAAAATGGCTTGTATTGCTTAGTATAAGCATGGATACCACTTTAAGCATAAAAGAAGTTCAAAAAGAAATACTCTCTTTCTGGAAAATGAAATTGGGTTGATTCACCATAGGTTTGAAGTTCATGGTAGGTACTAGGCTAACTGCTGTTGTGAGCTATTTTAAGCCTAACCAATATATTTTAGAGCTTGCAACTCAGAAACCCTTCTTGTAGAGGTCAGAGCAATCAGTAAAACTGTTTTTCATGTTAATAACCTTAAGTCATCCAGGTTAGCTGTTTCAAATTGCGAAAGTATTAGCTTCTCTAACAAACATTAAAGAATGGAGACCAGCTTTCTTGGCATCTTATGCAAATCCCCTTTCAAAAGCATTTTGATCTGAGAATGCATTGAAAAAGAGGAGTATCCATGGGCAGACATGCTTATGAACTCACACAAATATTGTAAAACTAGAAAACAACTAGCCCTGAATGGGTGCTGGTTATGTTATTGGTACCAACTATAAAACTTTTCAAATTTCTAATGTATGAGTTTCTGGTAACAGGCTTTGTTGCCTCCATTAGTACCTGCTGCATGTCCTCAATAAACAGGTGCCTAAATGGAAGTAAGACTCTATCATTTAGGCAGCCAGTTGAAGGTGATTGTGGTCAGGGTGTATCAAATAGCCCTGATCTTATCTGAGTAGATCCATTCTGTGAGGATGCTTGTAGTACTTGCCCCTGTCTGTTTCCAAAAGAAGGAAGAACCACTGTTGCCTAGGCCAGAAGGAAGTACCCTAGATATTAGTGGAATGGGTGGAAAACCATACAGTGACGTTCCAGTTCAAGGAACAGAAAAGTCATCTGTCTTGTAGGCCTTCTTGCATGGAGTCTTGGAACACAATCTTTATAGGTGATTGTTCAGAGAGGAAGCAAAAAGGTCTAGTTGAGGAACTCTCCACAGACGGATGAAATCTTGGAAAGCCCCTGATCTAGTTTCCATTTGTGAGGGTCTACTCCTGTCCTGCTCAACTTGGCTGCCACACAATATTGTTCTGTTGGAATTTATAGTGCCTGTATAGTAGGATTATGCTGTGAAGCTGTATCTCAAGCTAACATGGCTAGACTGGAAAGAGGGTAGGTCCCCCTTGCTTGTTCATGTACCACATGACTGTGGTATTGTCTGTAACAACATGAAAAGTTCCTAGGGGCCACAGATAATTCAGAGAGTTGAGTGCCTTGATCAAGGCAAGGCTCTCTTTTATATTTATGTGTTTGAGTCTGTCCATGGTGTCCCACACACCTTGCAATTTTATTCCCCTTAAACTGCTCCCCAAGCAAAGTCTGAGGCATCTGTGGTGACTGACTGCTTAAGAACAGGGATGGCGAAGGGGAGACCTAGATTTAAAGATATCTGTTGTTTTCACCAAATTATTTCTCTTCTGACAATCCCCAGCACTTGGATTTGAAAAGAAAAGGGTGTTGATGTTGGGACCAAATAGCCTTCAGTTACCATTATATCTTTCTCATGTGGAGTCTTGGCAGGGCTATCATAAGAATCAAGATGCCATGCATCCCAAAATCCTGAGGTACACTAGACTTAAAAGATTCTTATTGTCACATCCCTATTCATCCAGTCCTCCGACATTCATTAAGGTTTTGTTTGTCTGGATCACAGTATCAGTTCCCTGCCTTACTCTTTGGACTATCCACTGCACCAAGAATGTTTACTAAGTATCTAGCTCCAGTTAAAGCTCATTGCAGGCTACAAGGATTTTTCCATAATTAGATGATTTGTTTTTTTTTTTTTTGCAGAGAATTTTAGAAAGTGTCAGGAGTCTTCTCTTGGATGAGAGATCTCTTACACAAGCAATGATTCCAAGAGAACTTTCAAAAGTCTGCCTTGACTCCTCCACACAGAATGGTGTTCTTGGGATGTCAGCTAGATATCTAGGGTCAAACAACTTTCCTTCCACAGGAAAAAAATAAATCTATATCTAGATCTATTTCTAAGGTTTTCCACTCAAACTTCAGTCAATGAGAGGGAATATCTCAGGATTTTGGGTCTTATGGCTTCTATGATTGTTTTCATACCCCTGGCAAGACTCTAAGTGAGAAACATACAGTGGTCCCACCACTAACACTATCTTTTCAATTCCCAGTGCTGTAGTTTGTCAGAAGTTAAATCATTTGGTAGGGACAATGGGTATCCTTAAATCCAGGTCTGTCCTTCTCCTTCCCTGTTCCAAAGCAGTCAGACACCACAAAGACCTTGGACTTTGCTTGAGGAATGGTTTAAGGAAGGACACAAGTGCAGGGTATGCAGTACACCAAGGACAGATGCAAGTACATAACTATCAAAGAGAAGCTTACTCTGATGAAGGCACTCAACTTCCTGAATCATCAGTAGTCCCTTGGATCTTCTGAAGTTCTTACATAAAATGCCACAGTCATGTGGTGCATCAACAAGCAGGGGGGCACAAGGCCATACCTCCTTTGCAGACTAGCCATGTTAGTTTGGGCTATAGCATCACAGCACAGTCTCACTCTACAGGCATCCTTCATTCCATCAAAGCAATACCGTGAGGTAGACAAGCTGAGAAAGACTAGGGCAGACCCTCAAGAATGGAAACTAGAGCGGGGGGGGGGGTCATAAAAGATTTGATCCATATGTGTGAAGTTCCTCAAGAAAACCTCTTTGCCTCCTCTCTGAACAATTAGCTGGCATTTGTTCCAAAACCCCATGCAAGAGAGTCTGGAAGACAGGTGCCTTTGCTTTTCTTTAAGCAGTAATGCTCCTGTATGCATTTCCACCCTTTCTACTAATATCCATGGTACTTCTGACTCATCATAACAAATGATTCCAGGCAGAGTCAAGGTTCACTTTACCAGGGCTTTGGCTTCCTCTATGGCTTTTTGAAAAAGGTTGGATTCTAGACGTGTTCTAGAAGTTGCTACTTGGTCCTCTATACATACTTTTACAAAACACTATAAGCTTGATTGCTTCTCTAGTCCAGGTCAGGCTTCCCTAGGAACATTCTCCAAGGGCTCCTTGATTCTTTTCCTTCCAACTCCCAAATGTAGCAAACTAGTGCAATCTATCCATATAGCTAAGGGTACTGCAACAGTGATTAATATGATGAACATACTACAGTTGTATAAGTAAACTTGCCATAACGGTATATGTTTGAATGACCACTGTTGCAGTATCATCTCTCTTTCCATTCCTCTTGTTCTTTTGGTGTGTTTTTTATGCTTGGGTGTAGGCATTTATTGCCTGTTGTTCCTAGTATTATCCTTTCAGGACTCAGCCTCCCTCTGTCTGTTGGCAGGAAAGCCCTGAAGGGCTTAGCACCCAAACATGTGTTTCAGTCAGTTCAGCTCAAGCTGCCTAACAGTTTTGCTACTTGGAAAGTGCTCTAAAGACTTGGAAGCAAGCTGGCTGATATATCCTCAGCAGGCTAGAACCACATATATCTAAGGCTACTGCACAAATCTATGGGTCTATATTATAACAGGGAATGCTTAAAATAGCGAATGCTGTATAATCGACCCAAAACAAAACCGAAAACACAAAATCCTGAGCAAATGGAATGGTCCGCATAAAAAAAAAAAAAAAACAAAATAAAGTGGGAGGGTTTATCCCCCACACTTACTGATGTGGGTGGCTGTGCCCCCACACCACCCCTACTTAAATATACCAACTCTGAGATCACACCACAGTGGAGAAAATGGTAAAGTCCCGAAAACGGTCCAGTGATTCTTTTCCCTGGGGGAAAAAAATCGCTGTACCGTGTCTTCAAGATTTTGCTGTTTCGACATTTAGCTGTCGATTAAACAGTGTTTGTATATTAAGCATTCACTTACTTAATAGGGAACCTGAATCTACATACTATCTACAGCTACTGTTATGGTAAGGATTTTTGCATGACCGCACTTTCTTTTACCAGAAACCACCTTACAAGAAGAATCAATAGCCTGAATTAAACCCTGAGCCAGACCCAGTAAACTAATCCTGCCTAAGAAAATTTGAAGAGTAGTAAATAAATGTTTAAATTTCTGTTTCTTTTTGACAAAAAAATAGGGCCAACATTGTTATTAATGGTAGCAGCAGGTTCCCCATGGATGGGCACAACATTTGGACAAAATGTTAGGACCAACAGGAGTGTCTCTCTCTCTCTCTCTCTCTCTCTATTGTCCACTGGAAGAACCCCAATAGCTATGGAGGATGTGGCTATCCCCTGGTCCATAGTGGCTGTAGGTGTTCCACAAGACTGGCCTGAGGTAAAAGATGAGTGGTCTGAGGAATAAATAAGACTCATCCACCTGTGGCTGAGGCAAATTGCTATCCTGCTGTAGAGGCAAAGGCTGCTTGCTTAATTCTTTTTTTGTGGCTGTAAGAAGTACTTAGTGTGGGATTGCTAGTTTGTTCCATGGTCAAGCCAAAAATGGTGCTTCTTTCCCAGGGAAAACAAGCAGAAAATGCCAGTAAAAGTTAAAAGTCAAGTCACTTTTTTTGCAAAAAAAAAACACAGCAAAAATCACTTTATAACACTTTGCCAGACCCCCAAAGTAAAATAAATACAATTTCTCCACATAAAAAATGGTTTTCAATTACTTTAAACAACTTTTTTAAACTGACAGGAAAAAAGTACACTTTCATTTAAAATACAGTCTCATAACAGTACGTTAGAACACAAACTCCAAGCTTAAAAAGTAAGTATTAATAAACAATTTTCGAAATATGTTTTTTTTCCAATGGGAAATGGCTTATCTGTTCAGCAAAGAAACAGCACAAGCTGACCACTAATCCTCGAAAACCTCAGATGAGCATACACTTCAGGGGTAGGAAAGCTCTGGAGGGCTTGGTGCCCATAACTGTCTTTTTAATCAGCTCAGCTTCAGTTGACTGATGTTTTGGGCATGTAGAAGGTGCCCTGAAGCTTTGGAAGCTGGCCAGATGTTATATTTTATGCAGGATATAACCCATATAGCTATGGCTAGTGCAGCAGTGATCAATATGATTTATGCCTACAAGGTATAGGTAGCAGAAGACAGCAGCTACACATGATGATGAGTGTATAATAATTTGTAAAATATTACAGATGGTCAGTTTGGAAGTGATAGCATTGTTACCACCGTGCTATTTCTGAATTTATCAAGGGGTCACCACTATGCTTACTAGAAATTGTTGTTGTGTCCAACACTTTGAAACAGTGAATGGTGGAAGGACCATATTCAGGTTATGCATGGGTTACAGTTGTGTATTGTATTGCAAGAAGGCAATGTCTGGATTATTGCAACAAAAAAGAGAATGCAGTCTGAAAAGTAATATATGCTGTATGTTAATTTGTAAACTGAAATACAATTTTAGTACAAACTAATTGCTCTGTAATCAGATAGGCATAACAAAGACCTTTTTTAGTCATAGCCCATGAAAGGCAACAAAATGAATCAGTATAACAAATAAAAAGCTACAAAACAAAGTATGCTTAGTATTCAAGTTACAGTAAGATAAATACATGAATTATTTAATCTGTGTAACTTAGTGTTTGACAGCTTTCAGGAGTAGAGCTGTTAATATTAGGCCTAACTGGAATGATGCAGAGCAGTTTGGGACTGCATTTGTTATATGCTTGCATATGGAGAATTCTAACAGGTGCTGCTTTGTTGAAGTAGAAATACAAATGTTTCATCTGTTCTAATACATTGAGGGGGCATTGCTTCACAACAGAGGGTGGGAGATGGATGTGCTTGGGTACAGGTAATTCATAGGTTCATAGGTTCATAGGTAGGTACTAGGCTATTGACCGTAGGGCCTATATAAGCCTAGACAAAGAGGTACCCTGGCTTTTGCCACCCAATAAAATTATTTTCCTGTGGCCCTGTCGAGCAGAGCCACAGAGATGATCCCCGAGGTGAATTTCCTATTTCCCATCCAATCATCAAGATTTTTTTTGAAGACTGCTAATGTGGAGCTTTGTTTGATATAGATAGATAGTTTGCTCCAGAGTATGGTAAGTCTCTGGGACAGAAATCTATCCCTCCAGCATGTTCTGTTTATTGTGGTGAAAAGGTTTAGGTCCCTAGAGCATGTAGCTTGGAGGGATTGGGATTTCTTTAAGTGGAGTATGTCCAACAGCTATGGGTTTGTCATAGCTTTGTATGTTAGGCAGAGATCACCTCTGAGTAGGCGATATGCGACAGAGTAAAGCTGGAGTTTTTTTAGACGATCTACATAGGACATCTGTTTGAGGCTGGTAATCCTCCTTGTGAGGTATTTCTGTGGCCTTTCCAGTTGTTGTAGATGTCTTATGAGGTACATACCAAAAGGGGCATTGTACTCTATAATGGGTCTAATGAGTGATGAGTAGAGGGGAACAATGACCTCTTTTTTCCTGAATGAGAAACCTTTTGTGATGAGGTGTGCCATGCAGAAGGATTTCCTGACTACTGTGATGATGTGATTATTAAAGGAGAGACTACTGTCCACCTGTGTCCCAAGGTCTCTTATCACACCTTCGGTGTTAAGTAGACTACCACCTATGTGGTAGCTCATGGGTACAGAGTTTTCACCAAAGGGGATGACAATGCACTTTTTGGGATTGAGCTTGAAGCTATGGCTTTGACACCAGGCATTGTTTCATTGAGGCCTTTTGTAGGATGTCCACATCATTAGGAGTTTCAATTATGGCTCCTAGTTTGCAGTCATCTGTGAAATTCATTAGCCAAAGACCTTCTGTGTTAGCCTGTACTTCAGAGATGTAGATACCAAACAGGAGACTCCACTTCTCACTGGTCTGAAGTCTGATTTGGAGTCTGCTACTTTCACAGCGTGGGTTCTGTCAGTGAGCCAGTTGGCAACCCATCTTGTGACATACGGATTTATACCTAGTTTAGTGAGTTTATCTATAATTCCAGAGTGGGGGACGGTGTCAAAACCCTTGGCGAGATCTAGATGGGCTGTGTGAACCATCTTACTCTCGTCTACAGCTTTGGTGACTGCTTCAAAGAAGTCTATCAGGTTTAGCAAACATGATCTGCCTTTTACAAACACGAACTCGGTGGGGTCTAGAGTTTGGAGATTACCAGTTTTTTTGTTTATAAGTTCCATGATGGTACGTTCCATGGCCTTGCAGACCAGGCTTGTTAGGTTAATGGGAGGTTGTTCCCAAGGTCTGTGGTGGTTCCCTCTTTGTGGAGTGGGATAACCGTCGCTGTGCACCATTCAGTGGCCACAAAGCCTGAGGTGAGGCTATGATTGAACATGGTGCTTAGATATGGTGCCAGTTCATTCTGTAGTTCATGTAGAAAGCAGCCTGGGATGTTGTCAGGTCCCATGGATGCTGCGTTCTTGGCTTTGGAGAGTGTGTTTTTTACCTGTGCAGCTGTGATTCCAGGAGCTTTGCATTCTTCTGGTACAGAGATGGGCTTTTTATGGGGTGAGAGGTGGTAAAGTTGGCACTGAACCTATCTGCCAGGATATTGGCAATATCAGTTGGTTCGGTATATTTAGTGCCATTGTTCTGTAATTCAGAGCAGATCTGAGTGTTGCCATTGAAATTCATGACATAGCTATAGAATGCTCTGTGGTTGTCTTTAGAATCAGTGCCAATTTTGTTTTCGTAACTATCTTTGGAGGATTTTATGAGGGATCTCAGTTTCTTACTGAGGCTGACCAGGGAGTTCCTCCAATCATGGGATTTTACTCTTTTTTGCAACAGTTTCTTTCTTCTGTTGTAGAGTTTGTTTATGCCAGGGGACGACCAGATTGGCTTCCTGTTTCTGGAGGATAGCATCTTGGTTCTGTTAGGGATAGCACGATCCATGCACTCGTGTAAGTTCTTATAAAGTACAATAGTGTAGGATTCAGCAGTTGTACCTCTATTGTCTGTCTGCATGGGTGTCATGAAGTTTGCCAGTTCTGTCTTAAGAAGTGTGAAGTTGGCTTTGGAGACATTTTTTACGGTGGTTTCCCTAATGGGGGGTGGGGGCGGGATGTGGATGTCTAGGGTTATTAGCTTGTGGTTGAATCTGAGCAACAAGGAATTGATCTCTGGTGTGGAACACCAGTTGCCTGTGTTGGTAATGACCAGGTCTAGGATATTGCTGCCCCGGGTGGGAGTGTGGGTAAGTTGATCCAAGGCATTGGAATTTATGAATTCCAGAAAACATTGAGCAAATGTGTTGGTACCTGAATAGTTTTCCCAGTCAATGGTGGGGTAGTTCATAGGTTAGTACTAAGCTAACTTATTTATTTATTTATTTATTTATTTCAGTTTGATTACCGGGGAGGTCCACTGGGCTTGGGGGCCCGTTTTCAGTGGAGGCCCGGGGAGAAAAGCTCCATGCGTTTAGTTACATACAGTTACATACAATTTATAAAAGAAATTACATAAAAAATTGAATAAAAAGTAACAATAAAAGTTTCATAGACTATTGTATTACAAATAACAGTAATCAGAGACTGAGAAGTAAAAGAAAAAATCCCAAATATTCAAGGGGAAAAATCCTGGTGTAGGCAAGAAATCAGGAAGTATTAATTAAGAATATAAGCTGAGTATATTAAAGAGGTTAGGTAGGTAAGTGAGGTTAGCCAGGAGAGAAGTGGGAGGATAGCTTCAGAGGTAAAGGCTGAGGAGTGCAATTGCATTTCCTGTTTTGATAGAGGTAGGAATGAAGCTGTTTTTTGAAGATGTCTGGGTTGGTATAGGTCCTAAGTGAGGAGGGCAGAGCATTCCATTTTTTGGCTAGGGTAAAGGATAAGAGCAGTTGGCTCATGGGTGTTTAGGTTTTTGAACTGTGATTAGGTTTTGGTGAGAGGATCTAAGTGATCTAAGGGGGGTATAAGGCTGTAGAATATTAGAAAGAGCAGGGCAGTTTGAGGGGTGGAAGTATAATTTGTGGGCTGTTGAAATTTGGAGAAAGTCAAGGTGATTGGGGAGTTCCAGCCAGTTTAGGAGTGGAGGGAGGTGCAATGATGAGAGGAGGATTTGGCATTTGTGGCAAATCTAGAGATTTTGTTGTAGCATTGTTCCAATTTGGAGGTAAGTGTGGAAGATAAATTAGTGAGGAGGGGAGCGCCGTACAGGAGGGAGGGAAGAAGGAAAGTAGAGGCAAACGTAAGTCTGGTGTGAGGAGAGAGGAAGTGGTTGTTTCTATACAGTAGTCCAAGTTTTATGTGAGTTTTTTTTTTATGTTTAGTTGGATATGGTCATTAAATTTTAGTTGGTCATTTATTTATTTATTTTATTTTATTTTACATTTGTTAACCGGGCTAGTCTAGCTGGATACATGTCCTTTTTCAGTAGAGGCCCGAGGAGAAAAGCTCCAAACATAATCATAAAACACAAGTTATCATAACAAGTTATAAAAAATACAGGTTATAAAAATACAAGTTAAAAAAGTATAAAAAAAGTAGACATTGTACATTTACAAGATTAGTAAAAAAGTACATTTTACATATCAATTATAATGCCGAGAAGCTTGGTGGAGGAGACAATCTCAATGGTGGAGGTGTTGTGACTGGTAATTAAAAATGAGTTCTTATCTAGAGAGGATGATTTAGATGGGGTAAAAAGGAGGATCTTAGTTTTGTTTGCATTTAGGGCAAGATGATTTTGGAGCATCCAGTTTTCTGTGGTAGAAAAGGCAATCTGTGTTTGGGTCTTTAGTTCTGCTAGATTTGGGGCACAACAGATTAAAGTGGAATCATCGGCATATTGCACAACTTTGGTGTTGGGAATAGCTTTATGGAAGTCATTAATAAAGATGTTAAATAGTAATGGGCCTAGAATGGAACCTTGTGGTACACCAGTAGGGGTAGGAAGGAAAGAAGAGGTAGCTTGGGCCCATTTCACTGCTTGGGACCAGTTTGAAAGGTAGCTGGAGAACCAAGAGGGAGATTTTTAGCAGATGTTGAGATTAGAGAGGTGGTTTGGAAGGAGTGAATGAGAGATGGTATCAAAGGCTTTGGATAAATCTAGAAGAACAGAGGAGACTAAGTTACCGGAGTCACGTGCTGAGATGACAGAGTGTAAGAAGGAGAGAAGGGCAGTGGTAGTACTATGTCCAGGACGGAAACTGTGTTGGGTAGGGGAGAGAAGTTGGTGTTTGGTAAGGAATGGCAAGAGTTGCAGGTGGATACATATTTCAAGAATTTTGGATATAGGGAAGAGGATGGCTATGGGGCCGAAGTTGGAGACAGAGCATGTTTTGCCACCCTTGTGGAGAGGCAGAATGAAGGCAGAGCGCCATAGTTTGGGTACATAGCATTCAAGTAAAGACCTATTTATTAGGATGCTGACGGGTATGGCAATAGAGCCAGAAGAAATTTTTAGGAAGGAAGATGGAATGCTATCAGGGGCATTTGAACAAGGCTTTAGTTTTTGGAGAAGTTTTTTTATAAGGTTGGTGGATACAGGTTTGAGTTCAAAGGAGGGGGCAAGGGATGCAGGGACTGAAGATTGAGCAGGGAGGGTGGGAGGGTTATTGTTGGAGAAAGTTTTGGTTAGATCAGCGATAGAAGAGGTAAAGAATGAATTGAAAAGGGAGGCTACTTCGAGGTCTGATTTGCTGGTATCAGGGGAGGGGTTGCTTTTTGTACCTGGTCTAAGGAGGGAATTGATAGAATTCCAGAATTGTTTAGATTTCTTGCATTGTTTTCTTGTAGTTGGATATAGTAGGACTTTTTATCCCTAATGACTTGCTTTTTGGCTAAGTTTCTCAACTGCTTATATTTGAGGAAGGTTTGTGGATCCTTATGTTTAAGGTGGGCTTTCCAGGTTTTATCTCTTTGAAGCATTATCTTTTTAGTGTCCTTAGAGAGCCAGGGGGAGTTAATAGTTTTGATTCTTTTTGTTCTAATAGGGGCTTGGGAGTTAAGGACAGTTAAAAATGTAGAATTGAAGTAGTCAATGGCTTCATCTAGTGGTAGTGTTTTTAGGAGGTTCCAGTTGGATAGTTTAAGAAAGTTAGAGAAAGAAGTAGGGTTAAAGTTAGATAGGTTACAAGTATGAATGTAGTGGTGAGAGTGTGGGGAGGAGGGAGTAGCACGAATGGTGAAGGCAGGGAAATGGTCTCCTAGTGGGTCAGGGGTGACGCCTGATTTTGTAATTTTATTTGGGTGAGTTACTAGGATCCAGTCAAGTATTGTGCCAGGGGGATTAGATTTGTTGGGTCGAGTGAAGGAATTAGTAAGTTGAGTGAACTTGAATAGGTTGATGGCTATAGTGGGATTGGCGCTATTGATTTTTCCCCAGTCAATATTTACATCACCCATAATGAAGGTTTCCAGGTTAATACTGGAGGAGGTCCAGGAGAGGATGTCTTCAAGAGTACTGATATTGTTACCAGGGGGAATATAGAGGCAAATGATGCAGATGCTTTTATGGTTGTTTATTTTTAGTAAACCAACCACAATTTCAGAGTTGTTAAAAGAGGGGATGGGGTTAGGTAGGAGTAATGGACAAGAGGTTGGAGTAAAGTATAGCAACGCCACCACCTCTTTTGTTTGGCCAGTCTGACCGGAGACAATGAAATCCTGGAGGAAGGAACTCTGAGTCAGAAATATCAGGTTTTAGCCATGTTTTAGTGATAGCAGCAATGTCAGGAGAGTTATGACTGAGCCAGGCATGGAAGAGAGTTAATTTATTTTTTAGGCTTTGGGCGTTAATAGTAATGCATTTGAGGTTTTTGTTAGGGTGTATGTTGCTAGAGTGTGGGAGAATAGAGGGAGAGAAATTAGGGCCTGGGTTGGGGTGAATGTCACCAGCTAGATAAAGGTAGGGGAGGTGGGGGGTGTTTTTTTCTGATTTGTTATTAGTTGGAGGAAGGCGGAAAGGCTTTGGTTTAGGTTTGGAGTTATTATTTATGGTAGGGAAATGTTTTACTTTTGATAGAAGGGAGGGGTGGGAGGGAAATAAAGAAGCAGAGATATTATGGTAGTGGGACGATAGGAGGTTTTGGGGAGAAGAAGGAGGAGAGGGTATATGGAAATTGGTATAGTTGGTCATTTGGTAAAGGTATAATAGAAGTATGGTAGAGGATGAGAGCAAGAGGAGTTTGGTAGGAAGGGTGGGCATGATAATTAGAATTTGGTAGGAGGTGATAGAAAGAGAAAGTTGAAGAGATGAAAGAAGTGGGTGGGGAGTGGTTCAGAGAGGAAGGTGTATGGGGGAGGGAGGGGAGGGGCAGGTGTATCAGGATTGGTTGGTGAAGAGGGAGGGGTAATTTAACAGGATAGGCTGGAATAGCGGGAGTGGCTGGAAGGTGAAGAATAAGTGTAGGAGTACTGGGGGCGGGTGGTAATTGGGGGCAGGGTAGGGGAGCGGAGTGAGCCCACAGGGCGAACGGAGTGGGAAGAGCCAAGAGCCAAGGAGACAGAAAGGCCTGAGTAAACAATCAGTAACCCCAGGCTGAAAGTAGAGAGCTGTAGCAGGGGCGCAGATAAGTGGTTGTAAACTTGTTTTATAGAGGAGTGTATTAGAGTATGACTAGGGGCTTTGTGTGGTTCAAGGGGAGCATACTAGTAGTAAGTATATGAGAGAGTGCAGGATCCTTAAAGGAGGGCAGCGACACTGTTAGGCAGGGAAAGTTGTGAAGCAGGGAGAAGGAGTATTACTATTCTGTATGTATGGAGTATGCTGCCATCTAGTGGAAAAAGGAGGGAGGTGCACTTCGAGGAAAGATGTTCCCCGGAGAAGATTATGTTTGGAGAGATTAGAAAGAGGCAATTTGGGGAGAAGACTGAAAGACCAAGGAGGAGGGGGGGGCCAGTGCAGAGACCAGTGTTCATAGGTTCATAGGTTCATAGGTTCATACTAGGCTATCTGCCCGAGGGCATTTACAAGCCTAGCCCATAGTTTTGTGGCTTACGCCACCCCTTTAGTATGGGGAACTATACCCATTATTTTGCTGTGCCTCTGTCGAGCAGTGACACTGAGGTAATCCCTGGGGTATATCTGCAATCTCCCATCCATTGGTCAAGATTTCTCTTGAACAAGGCCAGTGAGGTGCTCTGCCTCACATATACTGGGATTTTATTCCACAGCATAGGAAGTCTTTGGGTGATGAATCTATCCCTCCAGCACGACCTATTAATATCCCTGTCGAGGTTTAAGTCTCCCGCCCTTGTGGCTCTGACGGATCTAGATTTTTTGAGGTGAAGCATATTCATCAAATCTGGGTTTGACATGGCCTTTTATGTTAGGCAAAGGTCACCTCTGAGCAAGCGTTAAGCGACTGAATAGCGCTGGAGTTCTTTCAGTCGGGCAGCATAGGACAGATGTTTGAGACCCTTTATCCTTTTGGTGAGGAACTTTTGTGGCCTCTCCAGCTGCTGCAAGTGTCGGGTCAGATACATTCCGAATGGGGCATTGTACTCGATCATTGGTCTGATGAGTGATGAGTATAGGGAGACTATGACCTCCCTTGATCTAGATGAGAATCCCTTCATGATAAGGTGGGCAATGTAGAAGGTCTTCCTAACTACTTTAGCTACATGGGTGTCGAATGACAGACTACTATCAACCTGGGTCCCCAGGTCCCTGATAACTTCTTCTGTGCTCAGTGGATTGCCACCTATTTGGTAGCTAGGGGTAACCTTGTTTTTCCTGAAGGGTATGACTATGCATTTTGGCATTTAACTTTAGGCCATGGCTCTGGCACCAGTTATCCGCTTCTGTGAGACCCTTCTGAAGGATATCTGTGTCAGATGTGTTTTCTACTATGGCCCAGTTTGCAGTCATCTGCAAACTTTGTCAGCCATAACCCTCCTGTGTTTGCTTGTACTTGGAAAAGTAGATGCCAAACAAGAGTGGGCCCAGGACTGAGCCCTGTGGTACACCACTTGTGACAGGCTTTGAGTCTGACATGGCGCCAGCAACTCTGACCCTGTGGGTTCTGTCACTCAGCCAGTTTGCAACCCATCTTGTGATGTATGGATTAACATTTAAGCTGATGAGTTTTTCAATGATACCTGAGTGGGGTATTGTATCGAAGGCCTTCGCCAGATCGAGGTAGGCTGTATGGACTGCCTTTCCCTCATCAATGGCTTTGGTGACTGTTTCAAAAAAGTCAACCAAGTTTAGAAGGCATGATCTGCCTTTAACAAAGCCAAACTGGGATGGATCCAAAGTCTGCAAATTCCCTATGTCTTTATTTATGAGGTCCATTGTGATCCTCTCCATGGCTTTGCAGATAAGGCTTGTCAAGCTAATGGGCCGGTAATTTCCAGGGTCGATGGAGGCACCGCCTTTGTGAAGTGGGACCACAGTTGCAGTGCGCCACTCCTGGCATGCGTATCCAGAGGTAAGACTATGATTAAACAGCTGTCCTAGCTGTGGGTTTAATTCCTCATTGAGTTCGTGGAGCACACAGCCGGGGACACCATCAGGTCCCATGGATGCTGTGTTTTTTGCTTTGGAGAGAGCAGTTCTCACTTGGGCATTGGAGATGTTTGGGGGGCTGCAATCGCTTGGTATAGATATCTCTCCTTTTGGGGGGGCTGCCTTTACACACACTGAGGTAGAATGCTGCTCAAGGTAAGGTAGTGCTTAGAAAATACATAAAAAGCAAGGAAATACATACACCGAGTCTCCTTAGCAAGGGAAAAAGGGTCCCAAAAATTATTAAAGCTCAAGTGGAATGTTCACTGTCTTCTTCTCTTGGGAGAGATCTCCTGTCTGTTCAGTGAAAAAGTGGGGGAGGGCACTCTTGGGAGCAAACTGAGTCTCCATAGCAAGGGAAAAAGGGTCCCAAAAATTATTAAAGCTCAAGTGGAATGTTCACTGTCTTCTTCTCTTGGGAGAGATCTCCTGTCTGTTCAGTGAAAAAGTGGGGGAGCGCACTCTTGGGAGCAAACCGAGTCTCCTTAGCAAGGGAAAAGGGTCCCAAAAATTATTAAAGCTCAAGTGGAATGTTCACTGTCTTCTTCTCTTGGGAGAGATCTCCTGTCTGTTCAGTGAAAAAGTGGGGGAGGGCACTCTTGGGAGCAAACCGAGTCTCCTTAGCAAGGGAAAAAGGGTCCCAAAAATTATTAAAGCTCAAGTGGAATGTTCACTGTCTTCTTCTCTTGGGAGAGATCTCCTGTCTGTTCAGTGAAAAAGTGGGGGAGGGCACTCTTGGGAGCAAACCGAGTCTCCTTAGCAAGGGAAAAAGGGTCCCAAAAATTATTAAAGCTAAAACTTCCCTTGCAAGCCTAGCCAATTATCCTTTGTAATACTCAAATCCTGCACCTTGTGTTTGTAAGGCAAACACCTTAACCATTAGACCACCCTCCCACCTGTTGAAATCAACCATTATTAGGGTGTTGGGTTGTACCCTAATATTTTCCAGTGTATCAAGAAATGAGGAGTGGGAATCCTGGGGCATGGTGGGGGATCTGTAACAAGTTACAATTTGGATTGTGGTCTTGCCCAGAGTTAGTTGCACTTGTCAGGAATGACAGAGAAGAGAGAGATGGGTAGAGCTGCAATGTACATAAATAAGGGTATCAGGTCTGAGGTAATGAAAGAGGAAGAACATTAAACCATGCAAATGGAACAGCCAGAGATAGAAGCTAAGCTGGGTTCCCTAAATTATAGCAAAAAGGAGGAGCAAGTAGAATGATATAGTATATCATCCACCAGACTCAACATTAGATGATAAGAGGATAAAAAACTAGAGCAGAGAATAAAGAGTGGGGGTAGGAAGAAGAGCATAACACTCATGGGGGTTAGTAGTTGACAAAATTGAACTTGTCTGTTTGAAAGATTTAATTTCACATTATGTATATTCCAAATGCTATTTCAGAAAGTAGTTAACTACTGTGAATCACTTAACCACTCACTGAGACAGGTTAACTAATGACTTGAGAGAACAGGCAACAGGACTGGCATGTTTGATGATGACACAAATATGTTTGTTGCAGCAGTGGAGGAAGGGTCAGTATTTAAGGAAGGATTTTGAAAGTATGAACAAGTGGAAAGAATTATGGCAACTGATGTCAGTGGGTAAATGAATATAAAGTGCAGCACTTAAGCCATAATGACCCCAGGGTGAGATATCTTCTGTAAGTAGTGGAAATTATGATAGCAGAGTAGGAACAGGATCTCGAGGTGCTATCACACCTGAACTGGAACATCAACATGTCAGTGAAAGCAGCAAACAAAATGTCAGAATGCACACTAAGGGGGTTAGAATCCAAAAGCAAAGGGGCAATTTGTGTTGTCGACAGGACCTTAGTATAGTTTGCAGTTCTAGAGGCCATATAGGTAAAAGAACAGTAGGTTGTCAATAAGAATTCCAAGGAAAGCTTCCAGAAAGCTCCTTCTGTAAAGAGGAATGAATTTGACCAGAGGTTAGAGGAGCTAGAGCTCTTCTCAACTGAGATCAGAAGAGACAGGGGAGATGATATTTATGTCAGTAAAACATGAAGCTGTTATTCTGAACAAGAGAACAGAAAGTGGATGATTAACACATGTAGCTGAATGTAAGGGATATCTACTGCTTATATATCTGAAAGCAGGTTTTTACAAGGAACATTGTAAACCCATGGAATAAAATACCAGAATGAGTAGAGGAGATGGAATATATTAGGCATTCAAAAGAGAAATGGAAAGAAGAAAAAAGTTAATGAAAAAGGTCATAGGAATCAAAGAGAGGTAGACATTATGGTACTCACAGGGCAGACAAGATAGTAGTATTGTATTCTACCATCAAGCAAATGCAGCATAGTATTATACCAGCGCTACCAAAGAATTTATATAAAGGATTCCAAGATGGCCATCAGCTAGGAAGCACACTTCTCAGACAGCTCCTGACAAAAAGTTATAATCTAACCCAATCAGGGCTTCAGCGCCTCTACTAACTCGTCAAAAATCAAGAAGTACTGTACTATACTAAATAACAAAGCATCTTTTCAGAAGATTTTGTAAAATATACAGAATTTATATATTTATCTGCAAAACCACATGTGCTGATGGGAATATCTGCAAGCAGTTCAGGCCTCACTGATACACTACAGGAATCTACAGAGAAAATAAAAACTTTGATAAATACAGTAGCATGGACTCAATGGATGCTCAAACATCA
The DNA here is from genome assembly GCF_019279795.1 of Protopterus annectens. Lineage (NCBI taxonomy): Eukaryota > Metazoa > Chordata > Ceratodontiformes > Protopteridae > Protopterus > Protopterus annectens. The sequence continues at coordinate 683,641,836 of NC_056730.1, forward strand.
AAAATAAAACTTTCACAATTAACTTCACCAGAGAAAGAAGTCTGTACAAAGAAACAAAAAAATTGCAAAACGGCAAACAGATCTACAAAAGCAGACTGCCAGAATGAGGACTGAACAATCCTTTTTAATGGAAGAACTCAAAGCAGCTGTAACACCTTTGCAGGAAGAAATACACTCCTTTTCTACAAAACTAAATACTTTTGTAAGTACTTTAGATCAAATATTATCTAGGCTACAGAAAAATGAAGAGAAAATTGTAGAAAATGAAACCAAGATAGAAGAAATCAGAAGTACTAATGCCACAGAAAAAAACAGTGTCTGAACTACAACAAAAAATAATAGATCGAGTAGCTAGAAGAAACAATGTGCTTATCAGGGGCATCCCTGAATCATACGAACAAGCTTATTTACATACTGCAATAACAGAAATCTTTGAAATACTCTTGGATAAAATTGCTGCAGTACAAAACTTTGTAAAAGAGAGATGTCATAGAGCATTAAGAAAATCTCAAACTCTTAATGCCCCAAGACAAGTATATGTGAGACTACTGAATGCAGCTCATGATAACATGGTTTTACAAGCTGGCGAAAGGCAATAAAATAGCAGTTGCACAGGTCTTAACCTTAGCTATCAAGCAACAGAGACAAATTCTATCAACCTTCTGTGCATAAAATCTTCTTTTGGCTTTTCCCGGTTAGGGGTCGCCACAGTGGAACTCCGGTCCGCTAATGATTGGCAGTAGATTTTGATGTGCTGGCTTGCCAGGCCTAACGCACAACCTTCAACGAAGGAATGCCCATTCATGCATGCCACCACACAGAAGACTCTCTAACTGAGAATCGAACGGGCAACGTCTAACTGTGAGGCGACAACGCTACCGCAGCACCACCACCGCAGTTACATCAACCTTCTATGCATAATTAATAAAAAACAAAATAAAGTTCCAAATGAAGTATCCTGCTTCTCTACAATTCCAATACAAAGGATCTGCACACCAAGTAAAAAGTAAAGCTTTCTTAAAAGCATTCAATGAAATCCCTCCAAAATAACCAGGGAAATGTAAGTAGCATTTATACTGTTGTTATCAGCATTTAAAATGCGTTTATACTGTACAAGAATCTTAATTCCAATGAAATACAGGCGTTGCTGGTATTTATATGCATTATTTTGATGTTTCTGAAGATTCTTTACCTTTATATTGTAAGAAAAAGTCTCCATGGGCTTTATTTTCTATTCCAACATTCTAAAGCTGTTTTTCCAGGAAGCTGAGTCACATCAGATGTCCTGTGATCTTTGACCTCGCAACGCACATGTTAATTATCTTATTCAGTGATGTCAGAGCCAATTCCAGTCTCTGGCAGCCAAGAAGTCCCAGAAAGAAGCAAGAACCATGTGAATGCATTAAGGCATCCAATAGCTTGACCAGATTGCCATCCAGAAAGTAAACTGCAGTATTACAAGGCTGAAAATCGAGAGACGTCTATTCTTCTTGAAAAAGAATAATTCATGGCTCAAAAATCACACAGGTACTGCAAACTTTCTTAATTCACTAACTGTAAGTCTTTAAAGGCAGTTCTGGAAGAAGAATATTTATGTAATTACTGGCAATCTAAATGATGTAAAGGAAGAAAGCAAGTTTTAAACATGAACTGAATAAGAAAGCTAAGGTTAAAGTGATCCCTCCAGAATAAGATGGCTTATGAAGAAAGATGCACTACAATCTTGGACTTGGCTGATATACTGTAATAAATAAAAATTACTTTATGCTCATTCATCAGTTTTTTTTTTCTCTTTCATTGGACTAGTATTAGTCGGAATACCAGAGAAGGTCAAGTAACATTTTGTGTACTAAATTTTATTTTTTTATTTTATTTTACATTTGTTGACTGGGCTAGTCTAACTGGATATATGTCCATTTTCAGTAGAGGCCCGGGGAGATAAGCTCCACTAAACTGATAGTAACAACTTCAGAAACAGTACACTTTTCAGACTAATACAGTTGTTTACATAGCAACTTAGTAATCATGTGAGGTAACATATTTTAAAAGAGATAAAACAATAAAAGAAGAAAAAAAATATTTAGAAGGCAGTGACACATTCATATAGTCCAAGCTGGGTATACATCTACATATTCTATAATAGTTCCTAAGAAGGATGGCATTCATACAGTCTTAAATTAGCTTAACTGATCAGATTCACTGAGGTATATGAAGGAGCTAGACTTAATGTAGCAATAGTGAAATTAGTATATAGTGCACATAGCAGGAAGGGGATTCTTAGTCTGGGTTAGTACATGGGCATAGCCAGTGAGTTGTAAGGTATAGTTGAGTTTCTTTTTGAATAGTAGCGTTGAAGAAAGAGATGTGAGTTTACAGGGAAGTAGGTTCCAGGTTTTCCCCACAGTGTTAGAGAACAGTGAATCCCGTGCTTTATTGTTGGGTTTATGTATGGATTGCAGTCAAACAACAGATGCACATAGGACCCTTGCACGGCAAAAGTACAGAAATCCAAAGAAACAAAGCCAGCAAGTGTTGAAAGTGTGGAATCCAAATAGTTTATTCAGACCCAAGGGAAAAATCCCCTGAATGAGATATAAATAATATATCCAAACCGGTTTCGGCTCAGCAGAGCCTTCTTCAGTGGATAACAAACAATGAAAGCAATCACAACCCAGTATAAATATATATATATATATATATATATATATATATATATATATAACTGGTAAGTCACATAAGAACCAATCAAAACAGATAATCTATAATTCAGAATTGGTCATTGAGACCAGGTGGGAACAGAGCTCCAAGTTTGACTATCCATTTCCTTTCTTTGAAATGAAGTATCTCATGCCAATTACATTTATCTCTACAAATGCCCTTGATGTAGTCAATAATAACAAACTTAAAAGAAGCTATTGTATGTTTCAAACTGTGTTTGTATAGAGCATTGTTGAGACATTTGTTCTTAATATCACTGAGGTGTTCACAGATTCTAAAACAAAAAGATCTAGAAGTCTGCCCCACATAGAAAGCAGAACAAGTGCAGGTCACCAAATAGATGACCCACTCAGTACTGAAATTAGCCCAAAATTTAATGTCAAAAATCTCAGAAGAGTTTTTACTATTAAATTCCCGGGTATGTAAAACCCAGGCACAGTATGAGCAATGACCACATGGGATGCACCCTAAAACTGGTCCCCCTGTCAGAGATATTTGGGTAAAAACTGTGGGATCAAAAGAAGGTCTCTTATAGTGGCTAAGCCTAGAACCTATTGTTCGTCCCCTTCTAAATGAGAAAGAACATCTATCTCTAATAAAAGGGTGAAGTTTTTCTTCAGCCATCAAAATATTCCAATGCCTCTGGATGATGTTTATGAAACCCTTGGAATTGCGTCCATAAGTAGTAATCAGCCGTAAAGGCTGTTGGACCACATCTTTATTCTTATCTTTGTAACACAATAAGTCCTGCCTATTCAAATTGGAAGCCCACTGTTTGGCCAAATTAACAGTACCTGGATGATAACCTCTCTCTATAAATCTGTGGGCAAGGTCATCTCGTGTGTTTAAATAGGACTGTTGGCTAGAACAGATCCTTCTGGCTCTCAAAAATTGGGATTTTGGTATATTCTGGATGATATGTTGTGGGTGGAAGCTGGAGGCATGTAATAAAGAGTTATATTCAGGGAATTTCCTAAATACTGTAGTGGACAACGTATCATCCACATTTCTGTTAATCTCCACGTCCAGAAAAAACATCCTGGATCTATGAAAAGTCATCTTAAATTCGATTCCCCATATGTTACCATTAAGGTAATCAAGAAACTCTTTAAGATAATTTTCATCAGCCTTCCTCACCAACCAACAATCATCCAGATAGCGACGCCAGATGTCCATCTCACACATATAAATGTTGTGATTGGGGTCGTAAATCATAACCTCCTCAATGTATGCCATAAAGAGATCCGCATAGATGGGTGCAAAAGATGCACCCATCGCTGTCCCTTTAGTTTGCCAGAAACATTGATTTTGATAGTAAAAAACATTGCTAGTTAGCACATATTCTGTCAAACATACCAAAAAAGTATTAAATCCGGGTTTATAAAGCCCAGATCTAGCCAACCAATAGTCCAAAGCTTGTAGACCTGCCCAGTGTGGAATATTGGTGTATAGAGAGGTAATGTCCAAAGTACATAATAACCAATGGGATTCAAGTTGTGTATCGTTAATTATGTCCAAGAACTGGGTAGTATCTTGAATTCTAGCTCTTATGTGCAGAAGCAATGGTTTTAAATAATGAGTCAAATATTCCGATAGTGGTTCAGTAAAGGACCCATGTCCAGAAACAATGGGTCGACCTGGTGGATTGGTGGCATGTTTGTGTATCTTAGGCAACAGATAAAAATATTGTTTTTTGGGAGATAGAACCATAAGTTGTTCCTTTATGGCCTGTGTAATGATACCCTCCGCTACTGCTTGAGTCAAAAACTGTCCAATTTTCTGTTGGAAATGGGGAGATGGATCCAAAGGCATATGCATGTAATATTCTTTATCACCCAATTGTCTCATTGCCTCGTTATCATAAGCAACCTTATCTAAAACCACAACAGCTCCACCTTTGTCAGCTTGAGTAATGACCAAATTATTTTTATTAACAAGTTCCTCACGACTATGTACTTCATCCATGAGAGAATGAGACAATTGAGACTATCGGAATATTTGACTCATTATTTAAAACCATTGCTTCTGCACATAAGAGCTAGAATTCAAGATACTACCCAGTTCTTGGACATAATTAATGATACACAACTTGAATCCCATTGGTTATTATGTACTTTGGACATTACCTCTCTATACACCAATATTCCACACTGGGCAGGTCTACAAGCTTTGGACTATTGGTTGGCTAGATCTGGGCTTTATAAACCCGGATTTAATACTTTTTTGGTATTGTTTGACAGAATATGTGCTAACTAGCAATGTTTTTTACTATCAAAATCAATGTTTCTGGCAAACTAAAGGGACAGCGATGGGTGCATCTTTTACACCCATCTATGCGGATCTCTTTATGGCATACATTGAGGAGGTTATGATTTAAGACCCCAATCACAACATTTATATGTGTGAGATGGACATCTGGCGTTGCTATCTGGATGATTGTTGGTTGGTGTGGAAGGCTGATGAAAATTATCTTAAAGAGTTTCTTGATTACCTTAATGGTAACATATGGGGAATCGAATTTAAGATGACTTTTCATAGATCCAGGATGTTTTTTCTGGACGTGGAGATTAACAGAAATGTGGATGATATGTTGTCCACTACAGTATTTAGGAAATTCCCTGAATATAACTCTTTATTACATGCCTCCAGCTTCCACCCACAACATATCATCCAGCATATACCAAAATCCCAATTTTTGAGAGCCAGAAGGATCTGTACTAGCCAACAGTCCTTTTTAAACACACGAGATGACCTTGCCCGCAGATTTATAGAGAGAGGTTATCGTCCAGGTACTGTTAATTTGGCCAAACAGTGGGCTTCCAATTTGAATAGGCAGGACTTATTGTGTTACAAAGATAAGAATAAAGATGTGGTCCAACAGCCTTTATGGCTGATTACTACTTATGGACGCAATTACAAGGGTTTCATAAACATCATCCAGAGGCATTGGAATGTTTTGATGGCTGAAGAAAAACTTCACCCTTTTATTAGAGATAGATGTTCTTTCTCATTTAGAAGGGGACGAACAATAGGTTCTAGGCTTAGCCACTATAAGAGACCTTCTTTTGATCCCACAGTTTTTACCCAAATATCTCTGACAGGGGGACCAGTTTTAGGGTGCATCCCATGTGGTCATTGCTCATACTGTGCCCGGGTTTTACATACCCGGGAATTTAATAGTAAAAACACTTCTGAGATTTTTGACATTAAATTTTGGGCTAATTGCAGTACTGAGTGGGTCATCTATTTGGTGACCTGCACTTGTTCTGCTTTCTATGTGGGGCAGACTTCTAGATCTTTTCGTTTTAGAATCTGTGAACACCTCAGTGATATTAAGAACAAACGTCTCAACAATGCTCTATACAAACACAGTTTGAAACATACAACAGCTTCTTTTAAGTTTGTTATTATTGACAACATCAAGGGCATTTGTAGAGATAAACGTAATTGGCATGAAATACTTAATTTCAAAGAAAGGAAATGGATAGTCAAACTTGGAGCGCTGTTCCCACCTGGTCTCAATGACCAATTCTGAATTATAGATTATCTGTTTTGATTGGTTCTTATGTGACTTACCAGTTTATATATATATATATATATATATATATATATATATATATATATATATATATATATACATACTGGGTTGTAATTGCTTTCATTGTTTGTTATCCACTGAAGAAGGCTCTGCTGAGCCGAAACCGGTTTGGATATATTATTTATGTGTCATTCAGGGGATTTTTCCCTTGGGTCTGAATAAACTATTTGGATTCCACACTTTCCACACTTGCTGGCTTTGTTTTTTTGGATTTATGTATGGATACCAATAATTTATTTGCTGAGCGCAGAGTTGTAAGATTTTTATATGGGGCGATTAGTCTCATGAGTGTTGGTGTATTGCTTGGATGATAAAGCATCTTATTGACGATAATAAGTTGGTGAAATTGAAGCTGATTATGCAGCTCCAGCCAACCTAGTTGTTTTAGATTATGACAGTGGTGGGATCTAAATGGGGAGCCAGTGGCAAATCTGGCAATGTTATTGTAGGAGGCTGCCAGTTTGTTGAGGTTGTTTTTAGATAGATTAGTATAAATAGGTGAGGCATAGAGGAGAGGAGAGATGAGGTGGGTGTGGGCAATAGTAGCTCTAGCTATAGGAGTAAGGAAGGGTTTAATCTTATAAAGGGAGCCTAGTTTTCTGTTAACTGATTTTATTGTAGTGTTAATGTGAGTATCAAAGTTAAGGTTGTGGTCTATTATTACTCCTAAGAGTTTTGGTGGTTGTGTCAGGAGATATGACAGTGCCATTATTAGATATGATTGTGAAGTCAATCGGAGAGGACTCTTGTGTAGGAGTGAGGAGCAATAATTTTGTTTTTTTGGGGTTAAGGAGGAGGCAGTACTGTAAGAACCATTTTTCTACTATTTCAAAGACATTTTGGGTAAGGAACTGCAGTTCAGAAGAAACAGTAGCGGAGCATATTAATGTGGAGTCGTCTGTTTATTGTATGCAGGTCACCTGAGGGAAGTTTACATTTAGATCATTGATAAAAATTGAGAATAGAAGAGGGCCCAATATAGAACCTTGCGGTACACCAAGGGTAACAGGAAGGTGGGTAGATAGATTATTAGCCCAAAGCACTGCCTGTTGCCTGTTATCTAAGTAGGATTTGAACCACTGTAATGCCTGTATATCAAACGGGAGGGGCTTAAATATATTCAAAAGTAGCTGGTGGTTTACCATGTCAAAGGTTTTTGAGAGATCAATAAAGAGTGCAGAGGAAAGAGTGTTACTGTTACAATTTTTGTTAATGCAGTTAGAAAAGGATAAGAGGGCAGTGGTGGTCCTGTGGAAAGGCCTAAAACTAGTAGGCTATTTTGTAGAAAGTGGTCTAACAGTTGACGGTGGAGGCATTTTTCCATAATTTTAGCTAAAGGAGAGAGTAAGGTAATTGGACAAAAGTTTGAGAGTTCTGTTGAGTTACTGCCTTTGTGTAGTGGGATTATATGGAGATTTTCCAAATAGATGTGATTGCTTCTTCTGTAATGGTTCTATTTATTAGGATAGAAGTAGTATAGACTATGACCTTTGCTGCTATTTGCAGGTATTTAGCTGGTAATATGTCAGCTGAGGGGGTGGACAGTTTGAGTTTTTGAAGAAGGTTGCTGATGAGGGATGTTGGAAATGGTTGTAAACGAAATGAAGGCAGTAAGCTAGTTGAGGAGGAAGGCAGACTATAGGATACTGGATGTAATGAGTTAGCAAGTGATTGGATTGCTTCAGTAAAGAAGGTATTAAAGGCATCAGCAATTTGTTTGGGATTCTCATGGGCTATCCCTGATGGGGTTAGTGTCTTGGAGTGACCTGGATGTAGGAGTCTATTGATACCTGTCCAAAAATGTTGTGGTTTATGTTGATTAGTTTGCTGAATTTGAAAGTAGCAGTTTCTATTATCTAAAAGTATTGATTTTTAGTAGTATTTCTAAGCTGCTTAAATTTTATATGATCAGCAGGGTTTTTAGTAGTACGCCATTTGGCCCAGATTTTTTTCTAAGTAGAATTTTCTGCCTCATTTCTTTAGTTAGGTTTTTAGCAGTACGCCATTTGGACCAAATTTTGTTTCTAAGTAGAATTTTCTGCCTAGTTTCTTTTGTTAGCCATGGAGCAGTTTTAGCCCTATTTCTGATAGTACAAGTAGGGGCATGACAGTCCAGGATTTCTAAGAATTTAGTGTTGAAGCATGTCACTGCATCCTCTAGTTGGAGGTGTTTTAGGGCTGACTAATCACATGCACTAAGTTCAGTTTGGAAGCTTTCAGGGTTAAAATGTTTATTGGTTTGAGTGGTTCTATATGTGGTTGGGTAGGCAATATTAGTCTTTTGTCTAATTCTAATTGTTAGTGAGTGATCGCTAATGTCATCTGGAATGTGCTTTCTTTATGGTTGGGTTTGTGGATTCTGATGGGAGAGGTGATTGTTTGGGAAAAAACATGTAGGTTTATGTGGGTAGTAGGATTAACAGTAGTACAGCTATTCCAGTCTATATTAAAGTCTCCCAGCATTATGGTTTCTTGTGGGTAGTTTGTTTAAAGCTAGCTAAGAAGATTTTCAAGGGTGGTGATATTATTTCCAGGAGGAAAGTTAGGAGCAGATGATGTAGATGGACTTATAGGCATTAATCTGAAGCTTAGTGATAAGGATTTCAGCGTTAGTATCTGAAGGTGGTTGGACAGCTAATGAAGTAACTTGAAGCCCTGCTTTGTATAGTATGGCTACTCCCCCACCCTTCTTGTTTAGGCAATCTAATCTCACAATATTGTATCCTGGAGGGGTGATTTCATAGTCTTGGGTTGCAGGTTTTAACCATGTTTCAGTTAGACATAGGATGACAAATGCATGTACCTCTAAGAGAGCATGAAGGTGGGTAACTTTATTGTTTATACTTCTTATGTTTAGGTCAGCTATGAAGAGGGAGTTAGGAAGCCTTGTAGGGGTGTGAAAGGTAGAGGTATTAGGTCTATGTGGGTCAGTGGGGCAATTGTTGTTGGGGCCTGATTTGGGATGAATGTCACCACCCAGTAGGAAGTGTTGTTGAAGTCTATGTGTGTGAATTAGGGGTTTATAAAATATGTTTTGTGTTTATTTGGCTTGGAAATATTTATAAGTAATATAGGTAACTCTATGATACATTGTTAAGAGATATCTGGCTGTTGATATTATGTTAATGTGTTTTGGGGGGCTGATAGAGTTGGTAGGGATGTTTGCTTAGAGGGATGGTGGAAATTGGAATAGTTGAGATGTTTGTAGGCTGTTAGGACATAGGGTAAAAAAAGAAAAGGTAGAATTGAATATAAGAGTAAGAGTTTTATGTGTCTTGACATGGGTGTATGAGGCATTGTGATGGGTAAGTTGTAGGTTAGTGAATGGGAGGTAGTGTATGTAATGACGAGGAGGAGTGATGTGTTACCTAGTGTTTTACTACTTAATGAGAAGCAGTATGGAATTGGATATTGGGAATGTGGGTGTGGTTAGAGAGGTATAAGCATAGAATCAGTGGGGGTGGGTGGGAATTGGGGGTAGGGTAGGGGAGCAGAGTGAGCCCACAGGGGGAACAGAGCAGGTTCAGACAAGTATGGAAGTTCTGAGAGAACAATCTGTGAATTGCTAATTACTATGAAGGCACTTTCAGGTAGGTAAAGGTAGGTGGAAATCCTGTGAAAGTGATAGTGGGGGGATACCTGGGTGCACTAGTGAGGAATGTGGTGGATAGAATCAGAAATGTAAAAGCAATCTAATACAGCAAAGATGCATTTTAAGTTATAATAAGAGAGAGAAGGGGTAGAATGAGTGAGAAACGTGCCTAGTGTAGGTTGCCAAATGCTAAATGCATTTTAATATGTAGCATATAGTGGAGATATATCTTATGTTGATTTTCCATATACTTATATAGACAGAAAACAAGAAGTGTACTTATAACATATACTCATAATATATCTGCATAATACAATATGTAGTAGCAGAGTCCGTTGTTCTACTAAAACAAGTTCTATAATGTTTGAACTATATAGCACTCAACAGAAGGATTTGTGATAAAAGATTATATCTGGCCACATGGTTACATCTATAAAGTTATTTTTTTTATTGAAATATGACATTACAAACCACAACTTACCCCTACTGCCTAATTGGGCAAATAACATCTATAACATCTATATTTGTTATCTTATTTAAATTGCTGACTGGGTGGTGTTTATCCTAGCAGTGTTGTAATGTTTTGAATGCAAAATATTTGATGTAAGATTGTTAAAATTGTATATAGGGTTTGTTTTTTCAATTCTAGAATGATGTATATGTTACTTGTTTACTGGATTAACCTTTCTCTTTCAGAGGATAGTGGTCAGGCACTAAAGAAATTCTGAAAGAGAATTATGTCACCTTCTCTTCTCATGCTATTATTTCTCAACACACAGTAATGTTTACTCAAAATGCTTTGACAAAGATCCCCCCTATAACACACATAGTTAATTCAGGTACAGGATTATCTAAAATAATACACAAGATGAGTAACATAGCCTTATGGAATGTAAATGGTTTATAGGACATTAAGAAGAAAAAGCTAGTTATGCACCTCATATACAAGTCGAAGACAGATATAACTTTTTTGCAGGAAACTCATATGACTATGGAACAATGGGACAAGGGAAAAAAAAAAACACTAAATGAATTCAGAAAATAATAGCAGCTGGAAACAGTACCTCATCAAGAGGAACAGCTATAATAATTAAAAAATCTTTTAAAGGGAACATCATTAAACATAGTTATGATACAAAAGGGAGATGGTGCTATTTCACATGTTTGCTACAACATACAAAAAAAACTGTATTACTTTGTAATGTTTATGGTCCTTGTGACTATCAACTTGATTTCTTAACATAAATTTATAACTTACTAAATAAGCACCCAGATCATCTGATTATAATTGGTGGAGATTGGAATATAACAGTTAATCCACTCAAAGACATGTCGAATAAAAATTATACTCAATCTCCCCAAGCCACAACATTTTTATCAGAACTAATTGAAGATTTAAACCTAAGAGATCCCTTTGAACTTAACAACACAGGCAATCTAGGTACCACATAAACATATTTCTCCCCATACCATAAATCCTGCTCTAGACATATTTCTAATTTCTCAAAGCTTTGCTCATTATGAAATACAGTATAACTCAGAATATAGTTCATTATCAGACCATTCAAAATAAATCTAATAATAACACTAAATAAAACTGATTGTACTACCAACACTACATCAAACTGGACATTAAACTCAAACCTGTTGAAAATTAAAGAAGTGGAACAAGATATTATAAATTCTCTTATGCACTTAAATGAAAACTTTGCAAACAGTGATATCACTTTGGATATTCAATGGGCAGATTTTAAAGTTACGACTAGGGGTACCCTCATCCAAAAAAACATCAAATTACAAAAAACAATGAAGGGAAAATATCAGTAAAATAGAAAGTAAGATAAGACATTTTGAACTTGAACTACAAAGAAATTGCACACCTACAATTGAGAAACAAATAGCAAGTCTACAGAAACAGTTAAATGAGATTCTAATGCAACAATATACATTTCCAGAACTTAGAATGCTACACAAATATGCAAACTGGGCTCAAACCCCTTCCAAAATGTTAACAAGACTTATCAATGTAAGGAAGCCCACTTGTAAAATACAAGAAATAAAATATAAAGACAATATTTATAACTCTGATATTGAAATAATAAGGGCTTTTAAAGAAATATTTCAAACCATTTATGGTCCACAAGATCATATTAATGACAACCTATTCCAAACATTTGTGAATCTCAATCTCATAATCTCAAAAGCCCATTAACAGAAGAGGAAGTAAGTAAGACTATTGGTAAATTAAAACCTGGGAAAGCTCCTGGTCTTGATGGGTATGTAGTAAAATTTTATAAACATTTTAAGCAACAAATAGCACCAATACTTCTAAAATTATACAACTATATAATAAAAGTTGGGATATCAGATCTTTATCTGAACAACTCCAAAACCATACTTATCCCAAAACCAAATACAGATCTCACAAATAAAACATCTATAGACCTATAGGTCTGATAAATTTGGATATTAAGATATTTTCAACAATTTTAGCACAAAGAATACAGAAAGTAGCCCCAGTCATAATAGCACCAGAACAGCCAGGCTTTATGAGTCAGAGACAAGTAAAGAACAACACATTAACCATCAATGCACTAACCCACTTATGTGCCAAGGACAAATCCCCTAAATACACATTATCAGTAGATGCAACAAAAGCCTTTGACAGAGTCAATCAAAAATTCCTCCTCTATGTACTTTATCAATTTAGACTCCCAAAAGAATACACAAAAATTATTAAAATGTTATATACTAAAGCAACTACAACTCTTTATATTAATAAAAAAAAACTTCTAACCCAATACAAATAGTTAATGGAACCACACATGGCTGTCCACTCTCACCAAACCTGTTTAATTTTTATATAGAAACATTACTACTGCAAATTACCCAGAGAGCATACCATCATCTTATGTCTGTATCAAAAACTCAAATAAAATACATAGCTTTTACAGATGATCTCAATATTTATTTTCAATATCCCAATACTGATTTAAATAAAATACTATCGTCCATAGATAAGTTTTCCATGGTATCCAACTATGAAATTAATTCTAAGAAGTCAATCATTTATCCAATTAACCCACTGGGACATAAGGAATTTTACGTTCCAGAGACTAATGTTAAAGTGCAATATACCTTGAAGTATTTAGGTATAAAGTTTAGTCATACACAATCAGATATGTTCAATAATAGTATAGGTAAAACATGACCAAATATAGTTGGTAACATTAGTAAGTGGAAAAAGCTTAAACTATCTACCTTATCAAAAGCTTCAATTATAAAAATAAACATATTGCCTAAGATTGTATACCCTCTGAATGCCACTTTCATGAAAATTCAGTTACCTTCTTCAACAAGACAAAAGTTTGACTGGCAAAGTTCATATGGTACCCAAAAAGTACAACAATTAGCTATAATAAGCTAATACCCACAAAAGAAAAAGGAGGCCTAGGCCTTCATGAATTTCAATTATACTATGAAATTATTAATGCAAGTCACATCATGCAGATAGCAAATCATGACCCAAGAGGAAGTGAATGGTACCCATTATGGATTAAATTATTTCACCCAGATATTATGACATAAAGTTAATCCAAAAATGATTCCCTTCTTAAAACAAGAAACTCTTAAGACAATAAAAATTCACCCAATCTAAATAAACAACTGTGAAATTTTCAAGAAGCTACTGATATCAATAAATTTAAATGACACAATTACGCTTTTCCAACCAATACATACAACCCCAGATATAAAACTAGCAAACACTATGGTAAATCTAGATAAATACCCTTTAATAAAAATTATACAGGATTTTTACCAATTAAAAAACCTTCTAATGGAAAATATCATGAAACTACTTAAAGCTAGCAATAAATATAATCTGATAATTAAACAAATCTTATACCTAGTAAGTACTATAACCAAAAATATCAATGCAGTTGAGCAAGATGTCAATTTAGCACAACAAGTTCTAAAATTGCTCTTAAGTAGAAAGAAAATGATATCAAATACATATACATTAATTGCAAATATTTAATATCAAAGTACTATTCTTTTTTTCAAAGTTTTGGGGAAAAAAAGATAACACTATAACAGACAAAAGGAATTAGCTATTATAAATACTATGAAACTGACACCATACAAAAAGTTAATATACACACAGATCATGATCTTCAACAATGCCTACCATACACCTGTCCACCTTAACAAATTCAACCTATCCAAGTCACCCTATTGCTCCTTCTGTCCTAACAAAGAGGCAGATATCCTTCACGTCCTTTGTAGCTGCAAAACAGTTTATAAACTATGGTGCTCACTAAGATTCCTTTTAGAGAAATCAGGGTATTCAAAATTCACGTTGTCATGGGAGACACCTATACTGCATATATTCAAATGCAATAATAATAATTTCTCTAAACACATTATAATAACACTATGCACCATATTAAAAGCTTACATAGCAAAAAACTGGATAGACAGATCAAGACTAACCTGGTCAGGATACAAAAGCATGTCAAAAAAACATATATTGGCCAAAAGCTTTATACAAAAAAGTCAGAAGAACCAAACCTACTATCAAAGGTACTGCAAAGCATTAACTGATATTCTGTCATAAACAGTATGTTAAATACTAATTATATAAGGATAGTAAACACATCACTTTGTTGAGATTAGTAACCACAATAATTAAGGTGACATATTTGTATATAAGTATATAAGGTTTAGTAGAGTAGATTGTTATCATTATATAGGTTGATTTATACCTCTAATATTGCTCACAGTTGTAAAATAATGTACAAGAGAACTGCTATATGATAAAAGCTCTTGGACTAACTTATAATATAACCATATCATCGTAGTAACACAAATGGTAATTCTACGTAATTTGAATGTTAATAAGTAAAGTGGACAATAACTATTATTATTTGCTTATGGTATGCACTCTGTAACGTCAACTGTACCACATGTATATGTCTTGTTTATCTTTTTCTGCATATTTTGTTAACAAATATTTAATAAAAAGAAATTTGATAAAAAAAAAAGAAATAATTTGGATAAAATGTGCTTGGAGTAACTGAGAAGTTAAGGAAGGCCATGATGACATAACTGTATTTTGTATGAGAGTGAAATAGAATAGATGAGGCAATGCTGGATCAGTGACCAAATTAGCAGTTTGTAGAGCAACCATGATAACAGAGTAATTTGGGTTATGATTAACTGCTTTACTAGCTTAGCTTAAACACCACACAGTATTGTTCATTGGTAGGTGACTAAACTATAAATGAATGAGTACCTTGGTTATGATAGTGTAGAATCTGTGAGTGACTATCCGTTGTAACTTGGAAAAATATTCAGATAACTTAAATGATTTAGCAGTTTTGAAATATAATCTAAAATCAAGCAGAAGAACACAAAGGACTAAAGCTGTGTGAATAATTTTGTGGCTTCTAGATGCACTTCATTGAAATTCGGAATCAGAATGACAGAGGAAGGTTCTACAAGCATGGACCTGATTCTGATTATGTCTATTTTGTAAAGCTCAGAAATATAAAATAAATAACCATAGAATATCTAGTATAGTTCCCTTTTTTTCTGCTAAAAAGTTGCTGCCTGAAATGTTATTTATAAAACAGGAAATATTTGAATCAGTGGACTACATTTAAAAAACATTCATTGTAAAATTTTCACTATACAACATTTGTAAATAATAAGACATTCGTTTACTATATCATGAATATGACTTTCATTGTCTTTGTCTTGCTCAATTATTAGACCAGAGTAGTTCCCAGACCCAGACTATAATAAGAGTGAATTGATGGTCTTTCCAGGAAAATGTTTCCACCAATATCTAAAAGTCTTTAGGCAGGTATGTAGATGCTTTCCATTATATAATGTGTGGGAGCAACAAGCAAATCTTAGGATTCCAGAAATGTCTAGATTCTTTCATAGCAGACACATGTGAGAATTTTTCTTTCTCTACAGTCACCACAGGTGTAGGTGCAGGTCTCCTAATTACAAATTATACAGGAATATCAATGGGCTATGGCTGAAAAATGAGAGAACTTCTTCCCTGCACAACTAATTTTCCATTTTTTTTTGTTCCTAGACTGCTACAATTTCTGTGAATCCAGCTTTGATATATTTACATGCATTCTCATAGATAACATGTAAGTACTACGCTACCTGCCCTTGTTGGCCATTTTAAGCCTAGACAATTTCCCTCTCAAAGGTGAGAATCAAACCCTGTACACTGTAATTGTGAGATAAAACCTTAGCTATTATAGCAATAAGCAATTATATAAAAGGCACAGGCCCTGAACAACTTTCATTAGGTCCAGAATCTATTAAGAATGATAAATATAGTTCCTCATATTGATGTATTCACCATGTGCAAACCATCTATAATTGCTATATTGATCCAAAGTGCATTTCTCAGTAAAATGTTTTCTCAAAATTTGTGTTCAGACCTGGCAAAATCAATTAAATGTGTATGTCAGCAATTTATTTTTTCAATAAACATCTTTATTAAATGATCGTGTATGACATAGGTGAACCTTACATTTATATAAATAAAAAACAAACAACATTGACACCGCTTTAGTTGCAAGCATTATACATCACATACTCCATTGAAACAACTGTATCAGCCTTCTTGACCCAGACATTTCTGCTGAAGGCAAACCTGTGTTCCTTTGATAAGTAGTTCTGCCACAGAACAACAAAAGCCTTGTTTTGACAGTGCTATCATTAATTGTTCTTCATGTTTTCTTAATGTAAATTAATTTTGTGCAAAATCACAGCTGGTATATGTGTCCATATAATGAATTTGATAATTACAAAAAATGTGCCCTTTCTGACAGGCATAAGACTTTTTATAATGCTTGTTTATGAAAAAAAGAAAGATTCCCCAAGGGCATATTTATCTGCCCTAAGTTGTAACTGAAACCAAGTGCCAGAACTAATGCCACTGATGATGAGAGTTTTTGTAAGCTTACATACGACAAGAATGCTATGAATTTTGGCATGCCTGTAAGTTACTTAAATAACAGCCTATATTCTTGCACTAAGGGCAGATGTACAGTACATGACAAAGGAGCTTGAAGTTTTGTGGACTGGCCAGATGTCTGATATTCTGCACAGATATATCTATCTATCTGCATATATACAGATATACATGTCCCATATAATTACAGTTACTGCAACAGTGATCTATTCTAACATCTGTTATTATGGGAAGCTAACTTAAAATACCCAGTATTTTCTCCCTTCAGTAAAACTACAGAAGATACTTTAGCAATCCCTTCCATGAATCATATCATCAGGTGAAAGGGATATCCAATTGGTCAACTATAGCCTCATTATTTGCCAACTTAGTTAAGGCCCAGTGAGAAGAGGAATTTGTACATAAAGGTTCAGCAATATATAAGGTTGCATTTACAGTCCCTGGTTTTGGTTGAGAATAGCAGTAATCTGTGAAGAGAGGCACTATGTCAATATGCAAATAAGGTCAGCGGAGGTTGTTCACACAAACATGTTAAGAAACATGCCTGGTTAAAGCAAATGGGCAAAGTAAGTAAGCATTAAGGGGAGTCCTATTACATGGATAAGGTGCCTTTGGCATTGATGTATTACTGTGATTCACAGAGACAAACATAAAAGGGCCTCATTTGCACAAAAAATGCATAAAGGACCCCAGACTTTTTATAGCAAGAAAAATAATGGACATTTGTTTAAATTCATGTGAAATATTTCAAAAGGATGTATGATTATTGAGTTCAGTTCAATATTGTTTTTTAATTTATATTATGGACATATTGCAATAGCGTTGGTGAGTAAGCTGTCATTTGTAAATGGGACATCATTACAGCAGCAGCAGGAGGGGAAATGATTGGTGATCACAGAGGAAAAGGTACTTTTACGTCTTTTTGTGAAGTAGCAAGGATGTTTTGTGTGTTTACTGGTCGTTCCAATATTAGTTTGTAAGAACGTGGTATGAATTAATGAAGGGATGGATGAGTTAACAACTTACTGTTTTCTTTACTATTGTGAAGGTATTCATGATAGTCCAAACTTTCATTCACTTGCCTGAACTCTGTATGTCTATACCATTATGGTGGTTGTGTCACATAACTTTTATTCTGAGGATGGCAGATGGTGTGTGATTGATGATTATGCAAAACTTTTGGGCATGACTGCACAGTGATGGCACAGAACAAGGGATCAAGGAGAGGAAGAACAACTTAAATCATTTTAATAGGGTTGGCAAGCATCTACTTGGATTAAAACATAGCTATAATAAGTGCAGCTCAGGTTTTTACAACAGCTATGCAAAAATCTGACTATGAATCGCAAATAGGACAAAGAAAACTTCATTAGCATAGTCTGTTTTTTATAATTTCTCATTTATATCTCATTATAGTGAATTTGCTTCCACTTATTCATGACCATCATGTGTTAATCTAAGAACTGCCACCTAGCGACATTAGGGACCATGACCAAAATAATAACATGTTCGTATGACTGTCAATACCACCCATAATTTTTTTATTTAAATGTTTTATTGGCAACATTTGTATTGCTTGGAGAAGGAATAGATAAATGTTTGATAAGTTTATTGTTTATTTAAATAAAACTACCACCCTTTTATTTATCCTTTGTTTTTCAGATTAGTCCATCTATATAACTGACCTCTGTTCAGGGGAGACCCAAGGTGGTATTCATACTGATTATGAGAAATTTGGCAAGGGAACCAGAGAACTTTCCTACTGTTTTAAGTAACTGCTGTGTTTTTTTTTTTTTTTGCTTACACCTGAGCTACTAGCTTCTCATACAGATGAGGCTTTGGTTTAACAACTCATTTGAAGAACACCACACTCCAGAGTGCAGCACCACCCTTTCTCTACACTGCAGTATCAGTATTGGAAATTAATCATTGCACAAGGGATGGGAATAGAACCTCTCAGCCTTCTTGTTGCACTACTGACACTTTACTTCACATTATACAAAGAATGTGATTAAAGTGTTTGGAGAGTATGATTCAAGGGAATGAAGAAACAGGTAAAATAAGTTCCAAAGTTTATAGGAGCCACAATTTGTCAGTACTTATTCACACTGTAAAAGCATTCATTAAAAGTAAACTAAATAAAAGTGGCAAGCAGTTAGGATTTTTTAGTTAACAAGTTCTGAAACAGTTTTTAAAGGAGAATTTAATAAATTTGAAGATATGTTTTATGCAAGGGGTTGCAATAGTATTTTAGATGATGACATTTTTAAAGAGGTGGAAAATTTCCACCCATTTTGAATGGGAAATTACAATTAAGAATAACAAGAAGTACAATGCCTTTACTTTGGTATGGCCTGCCCACGACAATAGTGAAGAATCAGAGTTTATTAAAGTGGTAAGGCCTAACTGGAAAGTTACACTATGAATCCCAGGTCATTGTAAAATTAAAGAAAAGATCATTTAGATGCAAGAGGTGTGTATATCAAATATGAGCAGTGGAGCATCCCTATTCCACACTATAGTGATACAGGATCAAATCATGAAACAAAATCCAAGAAGCAAGGATTCCTGAAATATTCATGAAATTAATTAAATGTCTTGTGTTCATTGTTGTGTTAAATTGTGTTTTTTTTCCACTGGATGAGGACTTTGAACATTATTCTGACAGAAATATTCAGAAGAACACAGCTGAGCTTCTATAAGCAGCATGGCTTTTTGAATTAATGTGTGTGTGTGTGTGTGTGTGTGTGTGTGTGTGTGTGTGTGTGTGTGTGTGTGTTATAAAGCAGTATGATGAATAAAGTGGACCTAAGCCTGCATTAATGTGTCCTAAATAGTGCTATTTATATTCCCGTGAAAACCTAGGTCTGTCCTGTGCGATATCTCTAGGGTGTCCAACACAGACGTCTAACTACTGCTAGTATATGGTAATTTGCTCTGATAAAAATAAATGTAGTGAAGTACTGTGATTTATGCCACTTAATGTGTTGTTCACTGAGATATTGCTGGTTTAAACTCCCGGTAGTATCATCGCCCAGGAAAATGCTTAACACAAATTAATCAGTAACCGAGTGTGAGCATTATGCACACAGAGACATTTGTGAAATTCCACCTGCATTATATTTGAGCTGAGGACGGTACAAAATGATACCCCTTTGTAATGAAAGATGCTAAAGATTTTGTACCCAGAGAGACATAATTGCCAATGAAGGTACATTCTGTAGTGGCTGGCTGACTTGGTATACCTACATCTCTTTGGAACTCCTGCAGTGAGTCTGATGCTCCTGTAAGTAACAAAGAATTTTATGTACTCAGTAATGTGCCAAACCAAAATAGTGTAACACCAGTATTCAGGAGATACCTACATGATCACTAATTGGATTCTGAAATGTTATTTTTGTCAGGATGCACAGTGTTGTGAACTTATTTATATCATGTAGGATGGGCTGTCCACCCTAATTTCACATATATGATACACTACAGCCTTGTCTGTGCTACAGTAAAAGAGTCAGGACAACGTGACACGTCTCATATGAACTGGGAAGCAGTATTGTCAACATTGCTGTGAACTAGATGTTCCTGGTGTCCCTGTTCTATGGCTTGCAAGGCAAGCAGCAAGACTGCATACCACATTATAATTCTGTACGATCGCCAGTCTAGAAATATTAAACAATATGCCTTTTGTAACTTGGTCTTTAATTCATGTATTCAGTAAAATGAATGTATACTGTGAAACTCATCTCAGATGGATTTGTGCATTTCTAATATTCTCAAATCAGGAACAGATGTATCACATAGTACTTTACACTGTGCAGGCCATTATTTGCATTCTACAAGTAATTTTATTTTATAGAGACTTACGCAACATGAAGCATTCTTTGATGGCATTGGTTGCCTGTATAGGAATCAAAAGGAATTTGCTCAAATTGAATGCAGCACAGTGGGATTTGTGCATTACACAACTTCTCTCAACAATCACAGCCTTTCTTTTTGGCATTTTTCCTTCAAAACTTGAATTTTGGGACATGTGTTTCTATTTACAGTTAAGGAATTCCCTTCCCGTTAGAATAAGTTGCCAATTAAATTACTTCTATTTACTTCCAAACTATTTGAAAACTTTGTCTCATTTACTGTTGTGTTTTAATTTTGAGAATTATTTGTTTATAGGCTGCAAATGGATTTCAGAAGTATGGATATTGTTCTGGTGAAACTTAAAGCAATAAATCATGTCCATTTTGAGATTTTTATCTGTTTTAGTTTTGGATTTGACTTCAGATTGATAATGTTTCTGACTGTTTCCAGTTTGCAGCATTTTTTTTGGAGATATTGAAATGAGTAATATTAAAGTTTATTTGTCTGAAAAGCATTTTTATAATGCTTTGTCCAGAATGTATTGTCTGAATATTTGACTGCCCTTCTAGGAATGCTGCAGTGTCCATGCTTATCCTTCGATAAATGTATTATTTATTAGTATATTACAACTGCCTAGAAATATAGTGAAGTTTTCCTTTTTTCTAATGATCTGTGCATAAAGGCATGATGATCATGCAGTGAGTCATCAGTCAGTCATTTACAAGCAATTTTTTATTAAAATGTAGCATTGGTTTCCTCCTCATAGATTTATACCAAACAAAAATACACAGATAATTTAAATTCATTAATGTTAATGTTTCAGGTAATTTGCTGCATGAAGGTGGAGATTAATTGGAACAGTCTGTGTATATGATGATCCTAGTATTTATATTTGATAACAACTTTCCTTGCACTTGGCATAACAATAAGGTATCACAGAATATTTATAATGAGTTTTGCACAGCTCCTACTGCTAAATCTTCACTCCTATCTGCACTTTGCATTGATTGGTCTTACCACAGTTCACAAATTTCAATGTGGCAATATCCTAACAACTCTCACTGGCAAAAACAAACTACCTCTATAAGTAAGGAAACCCTTTCTGGCTATCTCGGTTTGGATCGCCCCTAAATCCAGAGTTGGGTGCTGGTGACTGTTGACCCAGCATTGCTCTGAAGTAGGGCTACTTGAGACATAAGTTCCAGGAGGGTTCAATGTGCAATGTCTGTTACCTGTGTGTGTGTGTGTGCGTGTGTGTGTGTGTGTGTGTGTGTGTGTGTGTGTGTGTGTGTGTATGTATGCTGTTTTTCAAGGAGCAGAAAGAACTTGTTGCCTCTTGGTAATGTGATGTTGTATTGTATCCTTACTAGAGTCTACCAAGTAGTGATGCAGCACTGAATAATATTCAAGTCCAAACTTGCTAAAAAAAAAATTACATTACACAGTAATTTTTATTTGTCTTTATCAAAATATGTATAATGCATTATTTTATTTTTATTGTACCGTATTTCTGCTATATCTCTGTAATTCTATTGTATGTTTTTCCACATCCATTTTTGTATTGCATGCTGTATTTTTCTCTGACAAAATTGACTGTATATATTGTTTCTCTGTAACTGTTCATTGGAGCTTTTCGCCCTGGGCCTCCATTGAAAACAGGCTCTTCTTGCCCAGTGGACATCCCTGGTTATCAAACTGAAATAAAATAAAATTAAATTAAAAAAAAGTTTAAAATCAGTGACTCAGTTCATTGTCCCTGCCCAACCATCTGCTTTTCGGATTGCATGCCAAGTGTGCATCACTGGTGCTACAAGCAGATGCACTATTCCTTTGCCTGTGGGATAACACAGAACATTTATAAATTAATACATAAGCAAAAGCACATTGTTCAAGAATAAGGTGATTCATTGACAAGTTTGTGGGCAAGTAATTCAGTGCTAACTCCAAATTGTAAACAGGAAATCTGAAAGAATGAAAATCTTCCTTCACAGAAAAAAGAAAAGATGAAATGAAAAATGGTAATATTCAAATAAAAGGGAGAACTAATCATTATAATCCAGTGCAAGGAGGCCAGCCGGCATACGTCCTACATCATCTGGGAGATCATATCTACAACCTGTGTCTCGATCATCCTTTTTCCCTAAACCACTTACTTTCCTCTCTCCTTTCCTTTACACTTCCTACTCTTATCCTCACATCCCCAACCCCCCCTTTATTTTTATTGCACCCTGTCAACCCCCTTCAGTATCTCCTGGCTGAAGCTCACTACATAATTTGTGTCTCCTCTCCTCTATTCTTTCATGATAATAAATACATTAATGAATGTGTTCCCCAAGGACTCACACTCCCATATTTATTATTCTCTCTCACTTTCCCTCTGATACTACAGCATTATGAGAGTAAAGGAAAATGTACAGAGTGCAGAGATGCAAACCTATGTTCTTAGGATCAATGGATCCAAATACTTCATGAGACACAACTGCTTCCTTGCTGATGTCTTGCCAGTTACTGAATCCAAATTTGGGCATTTTCTTATCTCCACATCTATTCCAGTAAATGACAATCTAGAAAAATATAATTTAGGGGAAGTTGTATTTGTTAACTTTTTGCTCAGTGAGCCCTGCTACTATCTTATTTTACTTCTTCTTGCTTTTCCCAGTTAGGGGTCGCCACAGCGGATCACCTATCTGCTCATGATTGGCAGTGGAGTTTTACAGTGTTGAGTTACCAGCCCGGCGCCCAACCTTCCACAGAAGGCACACACTCACACCTAGGGCCAATTTAGAGTGTCCAATCCACCTACAGCATGTCTTTGGGATGAAACTGGAGTACCCGGAGGAAACCCACGCGACCACAGGGAGGACATGCAGACTCTGCACAGAAGGCACCCCAGCCGAGGATCAAACCAGAGAACCTCTTGCTGTGAGGTGGCAACGCTAACCACTGCACCACTGTGGCCGCCCTACTATCTTGTTTTACTATGATTCTGAAAATGGTCCAGCTAGGTCAGTCTTGTACCCCTGGTCAACAACAAAAATAAATACATTAAATAAATAAATCTGTATCATTATAAGCTTTACTTTTACTTAGCAGTAAATTGGAATGTGATTCTCTGATATATGATTTCTCATTTCACAGTCTTGCACCCAAGTATCATTTCCCTATGTGCTTCATACTGGCTTTTCTTTTGATAGTCACCATTCTACTCAGTATATAGTACAAATTAAATGCAATGATATTAATATTTGTGCTTCTTATAATTATATCAAATGAAATGAGTGCATGCAATGCAATTTGATTTTTGTATTAAAATGTCTATGTGTCAGAAGTGGGCTTGTGACATGCTGATTTATTAACATTCATTCCTATCAATTAATTCAAAGGTTTTGTCAGGTATCTGATTAGCCTAATTTACTGTCTAGCTTTCTTTTTTAAGTTGAACATGTTTGTATTTTTGCAAAATAATAATTTACTCTACACTTACATTATAAGGTAATACATGGATGCTTCTTATCAGACAGTAAACTACACCATTCTTTTTTTTGTTTGCATAATGGAATTAATTATTTATTCTCAAATTACCTGCATGATCCAGTGCACAGTTACAGGGCAGCTGAAGTGTATCATAAAGTTTAGTGGTCATAAGGCATAGAAACACATCCTGGATAGTGCATTATCTCATCACAAGATGTGCACACAGAGACAGACAGACAGAAACGCTCTTGCACATACACAAACATGCAAACACAAATGCAAACACAGACATAGAAACACAGACACACACTCCCATACACACACTGTCACAGACACACACACACACACACACACACACACACACACACACACACACACACACACACACACTCACATAGACATTCACATGTGATGTGCACACTTACTTGCAATTTAATGGTCACCAATTCACTTATGGCACATCTTTGGGATGTTGGTGAAAACCAAAGCCCGTTGCAAACATAAATACATAAATAAATACATGGGCAAGACAGATCATGCAGACTTTGCAAAGAAGGCTCTCCAGCCATGAACTGATGAACTGAAGTGGAAAAACATATTTTATGAGGCAGCAAATCTATTTAATACAATACTATGCCACCCTTTGAATATAAAAGCCATTTCATCTCAACTTTCCTTCAGTGCACCTGGAGCAATTTTCATTATTTAAAAAAGTGGCACTTAGTGAATTAGCTGCAAAATTCTTGAGTTATTTTATATCTTATTGCATTAATGTTCAGCAATCCTTAATTGCACGTGCAGCTGAAAACAATGATAAAATGAATGATCAAATCAAATAAAAATCTCTTTTGACTATTATAAAGGATAGTTTTGTTTTATTTATACAACTTTGTCATTTTACCTAAGATAAATTGTAAACACTGACATACTGTAGTTCCTGTGAAGATATACAGTCTCTTGGATTGAACTGTTTTATTGCAGATTTTTCCAAACCACTATGAAATAAATAATGACACCATGAAAAAGATCAGCCTCGTTTTACTTTCTATTTTAATAATTTGATTTTTATACCATGCTCTGTATGTGAATGTTTTATTTATTGTAAGAATATCAGATGTCAAATAGTCAAACTATCTGCCAGTCTGATTTTCACGGATATACCTACAGAGTCTGATACTTAGCTATATTTGGCACCTTTTTCCTGTACTAAATTTCATTGTGTAAGAGCTGTGTGTGTGTGTGTGAGTGTGTGTGTGTGTGTGTGTGTGTGTGTGTGTGTGTGTGTGTGTGTGTGTGTGTGGGTGTGTGTGCATGCGTGTGTGTGTGTGTGTGTGTGTGTGTGTGTGTCTACACCCATGCACGTCTCCCAGTGTTGATAGTCATATAACTTTATTTTGATGTCATACAAATAAATGTTCATCGGTCCTAATAGGTAGTGTTCTAATAATTTTTCTATATAAAAAGTATTACATGAAATGCAGGTAGCTAAATAAAGCACTTTTTTCAGTTATAGCACAGTCTTCCTTCAGGATAAAAATTTCTATCTATATTAGCCACAATGATATCCTAGCATCATATTTTTGGCCAGGTCATGCACCAATAAGGAGTTGGCAATACACATTCCTGAAGACAACCTTACTTCTTCTGAGTCACCACTGAAACAACTTCAGATAGATGCTTGGCCACCAAGAATCTCTTTAGAAGAGCCCTGTTTACTAATTAACACTGATGGAAGATTTTCCAAATTATTTGCTAAACTTTTTATTTAACTGACCCCAGAACTTCTTGGAGAGGTGCTAGGCTGTCAAATGATCACAACATTGCATTTATGTTTGGTGATCAGAAGCCATATACTGTGGTATTTGTGCTTCTACAAACATAGACAGGTAATGTGGGGGAGCTAGATACACTGTATTACTTTAATGAGTTACTACATTCTTCCCCACCAAGAACAGCTCATCAGTTCCTATTTCAGCATGTAATGTAGCAGAGTCACTCAAGCCTTCAGCAATGGATAGACCATATCTGTGATATACCACACTTCCTATACATTTGCTTTCAGCCATGTTATTCTAGTTAACTATTGCATCTTATTCAATGAAGAGAAAAAGCCATCAACCATACTGTCTTTATCATAACATCGAAGTTGCAAAACTTCAAATGTTATGATATCGAACCCAAAACCTCGAAGACTGAGAACAGCGAAGCCATGGAACATTGAATTCTTTCCCAGGGAAAGAATTCAGTGGGCTGTTTCTGCAGCTTCATTATTTCCTCCACTGTGGTGCGATCTCGGAGTTGGTATATTTAAGTAGGGGGTGTGGAGGGCACAGCCCCCCACATTGGGGGGTGTGGGGGTGAAACCCCCCACATTAGACATAGTTAGTAGTGCTTGTGTGTTTTGTGTGGAACAGCGATTTTTTTTTCCCCAGGGAAAAAATTGCTGTTCTCAGCTTTCGGAGTTTTCAGTTTTTGTGGTTATCAGTTCGATGTTACAGTTTTCAATGTTATTGCATTTTGATCATGTAATATAAACCCATCTACATGGTGGCATAGTGGCTATGTCCCTACAATAGCCCTAAATACTTGGCGGTAGTGTAATGTAAAATAAGTCGGTCACCTAAACAATGCTGACTTGCTCCAAACATTAAATCTTTGTGTTCCTATAGTGTAGCTGGACAAAACCCTGAATATGACCCAGGTGAAGAATAAACCTTCCTGGTTCCGTAAGTGTAGCTGGATGAAGTCCTGAATATGACCCAAATGACTAGTGTTTGTTGGGGATAGATGAACTTGAGTGGCAGATACCAGCTCATGCATCCTAAGGGGAGGAAGAAGCGACATGTTCATGTTGTTAAGGGTGGGGTATGCACTGCTAATGTTGAAATGACTTGAGTGGAAGCACACACATCTTCTTCCAAACAATTAGTGCAATTAAACTGGTCACCTAAAAGAAGAGGTTAGGAGAGATATGACCTCAAGGTGACTAGTATACTGGTACACGCCTTAATATCTGTCTTTTACTTTCTGGGGAAATAATGAGCCCAACAAGCCCATGAGCAGGAATGAAATGGCCACAGGGCATTTGCCCAGTTCCGCAGTCTAGCTCTCAGCTCTGAAGGACTGAATAAGCCACAGGGGCACAGGTAGGGGATCACTGGGTAAGGTCAAGGGAAGGAAAACATAAAAAAGGAATGGACCTTCATAAGCAACATTTTTTTTCCAACGAATCCTAATTAAATAGTTACTGATTCATTAATCATCTGCCCATCTCCAATGCAGTAACCATAGAAAATGCAAGCCAAACCACTTCTCCAACAAGCACATCACCCACAGTTCCATTCTTTGGTCCCTCAGAAGGAATTTTAACAGCCATACCAAAAATAAAAAGCGTTGATAATGATTGACCTTCCCAAGAAGCCTGTCTTCTTCAGTGCAGTCATGATATCTTTGCAATCTCAGAAACCGGTCTCAGTGAAAAAATTGCCCTTCCACATACATCTCCCATAAATATCCTACAATCTATTACAATATGACTGGGTTTAAAATTTCTGTTGGTGCTGATTTTCTGATTAAACTGATAAATAACTTCCATGTTCTCCTAACTGATATGAACAACATCAAAGAAAATAATTCATTAAAATTACCTTATAACCCTAATGATTAAAATAAACCATGCTTATCTTTAGATATTGCATATATCTCACCATTCCCCATATAACAGCCTATTTAAACAGACTGTTTTAACATACACTATAAAACAATCTTAAAAACAATCAAACTAAGAAGAAACTTTGCAGTGTAGAGGGTGTGGTGTTCACTTCTGGAATTATGTTAAGCACCTCTGACTATGTGCTTAACATAATTCAAGAACTGAACATCACACCCACCACACTGCAAAGTTTCTTATCGGTTTGTTTTTGACCCAGTATAGGCTTCATACTGAGTTTTCTGAGAGTTTGAAGGATACCACAGATTTTTTTTTTGAAACATAAAAGAAATCTTACTTTACTAGGTAGCTTTAGCATTAACTGGAACAACAGAGAAGGTCAGCAACTTTTTCAACTCTTCCTACTATAATCTTTCTCAGTTGGTAAATGGCCCTACCAGAACTAAAGCTATGAACAATAACAGTTTCCTCCTAGACTTTGTTTTCTCTGACTCATCTTAGAGTCTCATCAATCTGCCTACTGTCCAACCTGATGCTATAAATGACCATGTCACAGTCATTATGATATGGTCCTTTAAGGCACCATGAGTACAGATCATGCTTTTCCTAGACACCACTTTCCTGACTTTCCTGAATGAATGAAACTCCAACTACTTCTTGTGTTTGTCTTGGTTGAGTGGGAGTCTTTCTTTCAACTGACATGTCCCACAGCTTCCCTTTGAGTAGACCATCTCTGTTATTAATTATTTCCTCTGATTCTATAGGCTAAGGCTTAATAAACCTTTAACAATGCAGTTGTGAACAGGAAGTAGAATATGAACTAAAGGGAAGTCATCCAATAACCTAGAGGTTTACAACACCTTTCTAATGCAGAAATGCAGAAAATAAGCGAGAGTCACATCTGGAGGAATAAACAAACAGTTCTGATCCCTAACTGAAAACTCTTTTGCAGAAATTTCAAAGATACTGCAGGGATTTAGCTTTCAAAATTGCACCTCTCCCTTTGACTGTAATTGTACCTCTAGACTCAAGGAGTACATTTTCCCACCCACTTCCAGTGTCACTGTTCCTTTGCTCTATAAATCCTACTATATTCTCCAGCTTCATACACCCATCCATGCCATACTTCATAGGCATTTTTATCAAGACAATGAAAATAGGATTAAGCAATGCATAGTAACTGGAATCCCACTTCTTATGTTCCTTCCACCTAATATTTCTGAAAATGGCAGCCCTAGTTCTAGTAATCCTTTGACTCGTCATTATGTTTTCCCTTACTCAATAGAAAAAGCCTCTGTAAATTCAAGCATGTACTCAAAAAACTGTCAAAATATCCTCCCAGTCACATCTGCTCAAAAGAATTAGCCCCCTGCAAATACCTTCTCCATTGGCAACATTTTCAAAATTCTTGAAAAGTGTATGTATGAGCAAATTCTTTGACAAATATCAAACACTGATACAGTGTTATTTATTTTCATCTGATTAAATATATAGGATGTCAAATCCTACTGGATCCAACCTCAGCACCGATTTTGAAGGTTTCACAGTTCCAAGGCTCTCACTCCTCCCCTACCCATAATTTCCCTCTTCTGCACTCCAAAACCTCAGATCACATTTGCCGCCTGAAGCCTCCAGATGTGTTTTTGAGGGGTTTCATATTCTTTACCTTAAATCAGTTGTTTGAGTTTGGTATTCAGCTACATACTTTTACTCCTACTCCTCCTGTACCGGGAGACTCATCTCTCTCCAGTGCTAGTATTACCTTTTATAGATATAGGTTAGGTTAGTGCTGTGTTGTTAACAATTTAGAATATTCTTTAGTGTGTTCATTAGAAATGTTTACATGATAGTGTTGTTTATTGCTTTTTGTGATTTATTTCTGTTTATAAAATTTAGAACTTTATCAGACTTTGATTATAATATTTGACAATACTTGATATTACCGTATAGTGTTTTTTTTTTTTAACAATCACTTTATTTACATTTCTTAAATAACATTTCCATTAAGTTCAGTACCAAGAACAAACATATCAGACCAGAAAACAAAAATAGTTAGATAAGAATCTCAAGTACAATGAAATGTAATAGAGTGACAGGATGGTGTTAATATGGGTCTACTTTAAAACACCAACACGCAAAACACAGACAACGAGAACACCGAGACCGGAAGATTGACAACTGAGATGACCGACAGTTTAAAAGCCTGATGCTGAGAACACCGACATGTTAAGGTAAGTGTGTGATAGTGGCAGACTTTAGGGTTAGGGGTGGGTTAAGTGAGTTAGGGTTAGGGTGCGGGTAAGGTAAGTGTGTGATAGTGACAGACTTTAGGGTTAGGGGCGGGTTAAGTGAGTTAGGGTTGTGGTGCAGGTTAGGTGAGTGCGTGATAGTGACGGACCTTAGGGTTAGGGTTTGTGTTAAGGTTAGTGCATAGATAGTTGTGTATGTAAGGTTTAGTGTAGGTTTGTAAGGATTTTATTGTGCTTGTGTTGTGTGTGTGTGTTTTTCGGAAAAGCTATTTGTTTTGTTTTGTTGATTGTCGGGATTGTGGTTTGTCGGGCATGTAAAGTTTCGTGCTTTTAAATTGTCGGTCATCTCAGTTGTCTATCTTCTGGTCTTGGTGTTCTCGTGGTCAGTGTTTTGCATGTCGGTGTTTTAAAGTAGACCCGTTATTGCATATGTTTAGCAAAAAAGTTGAGAAAAATGTAAATCATTCAATAAACTATATATATATATATATATATATATATATATATATATATATATATATATATCTGTATATATATATCTATATATATATCTATATATATATATATATATATATATATATATATATATATAAATATATAAATATATGTGTGTGTGTACTGCTTGCCAGTAAAACACAACCAATATGATGACATTCTAGGTGTACTTGGTATGTAATTATTTCTATTGAGGAAGAATAAAATTAGGCTGGATTATAACAATTATCCCAAAAGTGTATTGATTATAAGTAAATGATGGAGGAGAGAGGTGAGAGGTGTTGAGGACGGAGTGCAGAGAAAAAAATACAGCTTTATTCCTTAATAATTCGACATTGGTAGGAGTCAGTGGCTGTTATCTCAGTATATGATCCATTAGAAAGTTCCAAAATTCAGCAAAATGTTTATTTCGTTTGGGTATGCATTAAAATCTGTGTGCTGTTATGTATCTAATAGCTATTTGTCTGCATTCATTCCAAGACATCTGAGTTCTGTCTTTCCAGTTCAGTGCAATATAATACTTTATAAGTGTCAATAGTGTAATTAATATTCTTTCTTATTGTTTCTTTTGCTTCACAGTGGGAACATGTAATAGGGCACATTTTCACGCTAATATAGATTTCTCATATCCCATTTTGCTTAATCTGAGTTTGAGTGAACACCATCATTTGTATGAACATTTACAGCTCCAGAATATATGAAGTAGGTCAGCATTCTGGCTATCACACTGTGGATATAAGGGGGATGAAGTAAGTTTACATTTTTTATTTGTGTTGGGGTAAAGTACGCATTATTTAGTACCATGAACTGAGTGTACCTCAGTTTTCTGAAGGGACTATATTTAATTGTCTTTTGAATAGATTGAGTCATTTGGTCATTAGAAATAAGTGGATCTATGCCACGCCAGTATTTTGAGAAACGTATCTCTTCTTGGTACCTTATTGACATTATTAGTTTGTACGAGCTGGATATAATTTTTGTTCTTAGTGTTAGTAGAGACCAGAGTGTTTTGACTAAACTTATGTCTCTCTGTGGGATTGTACGATTATGTAATATATCGGCAGGTAAGTTCCGGGTTGTTCCCAGCTCTGTGCGGGATTGATTCCTATATGAATAAAGGTCTAACACTGTCAGCTCCCTTAGCAAGGGGTATGGTTTTAAGTTTAACATTTTATCATTAATCTTAATATTAGGATTCATATGCAGAGGTTGCATTATAACAAAGGCATTACATAAATTCAATGAGTTGATAAGTTTTTGCAGTACCTTAATTTTTTCTCCAATTGTTTTATGTAACTTCATGTTCTTCAAACTATTTTTGTCCAAGAAAAGAAGAGCCTGGGGATTGATGTTTAATGATTTAACATAGTTATAGTATATGATTACCCAAGTAGGAGACCATATGTTTTTACTTGGATTATATTCAGATATAGTCAGTGACCTGTTGACCCTTATTATGGCATAGTATAGTTTAAAGTCTGGGAGAGCTAAGCCTCCTTTAACGTATAGTGTTTTTTGACTAGTGTTATTTGCCTAGTATTTCTAGTTGGCTTTAAGGTTTCATCATAGCTGAATCTCAAGCCTTTAACAATTTTTCAGAATGTGGGAATAAATTCCCCCCCCAGGGTCCTCACACTTTATGTGTTTACTGCCTGGGTGCTGTCCATTTTGACATACAATGCCATTTGTGTGCCTCCTTCAGTGCTAAAGCTTTACAAGCTGATTGCGACAAAGTGGTGGTGAAAGGAGATCTGCCTCCACAGACAGGAACTACTTTTGTTAGGCCTTCTTCTTTTTCTGCTGCTGCCAAGAAACAACGCATGGCTTGTGCTTCAGATAAGACCCCAGACAAGTAGAAGGAGAAAGAGAAAGGTAAATCTCAAGAAAAGGATAAAGAAAAATCTCCTTCTGTATCGAAATGATCCTAGGATCCATCAGTTCCAGTCAGAAATGCACCAAAATCAGCTAGGCAATTGGAACCAACAGGTTCTTTGTCTGGACCATCCACCCATTGATCCTGGTTTTCTTCAGAACCAGTGAGGTCCAGATTGCACTTTCCAGTCTTACAGGAGACAAGATACTCCGGGTCATCTTCAGTGACTTTGGCTACCCATTCACTTTGGAGCTCGACAGTGTGCACTGACAGGATGATGAGAGAATTCTTGAAGACACAGATTTAGCTTAGGGATTGGTGATACCATTCCCTGGAAATGTACCAACAATTAGTCTTCCTACTCCCCTCTTCCTTCAACTGTTGCTGTCCATCCCTTGGGTCCAATATTACTGAATCTGACCCATTCTGAAGTGCTTGATACAGTATAATCAACTGATTATGGCTTATAAAGTACTTTACAACCCAGACAATACTCCTGCACTTAAAAACATTATCACGCCCTATAACAATCCAAGGCCTCTTCGATCTTCTTACAGACTTCTAGTACAATCTATCAAAACCAATAACTCAGCTGGTGACACTCTCTTTGCCAACTCTGCAGGTAGATCCTGGAACTCACGTCCAGCTGATATTACTTTACTTACCACCCTGAATCAATTTCAGGTAAGACTCAAACAATATTTGACACTAAAATGGCAATGTCAATGTACCAAACCTGATTAACTCCATTATAGTATGAGTTAAAAACTGTCATTTAGGTTACCAGACCGGTATTATCTTTAAACTTTGGAATTTGTATAGCTTTTTAAAGCATGCATTCAATGTATATACTGTATCTGTAATATTAATTGTTACCTTGTAATCTTAATTGTTTTCTTTGGAGCTTTTCTCCCCGGGCCTCTGCTGAAAATGGACATGCACCCAGTCGGACTATCCCAGTCAACAAATGTAAAATAAATAAATAAATACATAAATAAAATAATTACTCCCAACACAGCAGATACAGTTTATTATATGCCACTTCTACCACTCTTCAAATTGTCACTCTCTCACAACACAGAGTTTGTTGTCTACATCAAGCAACCTTACAGGTGTTGCACCATCCCCACCCTCAAGCGCGGTTGATGCTATGTCTGCTAGGTCTCATTGCTTCTTCCATATTAAAGGTTCCTACAGCTGATTATCACATGCAAATTCTTCAGTGGACACTGGCAGTTCAGTGGTCTCCCTTTGCATGCCAGGATTTGTCTTACAAGAATTTGCAGACAGTACATGAAATGGTGGGCTATTTTACCTTCAATAACACAAAGGAGACCCCTGACCACAGATGCTTCCCTTCTATGGTGGTGTGGGCATTTTGAAGGGAGAATGATACAAGGTACAAGGTACATGGTCACATTTAGAGGCCAATTTTCACATCAATGTCATGGAGTTGACAGTAGTCCTCTTCACATTGCAGGCTTTCCAGAATGCCTTCTCAAAGGCTATGATCTCCATACAATCAGAAAATATGGCTGCAGTATGGAACATCAACAAACAAGGTGGAATCCATTGTTATCCCCTGTGTTGAGAGGCCATGATGGTGTGGCAATAGTTAATGTCTTTTTACCACTTTCAGACAGCAATGCACATTCAGAGGAATGCCAGTGTTCTCGTGAATAAGTTGTGCAGGACTATTCTAATTCCTTATGAGTGGTCCCTCAGTCCAACAGCGGTAGGGCTAATTTTCAGCTGATGGTGCCAGTCTTGCTGTGATCTATCTGTCTCCCACCTCAGCAACAAGTGCCACTTTACCCTGATCCCTCCACAGGGTCAGTCACCATGGGATACACTAGTCCACAATTAGTCCGCTGGGCTCCTGTATGCCTTTCTCCCATTACCTCTAATGAACAAATTCATTCAGAAAGCCAAACAGTGCAAGGCAAGGGAAATCCTCATTGCACCCTTTTGGCTCCGACAGACATGGCTCCCCTTTCTGTGGTCTCTTCTACTACATCCACCACGGATGCTGGATCACTGTCTAGATTTTCTTTCTCACCCATCCGGGCTGCCTCCACCAGATCAGACTACCATGAAACTGACTGCTTGATTCCTCTAATTTTAACTATAGCCAAAGATGCCAGGCTTCCCAGTAATGATGTTAATAGAATAACTGCCTCCTAGAACTCTTCTGTGAAGATGATCAACAACAGTAAATGGGTAAAGTTTTCATTTTTTTGCTATAGCTAAGGGTTTGTACCTGAACACTTTCAACAAGGGTCTAGCTATTCTGCCATCAAACTTCAGACAGCAGTGATTTCCAACTTTTATAGTGGGTAAAATTATGTATGTATTTATTTATTTATTTAAATTTAAATTATGCTTCTTTGGCTTCCTTAATAATTTCAAATGCCTTTCTTAGAGGAACCTTTCTACTGTTTCCCCCATTAGAGATCCAGTACCTCCATGGGATATTATTATTATGCTCCAGGCCCTAACTCAGCCTCCGTTTGAACCTATGGGTACTATAGATATTACATTTTTTAAGATGGAAAGCAATTTTCTTAGTCACTACCACAAGGTACATTTCTGAGTTACATGCATTCTCATGTTAGCCTCCATACTTGGGTTTCCATAAAGACTAGTTCTCTCTCTGAACTAATCCATCCTTCATTCCAAAGGTGGCATTCGTAGGTAACTTAAATCGATCCATAGAGCTACCTGTGTTTTTAAGTTTCTGAACAAAGGGGAATACATTCTACACATGTTGGATGTGCATTGCCAACTCAGATTTTTTCTGCATCGAACAAAGAAGGTTAGAAAATCTGAACACATTTTTATTGCCTACTCTAATGCTAGGCTTGGCAGAGCTGTTACAAAAGTTACAATGTGCAGATGGTTACCAAATTCCACCTCCTTGTCTATGCCTCATTGTGTTTACAGTCACAGTCCAAACCTAAGGCTCATTCAACTAGAGAAGTGGGTACGTCAAAAGCCTTTTCTAAGAAATTACCAATTGACGGACATCTGTGTAGCAGCAACCTGGTCCACAATCCATACATTTGTTTCTCATTACAAGCTCAATGTACAATCCATGTCTTGCTCTTCCTTTGGTTGCATCATCCCCAGGAACGCCCTTCCTTGATACCACCTATTAAGACAGCTAGGGAATCTCTCCCATGTGCTGAATTAGATGAAAATAGGCAACACTGGATATGAAAGTTTTGTACTTACCATAACAATAGATCCATGTTGTCTGATTTTCATCTTGTTCAATCTCCCATCCCTCCAGCCCCCCTCCAAACTTTTTTTTTTTGTATGAATAGTTTCCAGATGATTGGGTGATCTTCCCTCTGCACCACCCTGTCTGTGATCAATATTGTTTGTGACTAATGCTATCACATTATGTTAATTATCTTAGGTTCAGTTCCATTTTTTGCATTTAGAGACTACCCCTTTTCCAGTGATAGGTCTACCCCTTTTTTCTATAGAACAAACTCGATCTGAGGTATTGGAGTGAAGTACATATAATTCTGGGTAGGGGAGGATTCAGAGTCCTGGAACTATGAAAACTTCTAATTTGTTGTTGAGGTCTGAGGCAATCAGATCTGACATCCCATATGTTGAACTGTACAAAAATCAGACAACATGGCTCTATTGTTATGGTAAGTACATAACTTTTGTTTTTATGTCATAATCACAGCACAGACCTTGCATGGGTTGTACCAGATTCACTTCTATCTACCCCATGATGGACTACATCATCTTTAAAATGCAACACATCTTACTTTCAGCTGCCTTCTTTATTGATTTGAAGAGAATATGTCAGAGAGATGAACTTAGGTCTTCAATGAGACCCTATAAAACTTCCTCTCTAACAGAACTTTTACAGTTTCAGTAAATAATATATCTTCTGAAGTAGGCTCCTTTCAAACTACTATTTAGCAAAAGTGAGTCCTTGGTCTAGTACTGTTTTACATTTTCATTAATGACCAAGTAAACTAAGAACCCTAAGCATATATCATCCTGTATACTAACAATCTTAATATTTGTATTGTTAAGGTCAACCTTCAATGAGACTCTGCAGGTTTGGAACTGGGTCTATGCCAAAAAACCTTCATCTAATACCAGCAATTTAACTTACATGCTATCTAACAGTCATCAGCAACTTAAAAAATCCTTGCATGTAATTGTATGACACCTTCAGATGCCCATTTGATCAAACCACTGCCAGCAAAAACTTTTGCATGTGGGTTAAACCAACACTTTTCTTTAAGCATCATGTAGACGGCACCATTGATAAAGTGCCTAAACACTTAAAAGCCTGCCACAAAATTTCTGACTTGGTCATTATTGAACTCTGTGAGATCATTTACAGTCATTAGCGATTGGAGTAGCTTTCCTACAAACTGAATGTACCATTCTGCTGGCCCTGTCTATATTCTAGTCAGAACAAACAGACACTGTAAACAAAAGTAAACAAACTTTGCAAGTTCAGAAGGTTAAATGTCTGACTGACGTTGCACAGCTCCACTGTGTCTGTACATCTTAACCTTTAAACTTCTGCAGATGGAATACTGCAGCCCCCCCAACCACACATACACTGGCCCCCAGATCTTAGATCTCAGAACAGTAAATTATAACTTCTAAGATGTCCGCTGTCATGTTTTTAAATGGGGGTGATGAGTTTTAATAAACTTACCCCAGTTAATGGGAGTCTAGTTCCTGCTAACTTCAGGTATAAAAAGGACAAAACTACATTTGTACCAAGATTGATAGTGGAAAGGAATGGAAGAGGTTCAGATGCAGGGAGCCAAAAATAGAAGCAAAAAATTTGCCCCTTCCATGGCAGTGGCTAAGTAGTCCATATCTTTCAACACCTCTCATTAATAATTATCCTTTGAGTCTTAACAATCACTTAGGAGTCATTAAATTTTAATTTTCATGTATATTTTGGAGGTACCAAATGCCATAAAATTAAAACAGAATATACCATTGTGTAATCACTGCTACTTTGTCATTGATTGAATGTGCAATATTTTGCTTATAAAATACAGAAACATTGCTATGTGTTATATTCACAGTATGGTACAGTGATGAATGCCTGTCAGTTCAACGAACAGTGCATCCATTCATTTTTTTACACATGCTGTCATTATTGTATAATTTAATTTCCACCTCTTGTGTCTTGTCCCAGGCTGATCTTGAGAAGATTCCCTGACTATGCCTATTTAGCTGATTATCAAACAAATAAATAACCCCAAGAGTAATGTGAATGTCTGTAGGAAGCATGACAGTGGGTGAGAAGACCAACTACTACATTACTGATACTTATGCAAATGTTGGAATTTAACATGAAGAAAATATGGGGAAACCATATGCAAAATTCCTAAAGGTGGTATAAATGCAGGTATGTAACATGGCTGGCTTTCATTTTCTGTTGTGATGTTGCATGCCTTTAAAAAAAACGTCATCTTGACAGCAGTATACCTTCACTGTGTCTACTGATTAAAAATCTCCAGCAAGTATCACAACCAAACAAAGCCAGTTGTCCAGTATGTGTTTGGTCTCCTGAAGGAGTCTGTTTGGCTTTGAATGACCCTACAGCATAGCCTTTGCAACCTTACACATACAGTCCTAGCCAAGGATAGCAGCAGGCAGGAGGAGATAAAGGATGCAGATCAAGTTGCTCTACCATTGACACTTGTCACTCAGCAGGGTGTCCACCCACAAAATGTGCCACATAGACAAAATCTGCTGCAAATGCTGGGAGTGTGATGTGTCAAACATATGGATGCTTAAGTGTGACTGTATTAACCAGATGTTTATATGAATGGTAAGTATGAGTGCATTAGCCAGATGTAACATGCATGGTAAGTTTGACCATGTTAACCAGATGTGATCTTTGCAGTGAACTTAAAGTGATGTACTGCAAGCCACCTCTTAAAACATCAAAAGATCACACTATACTTAGTAAAGTTTGTATACTATAAATGTTTTACGTTTAAGAGTATATGCTCAGAAACAAAAATCATTGACACATAGTATAATTGTATGTACAATGCAGAGGATACAAGCACAAACACATCCATGCATACATGTCATATGGAAATCTGATTTATCTGAGCTGACAGGCATACAGGCTGAGCAGTATCTGCTCCTGCTGCTGCATGCAAAGTGTTCCTACATGGTGACATATCTCATGCCATTCAGAACAATGGAGTCCATCACAAACACATTCACTGAATCAGCAACTAAAGCTCATTGTGAGGAGTACATAGTGCCTTCCTTAGGCACTGTGCCACCCCTGGCAGCAGAACAGACATGTACTGAGCACTTGATGGTCGATACAACAGCATAAACACCACAATCAGCAGCATTCACATCACTGTGCACTCTGACATCATTACTTCTCTTCAGTAAATTTAAGACCTGTGCATGCCAACTTGAATGAGCAAGACAGACTGGCAGTGCAGGTACACACTGCATATACAATAAACAGCAACAAGGACCACCAGTGCATAAAAAACGAATAACCTCCAAAAGCACTGCAACGAGGAAAAGCAATGCACCGGACAGCCCAGGATAAAATCCAAAGTTTATTGACATAAAACGTGATGAAAGTACAACACACGTTTTTCGTCTACAACTCAGACTTCTTCAGACAATGAATAACAGTTCACACTCATAATATATATTAATTGCAAGTTTCTATGCATTTTTTAAACTTGCAGGTTAGTACATTATGTTTTTACTGAGGATATATTTCTTTTGTTTAATGGAATGGTGTGTTCTTGTGTTAAAAGGTCTATCTGTATGTTATTAATTATTCATGAGAAGGTTTCTCCATTGGGAGTTTTGAATTAATTGCTTCACTCCAATTAATATATATTATGAGTGTGAACTGTTATTCATTGTCTGAAGCAGTCTGAGTTGTAGACGAAAAACGTGTGTTGTACTTTCGTCACGTTTTATGTCAATAAACATTTGATTTTATCCTGGGCTGTCCGACTGCACATACAATGTAACAGTCCATGCTGTGATCACTGCCTTATGGCCTCTGACTACTTACTGTAGCTTTATTGATTCTGTAAGGGTAGAATCATACAAGAAGTTGGGGGTACATTTGAAGTTTGCTAGTTCTGTGTTCTGTGTTCTGGCACTGTAGTGTCTGAAAAGTATGGCAGTTGAAAGTAGTGTGCAGGTATAGTGTTGATTGAAGCATCATTGATCTGTGAT
Source organism: Protopterus annectens (assembly GCF_019279795.1). NCBI lineage: Eukaryota > Metazoa > Chordata > Ceratodontiformes > Protopteridae > Protopterus > Protopterus annectens. The sequence goes on from NC_056730.1 coordinate 683,681,602, forward strand.
GTTCACAGGGGGCATTATTCAGCATGTTTCATATATACAGGTCCTCATGCATTGATTTTTGCCATCGATGCAACTATGGCAACTGTACCTACATCACACATGACATCCAACAGCCTAAAGTCATATGCGTCTGCTTTAGGCTAGCAACATTACACAGGTCAGTAACCCTATTCCTCACAAATAACCAGCTGGTGCCAGAAAAACTGAATTGCCATTCCATTTCTGCAGTACTTATGTATGTACCATCTGTGTCTCTATACCGTGGCATTACTGTAATGTGCACATATCAGTGGATGTGCCACTTTGATTATTCAAGGTACACAACTTATTTCATGTATACAGTGCCCCTTACCAAGACTGTCAAATCTTCGTTTGCAGATCATTAGTGTCAGAATGGTGGAGTACATATTTTCCTTGTCAGTGCAAGCTTTTAAACAAGGATGCAGTGGCAGATAACCAGCTGCCATATAGTTACCATGTCTAGAGCACCCTATAGGACTATAATGTGCTTTGTTTAATAAGCTAATGTACTACTTCATGTCATGACAAATGCTACACCTCATTGCAAAGCAGGTTAAATACAATCATCCAGACATTCTCTTATTCTCTGTTTCTTATGTGAAATATAAAAAAAATGAATTGTTGTGTCTATTTTAAGTTTGGCGGATGACATAAATGTTAAATGGGAGGATAGGATGTGTCCTTAGCCACAGCATAGAGCTATGAGAACATTTTCACCAGACCAGGTCTGCATGCAGCCAGTCTTTCACAAACTGATGGCTTCTGTCTAACTCACCAAATAGCTGATGCAATGTCATAGTCAACAGTAATGGACTCAACAAATACTGACTGGTAGTTTCTCAGAAGGGTCAAACTTCAATATCAGTTACTGTAGCCAATTTCCTATGAAAAGAGATTCTAATTTCTGAGAAAATTCCCTGAATTCAGCATTGCTTGTTTTTGTTTTCTGATAATTTGTGCCACATATTTGAAAAAATATTTCTTGTTGTCACTATAAATAATTTATGAGAGAGAGACATGTGTCTCTAGTTTACTAAATCTAAATGAATGACTAGGGGGTACTGAGTCAAAAGCAAGGGGAATAATCAAAGCTTCAAGGTCCCAGTTACATCTATATCTATATATTTATATATATATATATATATATATATATATGTATATAAAATATAAAATATATGTATATATATTTTATATATATATATATATATATATATATATATATGTGTGTGTGTGTGTGTGTGTGTGTGTATACACACATACACATACATATATATATGTGTGCGTTTATGTGCGTATATATATATATATATATATATATATATATATATATATATATATATATATATATATATATATATATATATGTATATATCTTTAGTTATCATTTTGTTGACCAGGAAAGTCCAACTATGACAGGGCCTATTTTCAGCAGAGGCCCGGGGAGAAATGCACCAGATGCATGTGCTTTGGATTGTGTGGTCAAACCAGAGTACCCAGAGGAAACCCATGTGAATGCAGGGAGAACACGCAAACTCCACACAGAAGGCAAAAGAGAATCGAACCAGAGAATTATAATTATATATATATATATATATATATATATATGTGTGTGTGTGTGTGTGTGCGTGTGTGTATTTTTTTTTCAATTTCTCCAAGACTTTTGTGTTTCTAATACCATGACAGGAATGGACCCCATTCATAAGTCAAAGTATGATTAAAGTTCATTAAATTAGCATTGTTTCAATCTTTGATGTTAGACAAAAGTTCTCTTAGTAGCACCCACAATGTGGCCTGAATTGACTCATTCTGCAAGTCATACAGAGTTACATGCATCAATAACATATCTAAATACAACTGTAAGTTTCAGACCCATTGCTCCTACTACTGTTGGAACTGTCTAGCTATCATTCTCCCACCTTGCCATCATTTCGGCCTGCAGATCCTGGTATTTTATGACTTTGTATCTGTCTGTACATAAAACACTGTAATCACTTAGTGTATCAATTTCAATGATCAATGCTACTTTTGTCTTCTTTTTATGGACTTCTATATTTGCTTTTCTCGCATCTATTTTTTTTTTTATTATTTTTGGTAATGGGTGATCCCATGTGATATAAAAGTCATCATTTTCTATCATGGTTTGTGGATCATGTTTCCAATGCTTCTCACTTACTTCAGTAGTATAATTTTACATAATCCCCAGTGCAGCAGTCTTGCCACATTATTATGCCTTTAAGTGTACAAGTCTTCTGACTGGGCTTGTTACTGGAGTTCTCTGTACTTGGAACTATAGTTATGCCTTTTCAACATTTCTTGCCTTCTCACCTGATCCTTCACCTTATATTCTTTCTTTTGTTTTTTGGCACATTTTGGCACATTCAGTTACTGCCTGATATTTATCTACTTCTGGTTTGATTTCCATTCCTGCTTGAAACCAATATGTGTCTGCTAAACTAAGCAGGGAAGTCATCTTAGACTTGTTCTCCTCATGTTTTAAAACTCTTGCTGTGTGTGGGTCTTGTGAGGTCAGCAGATATATATGCAGTCCTATGACTGCAGATGTATACATGTAATGAATTTTAAGTAGGCCCATATCTCCTTCAGAACAGGGAATACATAAAATTGGTATACACTGATTTTTAAAAATCATTTGATAAGCATGAAGCATTTTTCTTATTTTCCTCTCCAGCTGATCCAGTACCTTTTGTTGCCAGTTACTCATCCCAAAACAGTAAGTTAGAACAGGAATATCAAATTAGTTTGTAGCCTGGACTTTGTTTGTCAGGGCTGTTTTCAGTATTAATTTTAGTCTTTGAAAATATCCCTTACTAAGTTTTGTTCACCTTTGTTCATATTTTACTGTTGATTCTTCAATAGTTCCCAAATATTTATACACTCCCTCCTTCTCAAGTTCCTTTGTATCCCATTCCTGCCCCAGACTGATATTTTCTTGGCACTGCAGCTTTCTTGCTTTAAAGGTTGTTTTTCCACATCTATCAAGACTGAACGACATTCTTATATTATCTGAGAAAGTTTTGACCACTTGTAGTCATGTTTTCAATTCCTTATCAGATGAACTGTACAGTTTTAAGTCATCCAGAAAAAGAAGATGAGAAGTCTTTGCACTGTTGTTTTCTGGGAGCAAAGTGGTTTGCCCCTGTTTAATGGTCACTGCAATGTAATCAATCAACGAAGCATGTATCTTCTACATTTGTAAGTAATCTTTTATCCATGAATGTGGGATGGTGTCAAATGCTTTTTTGAAGTCTGTCAATACCATACTTAGATTCTTTCGTTTTTTACAATTCCCCATTTTAATTTTATTCAAAAACAAATGGCCCTTTGTTCGTTTGTTACCCTTTGTTCTAAAGTCATGACTGAGTTTTCTTCCAAATGATGATAAACTCAGTTGGCATCAATTCCAGAATGTAGTTTTTACATCATCAGAAGGCAAGTTATTAGTCTACAGGTTTTAGAATATCGTGTAGGTTCATTCTTAAGGAGGAGTATCATTTTTCCTGCTGTTAATCAGGTTGGTGTCTGTTGTTCGGGATGTGCATATAAATAGTTCCTAGTCATGACTAAATCTTCATGGAAAGATGTTAATACTTTAACAAGATATTAGATACTGCATTTGGGCCTGGGGTTTTCTTTTCTTAATTTTGTTCCAGTTTCTCTGGGTGTTACTCCATCCCATTTCATATCCTGTACATTTGAACTTCTTAGTCTTTCTTTTACTTTTTCTACCCATTCAGCATCTTTGTTATGTTCCACAGAATCTTCATAGGTATTTGTCCAAAATGTGTCTGTTTCTTCTTTGTTCAGTGGTGTTCCTATTCCTTTTTATTTGCTTCCCAATACTTTATAAAACATTTCTGGGTCACAAGCAAATTGCTTACTTTGGACTTTTCCTTTATATTTATAAGTTTTTCTACCCGTGCTGATATCTTTAGTTTGTTATTTGCTATAGTGTACGATAGATACGGGTCTTGCTCTGATACTGCACGTTCCTTTTATCACGTCTACCTTTCTGTGTATTTTTGCTGATCTGTTCCCTCTACTATATTCTTCTAAGAGCAACATGTCTTGTCTTAATTGCTATACAGTTTTCACTATTTGATACCTCCATGATGGCATTTAATTACTCCCCTTCCTTTCCCTTGCTGCCCTGTGTTTTTATGGTAAAACTGTATCTGTTATAAATTTAGCTGCACAGTAATATATCCTATTTACTTCTGTTATACCACATGAATTTCTATGAACAGCCTTGATTACTGTGTTCATTTGTTTTATGAAACTTCTAACCTTTTGGGGTCTTATTGACTTTCTGTAGTCTATTTCTTTCAGTGAGCATAATATGTCTAGCCATCTCTATCAATCAAGCAACGCTGCCTTCAGATAATTTTCTTCTAACCACAAATGAAGAGTAACAATCCAGAAAAAAACGATACCAGGCAGAAGCAGAACCAAAGATGTAAAATAGTTTATTCCAAATCAAAAACCGAACTTGCAACCAACATCACACAGTTCAGTTAACTGAACTGTGTGGTGTTGGTTGCGAGTGCGATTTTTGATTTGGAATAAACTATTTTACATCTTTAATTTTCTTCTAAACTAGAGGCACATACTTTGTTTTTATTTTGCTGCAGACATTCTAGAGAAAGTTACAGAACATCTTCCTGTAACATGTTCTTTTCAGCATCATCCTGTGTCATCCATTGTTGTTTCATAAAGTAACTCACTGGCCTATCACTCCACAGTATTGACTCAGTCAGAGTTGCCACATTTTGCTGTTCCTTCCCTTGCTGTGCAACTCCAACTTAACTTTTGTACTGGTTTTCTACTGAAGGCTATCTTCATGTGACAATGGAACAGATGTTTCCTACTCCTCCAATTTCTTCTTAATTCAGGGATTCATTATTAATTCTATCATGCTGTGATATTATCAAAGTTAGGGTTTCTGTACTAAATCCTTCACTTATCAGGTAATCCATAACTTCAATTTCTATTTCTTTAGCTTTTCCATTTACTAATCCTCTTTTCTAGCTCCCTTTTGGTTTCTTATTTTTGTATTTTAAAATTTTCCATATCTAGATGCCTTTGCCTATATTTCTCTGCAAATATCTTTGGTGCTGTTTTTTTTTTTTTTTTGTATTGGTTAGTTTTAATTTTCCCTTTGAATAAGTTGTTGTTGTTTGTCTTTCGGCTTTTCCCAGTAAGGGGTCACCACAGCAGAACTCCGGTCCGCTAATGATTGGCAGTAGATTTTTATGAAACGTCAAGGTGCCAGCTCGATGCCCAACCTTCAATGAAGGCACGCCCATTTACGCACGCATGTCTTTCGAACGCTACCCAACCATGGGGAGGACATGCAGACTACACACAGAAGGCACTCCCAAGCCCAGCCAAGAATCGAACAGGAGAACCTCTTGCTGTGAGGTAACAACCCTACCACCGTATCACCATGGCATAAGTATTTGAATAAGTATTGCACAATATTAAATCTCTTTTTCTTTCCCATGTCCATATCTCTTCAGATGTCTCCTGCTCCTCCTGTTTCTCCTTACTTGGGGAGTTCATTGTTCTATCATGCTGTGATATAATCTGTGTTAGAGTTTCTACACTAAAGCCTTCACATTGCAGGTATTACATAACATCAACTTTAATTTTTTTTTATCTTATAGTTTAGTGAGCTTTTGTTCTATATTCCCCCTTTGTGATCTTATTTTTTGTATTGTGAAATTTTCCATATCTGGGTGCCTTTGACTATATTTCTCTTTGCACATCTTTGGAGCTGCTTTTTTCATATTGATTAATTTGGCTTTCTCATTTGCATAAATTTTGCACCATATCAGATCTGTTGCTCTTTCTTTCTTTTTCATATCCATATTTCTTTTTTATCTCTTTCAAAAATGTCTAGATTTTGTTTTCCATACTTTTGCACTTCCTTAGTTGCTTCTTTTTAAATGGCCCAAGGTTTCTTGTGCTATATAACGTTTTTCATGGATCTGTTGTGTTACTTAATATAAATTTGCATTTGAAGCTCTTGACAGTTTTTGTTGGGTAAGTATTTTTTTCCTTTAATTTCTCACTTAGTCTTTTTGAAAAGATGCTATCTGGAAATTCTGGACTTCTTGCATAATAACAAAATTACAGAATGTTTCTTATCCTCAATAGTCCCCTCTATTATCTTTATGGCTCCTTTTTATTTGGCCTGTCTTTGTGTTTTTTTGTGGACTACTATTTCCTTCTACAACAGGGTACCATCCTCCCCATGTGCCTTGCCTAACCCCATTGTAGGAATATTTACATGTCTTGAAGATTCCACACTGGAACCAGTGTGCCTACCAGGACTAGGCACTATTTTATCCTGGCAATTGTGCACCCAGTGGTCTTTTACATTTTTAACTTATTCTACCCATGATATACGTTATATAAAATATAGTCTATATATCAGTTTTGTCTTGGTGACATTTTGTAAAAACAGGGTCCACCTTGTGAAGGTACTAACCTAGACTTGAGGATGAATTCATTTCCAGCAATACCCTCCTTTGCTTGCTGATTTTATCATCTGTCTATTCGGACATATATCTGAGTATGTGTATATATATATATATATATATATATATATATATATATGGTTCCCATTCAGAAGCCTGAAACATCATAAGCCTGAAAATCAAAATCCTGAAACCAAAAGCCTGAAAATTCAGAATCCTGAAAACTCAAAATCCTGAAAGCCCAAAATCCTGAAAGACCAAAATCCTGAAACTCAAAATCCTGAAAACACAAATAATGCTAATATGTCACTATAAAGACACTAATATCTACCAACTGACCCTGACCCTAACCCTAACCCTAAGGTCCGTCACTATCGCACACTCACCTGACCCGCGCCCTAACCCTAACTCACTTAAACCGCCCCTAACCCCAATATTTGTCAGTATTGCATACATGCCTAACCTGCGCCCTGACCCTAACTCACTTAAACCGCCCCTAACCCTAAAATAAAACCAACCGCACACTTACCTGACCCCAATGCATGACCTAACACCACAGGGCTAACAATAGCAAAGCCACAATGACACCAGTATGTCTATTTTGTGTTTTCAGGATTTTGAGTTTCAGGATTTTGGTCTTTCAGGATTTTGGTCTTTCAGGATTTTGAGTTTTCAGGATTTTGAGTTTTCAGGATTCTGAATTTTCAGGCTTTTGGTTTCAGGATTTTGATTTTTAGGCTTATGATGTTTCAGGCTTCTGAATGGGAACCATATATATATATATATATATATATATATATATATATATATATATATATATATTTTTTTTTTTTTTTTGTAAGTTGACTTTTCGACTAACATAACATCTGTGATCATACATAGAGGCAATTCCTGATGCTGCAAAGAAAACTTTTAGCTGACATCAAAGACTGAAATAACACTAATTTTGCAAAGTTTAATCATTCTTTGACTTAGGAATGGAGTCTAGTCCCATCATGGAATTAGAAACCCAAAGGACTTGGAGAAATTAAACAGGGAGTATGTAGTTGGAAAAAGCAAGTGTTTTTGTGTGTGTGTGTCCCTGTTCACCGCTCACATGTGGGCAGCATCCTCTCATCGCCTCTGTATTTTAAATATGCCAACTCTGAGATCACCCAACAGCAGGGAAAAAGAGAAAGTTCCTTAACCCTCCTGTTTTCTCATCTCATACAGAAGTGCAGTCCCTACAGCAATGAAACAGGAATCAGACAAACAAGTTGACCTTCCCTATTTCAACAACAGTGGCACTTCCCAAAACCATAATCCCACATATTATAGAAACAGTGAATGAAACATGCAATTCATTGTGAGCTAGTAAATAAAAAAATTACTTTGTCTCCCAGTTCATTGAACCTGTGAAATACAATATTTCTGCACTTGGCTTACACTCCCTCAAATTTTATATATTAGTTCCAAGACTGCACAACAGTGCAGGGAAGAGAATAAAAATGCCAGTCCACACTGTTCTGCACTTGCATGAACATCCTCACCTCATTCCAATTTAGCATTAAAAAATACATGCCCCCAATGCATACCAGAAGTTCTAAAACTTGACATCTCTAAAACATAAACACCTTGTAACCATACGAAACACAAGAATTTCATTCTGTTCCATACCGTTATGGGAAAATAACACAAATTACATAAGTTGATGAAACAAACACTCAACCAAATTATTTTGGATAAATTTGAAATCCAATGTACATTGAACATATGAAATACAATATTTTTACAATGGGCTCACACTGACTCAAGTTTATATATACAACCCAAGACTGTACAACAATTCAGGCTAGAGAAAAAAACTAGCCAACCCACACTGTTCTACAATCACATGAACATACCCCACCCCTTCCCAATGTGGCATTAAAACCTACAGCCAATGCTACCAGAAGCTGTAAAACTCAGAATCACTGAAACATAAATACCCATAACAGTTCAAAACTCAAGAATTGTATTGTTTTCTGCCCTGTTATAGGAAAATAAAAAACTACAAAACTTAATGACTCTAACATTCGGCCAGACTATTTTGCATTAATACTAAATCTGAAGTACTGCCAGTAAGCAAAACTGTGATGACCCTTGGGCATTACAACAACCAAGTGTCTGCATTCTGAATGACCACTTTGTATATATATATATATATATATATATATATATATATATATATATATATATATGTATCTAGGACTTTTGATCAAAAGATCAAAAGCCCAAATCCATTACCACCAAACACACTTTAGCTAAAGTGCTTTCATCGAAAAAGCGCTTTTGTTAAAGTATGTTAAAAAAAAGCACACACAAAATCTACTTGAATGCAGTGGGGCAAGCCCCCCTGCACCCTCCACCCCCGCTACTTTAATACTCTCACTCCAAGGCTGTACTACAGTGGGGAAAAGGGAATTTTCCCTTACCGCACCACAGTACGACCGGAACAACAAGCATACTTATGTGAAAGTGCTGCTTTGGTGAGCAGCACTTTCACGCAAGTATGCTCACCAAATTGTGATTCGGTGAAAGATGCAGTCGAGCATCTGTACGGATCTCATATAAATATATATATATATATATATATATATATATATATATATATATATATATATATATATATATATATATATATATATATATATATATATATATATATAGATATATATGTATGTGTGTGTTTGCGAGCGTGTGTGTGTGTGTGTCTATATATATATATATATATATATATATATATATATATATATATATATATATATATAGTGTGTGTGTGTGTGTGTGTGTGTGTGTGTGTGTGTGTGTGTGTGTCTATACATAGATATATATATATATATATATATATATATATATATATATATATATATATTGCCTTGCTGAGTTAATTAGATTAGACAGGGACAGTTAAAATTTAGACAGTTAGGATCTACAATTAGTTAGTTTTTCTTCAATCAGTGTGAAACCTATCCTACAATAATAACTTCTTAATTCCTCTGTGTGAAACTATGTGATTTACTAGAATCAGTTATACAGTGTGTACATGTTTTAAATCATTTTATTTATTAAATATTTTACTACCTTCTGTTGTGGCCTGTTATTTAGCAAATACTTTTAGTAACCTGAGAGTATGTATACTTATCATGATAACTCCAGGCCCACTCTGAAAAGCCTTACTGCTTGGATTGCATGCTGCATTTTTTTATATCAATATTTATTTTACTCAGTATAACTAAACACTCCTTTTGAAGGGTACTGTGGTATTCTGACTGGTGGCAGACATCACCATGTAATTTGGGAAAGAGGACATAGCGGGTAAATCTGTATCTGTCTTTCCCAAGAGTGCCTGTATGGGTGAATATTAAATTTTTAAGTGTGAGTGTGCCAAATACCTCGAACTGGGACAAAATGCTCTGTAGTGGTTAATGTGAAGACTCATTTGGGGACCTGGAGTGAAGCATAAAATCCAATCTCAGGTTTGGAGCCTGTTCCTGATGTACTCTTAGGGGAATTGTGTATTTCTATCTCTGCTTTCCGTAATGCTCCCTTACCAGAGACAGTGTTGAGGATTGAGGCTCCTTAATTACTGCCCTGGGTTAAGCAGGGTCATCACAGTTATCATGAAACAAAAATAAACATTTCAGGATTTCAGAAGAAGGACTGTATTATTGTACAATACATATAAATAATTGAAGGAAGTCACATTCAATGCAAATCTATTTTGTATTATTAATGTTAAGTATATATTAATATATCTTTTTTCTTCCCTTTTATCTTTCCCCATCCTTCCCTCCCCTCCTCCATCTCCCATCTCCCTTCCCCTTTCTCCTCCTCTCACTCTCTTTCTTCTTTCTCATTTCAGCTTTTCACTTTTCTTCTCAGCTTGCACCCACAATTTACTTTTTTATAATAATGAAGATTTCCTTCTGAGACTAAAGACATATCCATTAAGAAAAATATAGTGCTCTTATATATCTTGTTTTTCCCCAGAATTTAGTGATTTGAGTGTATATTTCAACTGTAACTGCAGTCTTCATAATTGAGTGGTATATGGCATCTGCTGCAGTCAGGAATTGACTGTTAATCACTGCTTCATCCAGATCCCACTACAAAGTACCAAATAATCCTACCCTTTATAAGGTGCTCTTGATAAGCAAATGCACCAATTAAAGAACTGCGAAGATCATGAGCAGATGTTTTCAGTCAATTCAACTAGTCACCTTACACTGCAGGAACAATATAGTAGAAAACATACACTTATTTAAAGAACTCTGTACAAGTAATAAAAAATAAACTAACCAAGCACACTATATGCATGTAACTAGTAATGATCATTACAGTATGATGTTGGAAAGAAGAAGAGTGTTTTACACTGTAATCATGGTACAAAGTTTTCATGTGTAAGAATGTAAGCAGGACACTCATCCACAGATATTTCTGCAGACTTTCTGTATAAAGCAGTCCTGAAAAAGACTACACAAGAAGACCTAAAGTTAGTAAATAGGAGTCTCTTCTGTAAAAAGAAAAAAATGTAACATTCATTTTTTTTTCTGACATGGAGTACTCCGCAGTAGCAGTTGTTTGAAAAGGTATTAGGTAAGGGTGTCTTGCAATAAGGGCGATAAGTGCAGGGAAACTAATAGGAGCTGTAAAGTTCACAAAAATGAACCCCATTATAAGAAACAGTGTATGCAAACCATGACTGTCAAAGCTGAGACAGCCTAAGAGAAAATACTTCAGCACACCAAATTTCCATTTGACAACCATCACATCCACCTCTCTCTATTTGATATGACCATGAGACCACCCAAATCAAAACCAATGGAGATAATTGCTTCTGCACTCAAGCAGCAGTTCTTACATGGTGTGGTGTAACAAATGATATCAGTCAGTTGTATTACATATTTATACTTAACTGCTATGCTGATAAAATGTCAGCTATGATGTTTAAAGAAATAGCATTTAGATATTTAGTAAAAAGATAAATAAGTGAACTAAGTAATTATTGTAAATTAAATTTAAGAAGCAACATGAAAGATGACATCATGCGTAGTATATTTAAAGCAGTTACTTGTATACTAAAAATAAAGGTTAAGTCCAAACCGCTCTACCTCTTAGCACAAGAAATCGGGACAAAGCCTAAAATAATGGGGGAGGGGGTCAATGGCCCAAAAATAGGGACAGATTTTAAATATTGCTCTTATGAACATAAAACTTGTTAGAATAACAGGATTTGTGTTAGCATGTATTTTCTGAAGGATATTAAGACTGAAACTGAAATGTATGCTATTATTTAATGACTTCAGTCCTCGCTTATTTGCTGGAAAACCCCAAGTTTTCTGAAGAACAGACCAAAATTATGAAGCAAAAATCTGGACATTCTGCAAAAATCTGGACAGTTGAGAAGTATGGGGGTGACTTTTCAACTAAAAGAAATTCACCACTTTAATTTGACATTTTTTAATAAGTACTTCATAAATATCTTCACCAATCCCATGAGGGTATTTAATACTTCTGTATATAAATATAAATGCATTTTTGTTACTTTGTAGTGGAATTCTTTGTAGTGTTACTATTATTGTTCGTGGTTATTCTAATTTATTGTTTTTTTTTTTCTTCTTCATTTCATTCCAAGAGTTTTTTCTCTGAAGATCTGTTTATGTTTAAATTACCAATCTATGTCTTCAGGCGTTGGAGTGAGGTTTCTGTTCTTTACAAAACCAGTAGCTTTTTCTAAGTTATTAAAGATTTTAGGACCAAAATGGAGATGTATTTTTATTTTTGCAAGGAAACATTATCTGAGTTTTAAATCCATTTTCCTTAAGAGTTTTCATGAGTGCCCAACATCTTTTCTTCGGTTCTATAGTATTAGTTGAATACGCGTTGCCAAATCTTATAAACAACAAACCATCTGGCACCTCAAGAAAGTTACTCAAGCATAACCCAAGCAGATGACGAAATAACCAAAGCATTCTTGGACTGTTTCTGCTTTTCTCATCAGGACTGATGGCCACGGGTGTTTGTCCTCCTTCTTGCTTGCTATCCTCTTCTTTTTTAATGAATGCTGTTCAGGTTGGACTCTGACTGCATCCATTTCCATGAAACTTGATGTACTTGCCTTGAGCACTTTTGACCTAAACCAATTGGAGCTACAATACAATTCAGCACTGTCCTGGCTTTGGGATCAGTTTCACTTAACTATTTCATAAAATCACACTACAAGGTCTGCATCTTTTTTTGCATTAAGCAGAACTGTTCTCAACCCGTTTTTCACCATTCCATGCTCATGTTATGATAGTGTTTTAAAAATATTTGAATTTGCTGTGTGAAGTATCTAGAAATCTTGCTTGACTGGCATTTTGAACTCTCTTGGCTCATGAAAAATATTTCACAGAAACTAATTTGACATGAGATGTGTGACTCATCATTTGCAAAGCAACAACATTTTTATTGCAAAACATGAGATCTGATGGAAAATCAACTGCTATGAAGCTTAATATCTCTGCAATCCAGACAGCTAACATATATCTGTATCTATATGTATCTATATGTATATATAGATATAGATAGATATTACATTTGCAACATATACTGCATGTTTGTCTTGCTGTTTTAACTGCATGATTTTAAAACTCCCTTTAGATGCAGTCATTTAAATTTTATATTGCAAAGCAATCTATATGTAAAATGTTATTACAGATTGCATTAATAAATTATACAGACAGCAGAGTGTGGGTATGAATTTGCAGTTGTTGACTGAGTTAGGCCATCTGGATGACCTGTAGCAAACTCTACACAGTGATTATAGCCTCAGTCTGTTTCTGAACTTTGGACCTGCAGTTTGAATATTCTCTCATGATGCATGCTTGCCAGTGATAGTCCAGTGAACCCTTGGCCATGCATCTTATGAAATGTTGTTAGTATTCAGTGTTTAACCCAAATAGCTGATCATATCACATGCTGTTGTGCAATAACACAGCATTTGTCCACTAGTTAACAAAAGAATATGAAGTATTTTAGAATCGACTTCTATGCAAGACTGTCCCACTATATCAGCTGGCAAAAAAAGTGCAGTAAATGAGCATGTGGTTTAAACTTCAGCCTTTATATAGTACAAAAACAGTATAACCAGTTCTTTCTATACTGCATTATGCCAGTCAAGTCACTGAAATGATGTTGGTTATACTGACTGCAAGCCTGGAATCCCAGCAGTCCTCTCATTAAGCATGTGTCATTGAACGAGTGACTTCAAGTCACTATAATATTCTTCTAAGGTCATTGTCATACCTGATTTCGATCAGTAATTGTTTTAATTCCGAAATGAGTGGAGGAACTATCACCACTTGTTGACAAATAAAGGTGGTATGGTTTAGCTCTTTTACTGATGCTCTCATTTTGAATGTATTTCTTCGGGGTCTATATTAGATCAGCAAATGCTTAAAAAAGTGAATGCTGATTGATCGAACTTATGTATGCGAAAGCTTAAAATATCGAAGCAACAGAAACCCCAATTTTTTCCTAGGGAAAGAATTTGGTTGTCCGTTTCTGTTGCTTTGGTATTTTCAGTGCTGTGGTGGAAAATTACGGGTTGGGTTCAGGTAAGTGTGTGATTGTGAGGATGTGAGTGTTAGAGCAAGTTAGGTGAGTTAGGGTTAGGGAGCTGGTTAGGTATGTATGCGATTGTGTGGACGTGAGGGTTAGGGTGGGTTAGGTGAGTTAGGGTTAGGGAGCAGGTGAGGTGAGTGTGTGATAGTGACGGACCTTAAGATTAGGGTTTGGGTTAAGGTAAGTGGATAGTTAGTGGTGTGTGTATAGTTTAGTGTAGTGTTAGGTGTCTGATTTTAGGTGTATGTGTGTGGATTGCTGTTTGTTTGGTGTGCTTATGTTGTGTGTATGTGTTTTGGATCAGCAATTTTTTTCCCTAGGAAAAAAATCGCTGTTCTGACAGTTCGAGATTGTAAGCTTTTGCTTAATCTCAATCAGAGTTTGCTTTTTTAAGCATTCGCTGATCTAATATAGACTCATTTCTTCGGCATCTAACCTTGGCAATACTATTGTGTGAACACAAATTTCCCAACTGCTGATGGACAAATAGTTACATTTTAGGCATTTGTTGAGTTTCACACATATAAGCACTGGACAGAAGTCAGTAAATTATGTGTATTAATTAAGGAATCTGTCAACCATACAGTGCATGTGTTGGAACATAGAAGCAAACATAATAAAAACATAACTTCTGCATTTGACCTTTAACCACTTTCAGGTTCTCCCTCTGGAAAAAAAAAATAGCTAATTATGTTGTCTACATTGCTTACTTGTGACAGGAAACCCTGGTAGAAAATGGTGTGCTGGGCAGAAACTAGACCAAGGTGGATATACTAGCATCTAAAAGACTACTCTATGCTGGAGTGAGTTTGCAAAGAGTATAAAACAAATCAATAAAACAACCATAAATTCACCCTTATCTAAATCAGTGTCCAAGACAGTGTTTCATCAAGTGCTGCAGTTTCTTAGAATGACTTTTACATTTACAGATGTTTTAGGAACATTGGAACATTAAGTCATTATACCACAAAAGATGTAGGTTAAAACACTTTTACCACTTTCTCAGAATGTTATAAGTTTGTAAATTTTCTGGGTTTGTTTTTCTGATTTTTGGAAACATACTTCTCGTCTATCATAAGTTATGAGTCCATTACTCATTTTTGCTGTCAGGGGTTTTGCTTACCATAGAGATGACATTTCGCACCTACTCCAGTTAAGATTTAAACTGTAAATCTTTAGTGACTTCTGTTTTTCCTGAGTCGAGAACATTATAAACAATAGTGCATTTGATTCCACTATGTTTTCTTTTTTTTTTCTTATGGTTTTCCAATGAATGTCATATTGTGCTGTTTGGCTTAAGCTGAGTGTGATTGTGATTATGATGTCATACACCAAGGATATTTAAGTTGCGTTCTATACCACTTCAAACTTTAATAAGAATCCTTAAGGGGATTATTTTAAATATTTAAATAAATTGTAAGTTCATGGTTAGATATGGGATGTTGCTAGAGAAAGAGTGATTTATTTTTTAATTGAGTCTAGATTACCCCATCAAAAGCTAATTTAATGAAATCTTCATTCATTGAACAAAATACATTGAACGTTTACTTCTATGAACATTCACTTCAACAGATTATTTACCCAGGGTAAAATAAGGACTTGGCCAGCATTCTGAATGTCAAACACAACACAGTATTTCAAACCCACCCAAGTGGGGGGTTGTGCCCTACACACTCCCCCCAACTATATATATATATATATATATATATATATATATATATATATATATATATATATATATATATATATATATACCAAGTCTGAGACCACACTACAGTGGGAAAAAGGGCAAATTTCTGATGATGGCCAACTCCTTCCTTTCCCTGGTTAAACAATTAATTGAGGTGAACATTCACTGAAGTAAACGTTCGATGCATTTTGCTTGATAAACAGATGTTCAATGGAATAAGCTTTTAATGAAGCAATGTAAACCCATTTAATTTTATTTTATTTGCCAAACCAATTGAGCTAGTATTATCTCAGATTACAAAGGTAATTAAAAATGAGTTTATTTTTTATAGAAATTACTTCCTTTTTTGTAAGATGACCAAAGTTCCATTTAAACCTTCAATGTTAAGGACAGTCATGGATAAGCATTTTCCATACTTCAGTAATGGCAAATATCAAAAAGCAACATATTAATTTACTATAAACAGAGGATGGTTGTAACACTGGAGATTACTTCTTTATGTTTCTAGCTTGGTCTAAATGTTCTTTGTTAACCCTAATATGCATTTCAATTTTTCTAATATGTTCAGAAAATAAGGACAAAATAGAGTAATGTTTATCTTAATTAGTTATTTCTGCGTCATTCTTAAAGTCTCATATATATAACATTTTTATAATATTTCTAGATTATCTATTTTTCTTTCTTTAATAGCTAGTGAAACAGAAGGTTGCCCCAAATCATACGAATTAGGAGCAGAAGCATATAAACTGTTTTGAAATCTATTTGGCACACGAGTCATATTAAATACAGCTATTTGATAGAATCTATTATATGTTTGTATTTTATTTGACTGTTTGTTTATGTAATGCCATACATGTGTGAGTATACATCACCCTCAGCAGATAACTTCCTTTTCTCTTGCTTCCAACTGGTAGATATCTAAAACACATCACTTATATATTGAACAATTTTATTTGACAGTTAAGTATATTGATTTGTATTTGAAACAGCTGATAACCAAGCATTCTACTCAAAATAAATCATTGTTCAGGAACTACAGATATGTGACACATTCAATCTTCCATACAACTAAAGGCAGATAAGTGACCACCCATAATACTTATCTTCTACAAGGATATTTTGAGTGGGACCATTTAATTCATTTTAAGTTGTTTGTTTATACTGAAATGACAAAGACGAGACATAATTACATTATTGACAAGGTTATAACAATCATAAATGTAGATATAAAGGAAAAGAGTCTTGACACGACATAGTGTATGGACTATTAGAGAATGTGTGACCTGTAAATTGCATCCTGAATGGAGAACGAATGCTCTCTAGCAGGGTGTTATTCTGCAGATGACTATAAACCAGAAAGGCTCACACAGTGTCGGGTGACTCAGTACCACTGGCAAAGCTACAAACAGTGCATGTTGCAGAAACAAAGTAATAAAAAAAGCCAGTACTTTCCCAAAAGTGAGAAAATCCAGTATTTAGTTACAGCCAGAGGTAAAATCCAAAAACATGTCTGAGAGTGAAAATCAGTTAAGCACTTTCATCCCTTAATATGGGACATCTTCAGATCCATCAAAACCCCTCCAATTAAACTTTTATATATCCATCAAGAGAGAAGTGTTTCTCACATTCAATTAAAATTAAATGCAGAAGACATCGTCAAAAACAATTATGACAATAATAGGAACAACTGATGAATTATAAAAACAATTGTGATAATTTCCCATTAGAAATAATTTTTTTAAAAAAAATAGCACTTAAAAATATATTCATAAAATTATTAAAATGTAATTTTATAATTTAGCAGCTCTCAGCTTAAGGACTGGGATGATGGGAATCTGATTGTTCAGTCCTGGTGAGACAGATGCATTTAATCTTAATTGCCAGATTAATTCTCAGAAGTCTAACTTAGTTTCCCAGGAATAACACCAAGTGTTTTTTGGGACAACTTCAAGTACACCAAAAAGAAATTTAGAATAGATGGAACACTTCTGTGTGGATTTAAACAGTGAGTAGTTCACACTGCTTTTAGAAATTGCATAATCTTGTTCTTATATTCTTTTTCTGAATTGCCTCTCAGTTTTAGAGACAAAAAAGATAAAAGTCGGGACATCCAATACACAGAGCAATGTAAACAATTCCTTTGGAAGCACAGTTCCTCTCTCCCAAGGTGATTCTTAAAGGGGGATTCCAGTTTAGTGCTCAAGAATATACCCACACTAGTTGGAGGCATCACACCTCCTTGAGTCCCTATGTAACTTGTTGGTACAGGTGTTAGAATGCCCCTTAAAAAGGGTCTTGGGATTTCTGCCTGTTTTTTACACAATATTAGAGTGCCCCCCCCCAAGGTTTTATACACCTCAATCATCTGCCTTGAAAATATTCCATTTCTTTGTTATAACAGTTTTCACTTCACTAGAATAAGAACCAAATGTAATCACTAAAGAATTTAAAAAAAAACAGTTGTGATCAAGTTGTTTCCTAACAATGGGGGTTGGTATGTTACTACTGTTAGCCACCATCAGTGTTTTAAATTTTATACCCCATGATTTTAAAACTTCCTCCCGTATATTAGTCACTAATCAACAGGGTAGCTCCATATATGTGATAAATTGCCCATCTCGGCCTTAAAGTTGTTAAAATCTGACCACATCCTGGCTGCCTTTATCAACTGACCTTTGAAAATGTTTTTCTTAGTGTACAGTGGGTGACAACTATTATATTCAAGATAACTGTTGGAAAATGTTGATTTCCTAAAACTGTTTGTACCAAAACATCAGTCAGGTCTCTCCTTAAAAGTTGTGGCATCTAAAACATCCATACAGTCCCTCAAATGTTTATGTGTGAACTTAAGAAAAGTAGTAATGTTGTTAATATAAGACAAAAATTCTCCAACTTTGTTACCGGGTCTTTTCATAAAATAAAAGTATCAAACATGTAACATATGTATGTCTGACAATGTTCTTGGCAAGGGGCCCCATAATGTGGGCCTTTTCCCAACTGTACCAGACTAAGTTTGCATAAATGGGTGCACATCTGGCACCAATTCCTACTCCCTTAGCCAGACGGAAAAGTTCCCCCTCAAAAAATATAAAGTTATTCAAAGGAATAAATTCCATAGAAGCCATAATGAAATTGATAAGGTAGTCGTCCAAGGTAGATAGCTCAGTAATGGTGAAGTGGAACAATTCTAAACCCACCTGGTAGGGTATACATGAAAACACTTCAACTACATCAGCACACATACATACACATATATTTATATGTGTGTGTGTGTGTGTGTGTGTGTGTGTGTGTGTGTGTGTGTGTGTGTGTGTGTGTGTGTGTGTGTGTGTGTTTGTGTGTGAAATACATAGACAGTAGTTGAAATACAGTATTGCTGAATGGCAAAACATCAATCAAGTCTGGTTGAATATACAATCCCTAACATATATTAAAAAAAACATTTTTTTAATTTCTTTTTTGCTTTGCATAGACCAGTCCTCATGCACCCTTCAAATGCCTGCTACTTATAGAAAAATCCCTGAACCCAAATGCCAATATTCTTGTCCTAAATTAACATTCAATGACCTGAGATTCTGTAAAAGGACTCATCTGATTCATAGGTCAATAAAAAAGTCAGCAAAAGGAAGTAACACCATATCTATCTATCTATCTATCTATCTATCTATCTATCTATCTATCTATCTATCTATCTATCTATCTATATCTATCTGTCTATATCTCTATTTATCTATCTATCTGTCTATTTCAATCTGTATATATATATATATATATATATATATATATATATATATATATATATATATATATATCAAAGGAAATGTTTTTTTTTTTTCATTGCAAAGCTTATATTTGAAAGTGTGGAGCCTAGGTTCCATATGTAACAATTCTCCCATACTTGGCACTCATCAGGCTAGTCAATAAGTATAATGATCCCCTCAGTGTCTGTTCAAACATGTCACAAGCGGAGTGACCGCAAAACTTTCTCACTTAAAAAAAGGGCCTAAAGCACAAAAGATATACATACCATCTGAAAGTCGTGTCCCTCTTCTCAGTATTGTACAGGCAACTTAGAGGTGAACTCTGGCATGCATGCAGTGCCTGAACAGGCCCTATCGTGTTAGACCTATTACGTGTTTGCAAGTCCAGTGATAGCATGAACACTCACTCAACGGCTCTCAATCTCTTTCACATCATAAATATAACATGTTGGAGGAATAGATATGTATTACAGAGAATACCTCTGCTGTGGAATCATCTTTCACTCCACATAAAAGTAGTCTCTAGCAGAAGCATATCAGCGTCAAGCAGGAAAGGAAATCAAACCAGAAGTAGATAAAAATCAGGCAGCAAAGGAATGTGCCAGAAAACAAAACAAAGGATATAAGGTGAAGGATCAGATGAGAAGGCAAGAAATGTGGAAAATCCATAAATATAGTTGCAAGTATAGAAAACTCCCGGAACAACCTCATGCTGATCAGGATGGAATGCAGGAATGATTAAGGAGAGGTGAATTCAAACCAAAAGATGAAAGGTTAATATTGGAAGCTCAAGATAGTGGACTATGTACACGCTGGTTTACAAAGTTCATTAAACATGCTGGAGAAACAGATAAATGTAGCTTTTGTAAAACCAAATTGGAAATAGTTAAACACTTTGTTGCTGATTATGACATACTAATGGCAAAGGACTGTATACTGAAAGGCATAATAATGTAGCAAGATTGTTGCACCTGGGATTGTGTAAACATTATAAAATTAAAGTAGCTGAAAAACACTGGAAACATGAACCACAAAGTATCATAGAAAATTATGAAGTTTATATCACATGGGATCATCCATTATCAACAGTTCAAAAAAACAGATGCAAGAAAACCAGATATAATGGTCCATGAAAAGAAGACAAAAGTAGCATTGATCATTGAAACCGCTACACCCAGTGACTACAGTGTCTTACATAAAGAGAGACAATAAGTCATAAACTACAAGGCAGAAATTAGGACAATGTGGAAGAAAGATACCCAGATAGTTTCAGTAGTAGTAGTAGGAGTAATGGGTCTTATAAAAAGGAATCTACAATCGTATTTAGATATGTTATCAATACATATAGCTCCATATGATTTGCAAAATGAGTTATTACAGGGCACATTGCGGGTGCTGCAAATAGCACTTCTGGCTAACAGCAAAGATTAAAACAATGCTATTTTCATGAACTTCAATCACACCTTGACTTAGGAATGGGGTCCATTCCTGTCACAATATTAGAAACCCAAAAGACTTAGAGAAATGCAAAAGTAAACTACTTCTCTATTCAAACATAATTTGGCAGGATTAATGGGAAACTGCAAATTTACTCTCAGTTTAGCAACCAAGTCCCTCATGGATAAGGATAACATGTAAATGTCCCAACATAGCCTTCTTCTGCCCATGTTTTGATTATTTGTACTTAAAATATAACTGCTATATATATATATATATATATATATATATATATATATATATATATATATATGTACCATGGGAATATAAAGCTTAGCTTCTGAAGAAACAAACAGCTCAATAGTCTACTAACCATCTATGAATCTATGACTGCAAACTGAGAGTTACTGTCTATACCCCTCCTGGTATACTGAAAATGTGTTCAAATTAAATGTGTAGGAATGTATTATTTAATTTGACAAATAGCCCCTACCTTCTGCATATGGTATGGAAAATGCTCCACTACTAAACAAAAATGTATTCTAGGACTTGGGTTCTTGGGTTTGAGAGTTTCTACTCCTTTGAATATCTTGTGCCAAATGTCATCAGAAAATCTTTCTACTTATCACAACTCGTAGACATGGGAATATCTTCTAACTCTGAAGATATAACAGGTTCCTTATAGTTAGCACTGATTAAACCAATAATAGAATACAGTGTCCCTTAAACCAAAAACAGAATACAGTGTCCCCTTCAGCTTGGACCTCACACAACATGACACAAATGTAGAGAAATCCCAGAGGTTTCTGGCTAAGATTTCAAGCTTAAAGACACTGATCTAGCAATGGAAACTAGAAACTATGTCCCTTAACTCAATATCTTATAAACTCTTGAATGGGTTATTACAGACCCTGTTGTTCTTGATCTCCAAAGTCTGATAACTTAGCAAACATCAGAACCAGGGACATAAAGCTTCACCAGCAGATAACTATAACATGACAGTGACCATATCATTACACACACTGCCCCCCCCCCCCATAAACTTCTAGTGTATGTTAAGCAATGGATTCAGGCACCTAGGCAGCGTGATACTCCCCTGTGAGACAGCTGGATGTAGACACATGGCAGTTTGGCATTATGGCTACATTGACAAATGTCTATGGACAATTCCCTGTGGGAAGAGAACATCCCCCTGCACCCTAACCATATGTGGCAGACAAAACCCCCCATAGTTTTACACCAGGCACCCTCCCAAAAGCCAACATGTGCCATCATCACTAGTAGAAGTGGTCGGCACTTGATGCCAAGGGGGCATGAAAGTGGTACTGTGAAATCGGTGTACTGTGAGCAGATCCTTTATTAACACAACAGACAAAGTGATGTGTGTTGTGCTTGGTGTGTACTAGAACCAAATATATTCACAACTTGTAGAAATGTGCTACAGCACGTAGAAAATCCTGCATATCACTGTAGTCACACTTATGTTGCAAGATGTGTTTTAGGTGACACCCCCTTATAACAATAGCCTTTCTACGTGGTGTCCCAGGCATCCCCCTCAAAAGTGACTCCCTTTGGTTGTCTGTCAGGTTCTGTTCCTGTTGTAGAACAGACAGGGGGTCAGAAAGCTGTACTGTAGGGCATCCAAGTAATACTTTTAGTTGACTATGCCATGCCTCCACCTGGTTATTGGTTCATGGGAAGTCCATGTCAGACACATCGCACACATTCTAGAACTTCAGAGGGTAGGAAGATGGCAGACGTTGTTGTGTTGAACAGTGGGATGCATATTTCCTTGGTCGGCCATGCACATAATGATGGTTCAGAAAAATACCTACAGACTTGGCACAGTCAAGTAAGGTAACCACAATGTCCAGAAAGGCAGGGACAACTTCATCCACTGGAAGGAATGCCAGTGCAATCAGCTTGTGGATGGCTATTGAGAACATGGTGTCTGTACCATACAAGGCCACAAGGTGCTGATGCTGGATCTAGTGCCAAATGATCTGTGCAAAATGGAATAGGCACCCCTTCAGAATGCTCTTAGGTAATGCCTTTCAGCTGGCATGGATTGCTGCCTTCTCAAAATCTGTCATAATATACCACAGAGTTAGGGTGCATCCCTGATCTGCAGCCATACCCTTAAGTATGTTCCACATATTGTTGCATGCAGACTCTGATTTCCATATCATTTGACAATACACCAGGGGAACAATTTGTGCTGAGGTGGAGTTGGCAATAGTTCCATGTAAAGTATACAGCTGACGTCAAATATCAGCATGTGTTGGGAAGGTGCCATTCCTGAGTATGATGCACAAATCTGCCAGATTTTGTGCTGTAGTTAGCAGAACCAAGGAATCTTTCCCATCCATATCTGACTGTCTGTATAAGATAAAGCTTCCACTATGGAGTGGGTACTGGCTGACATCGATATCTGCAAGTGTTGCCAGAGGTGTGAACATAGATGCCCGTGCCCTCTGCTATACCCTGGTGATGCTATGATGTAGGGTGGCATGGCAAGGCATCTCCTGTAGTACACTGTCATCCGTTGCACCTAGGACACTCTGCATTACCAGACTAGGCATGTCATTGCTGTTTACTTGCCCTCTGCCATAGCTCTGCTCGCAGCACAGCCACCTGGGCAGTGGTTGCATCTGCTCCATGCTGATGGACAGCGATAGCATGGCCCCTGCAGGCCTTTATTCTCTGCTCCACACATGCCCAGTACCATTTGGAGAGGACTTCCCGCTCTAAGTGGAACAGGTATCCCTCCACTACCAGCACTGGTTTGGCTCACTGGCTGGGCACTGTCCAATATTTGTTGACCTGGGCTATACTCATATATGGACTCCATCAGGGCAACACTACTTGTGGTTGGCCTCTCAGCATCCATCACATCCAGTGTAGCAGGCAGAGTATGTTAACACTACTTAGGTATAGGCAACTATCAGACTATGGTTATGCTGCAGTACACTGCCTTGTTTGTTGTACCCTTCTGAGTATGAGCTGTCTGCCACAATGGTCCTTTGTAGCAGCATACACACCACCCTGCTCTTGCTACCTTTCCTTCTATGGATTCTCTATGTTCATTTCACTCAGCCATGGAACTGGCAACTGACTGTAGTCCTGTAGGTGTCTATCCAGCTTGATTTTACACCACTGGATCTACTTGTACTGCACACGTCCCCTTTAACTCCAAGCTATTGAAGCTGGTCAACCAGGGTGTGGTGCAGAGCCTCAGTTTCAGAGACAGACATTACTTATGGATGTTCTCCTGTGTAGCACCCTTTTCTGCCTACATGCTTCTGCATATGTGTGTACCCCATCTGCAACAACCATAGGATCGATTAGGCTACCCCCATGTAACACACATGTTGCTTCGGAAGTATACGATCAGTTGTTGACAGTGAGGTGGGTTTATATTCCTATGTTTCTGATATGTGTTTTCCCTCCCCTACATGTCAGTGTTCCCCTCTACACTGGTTGCTTCTGTACCATTAGTTAGGTAGTCATTAATTGCCAGGATTGTCCTGTTCACACCTGCTACAGGTGTATGGGCATGCCAATGTATAAAGGGTAGTGCAGCAGTGATGACACTATTTTCATCATGCACTTGGTATTACGGGAATATGTCTTAACCAGGACTGCTTGTTGTTGTCTGTATGCATGTAGGTCTGTGTTGTGCTTCTGGCTTTCCTTTACCTGTGGATTATTTGTGGATGACTGTTATATGTATATAAGTAAGTAGTGTACATAACATACACCAATAACTAAGGCAATAGATAGAGACATAGATGGCTAGGTAATACTGAAGTTAGACATAATGGTAGACAACTGAGTTTCAGACTTCATACCCTTCAGAACAGTCATACTAATGCGAAATCTGTTATTCTATCTACTTTCTAGGTTTGTAACAGCAGATTTTGCCACTTTGTCCCTCTTTTTGGGTCTTACTCCCGCTTTTAATTATGGCTTTGACCAGATGTCTTGTTCTATGAGGTGGAGAGGTATGCACTAGGAAGGCTCCAACAGGGCACGTTATTTCCATTCCGTTGTGACTGTGCTTGTGCCACTAACAGTGCGCATGTATTCCTGTATCTAGCAGCTGCAGATACAGCTTCTTTGGTCGTTCCCAGCTTGTAACTTCCCACTCTGTATTTTTCCTGCAAGGGTTGTGTGTGAAGATTACTGTGCGTGTGCTTAGCAGGTATGCTGTTTGTATTTTATTCTGTTGACTTGCACCTGTTTAGATTACTTGTGCTGCCGATCACATAGAGCAGGTGTGCTGTTTTTTTTTTTATTTTGTTTATTTGCACCTGTTTCTCTTACTTGTGCTGCCAATCAGATATCTAGCGAGGCTGTTTCCACTGTCAGGAAACAGCCCACTTAGTTCCGCTAGGTATCATCTCTACGTGGCGGGTTTACCATCTGTGTGCACTCCCACCATGTAGCTCCCTTTTGGCCACACCGCTCTACAGTTTAGTGGTGCTGCGGCCTTCTGCTTTCAGTATTGTAGCTCGCGGGCAATTGTCTTGCAATCTACACACCGGAACCCGTAAGCAATGTAATACATTGTCATCCTTCAAGCAGCACCTGGATGACTGAATGAGTACCCTCAAACTTACTCAAGGAATAACTGGCCTAACTTTTTTTCTTGGGAAAGAGGGTACATCCCAAGGGTAAATATTGTCAAGGCACTGATAGTCACAAGGCAAAATTCAGTTGAAACTCCTATTAATCCTATGAAAGGACTTCAGTAAAATGGAATAGGACCTTAGAGGATGTGACTGTGATTTTATTGAGGCATGAGGATGCTTTCTGATTTAAATCCTCAGTGGGAGATTGGCACATATCCCACAGCTGAAGCAAAACCTGTTGGGTCAAATCAAAGAAGCAAACTGCATGTAAAAGGATACGACATACTGTCATGTGTTCGGCAAGGAACACACCACTCTCTTGTTCAGTTTAGTTAATGCAGGAGTAGAAAGTCTGTCTACCCAGACAACTAGAATGCCTCTAGCTCAGGGACAGTCCTGAGCATTCCTTCCTAAGAAAAAAAAAGATATGTCTCCATGGCCTCCTTAAGAAGCAGGCTTGTATGTCTCTATGGCCTCTTTTGTCAGAGCATCTCTTGGGATATCTGCTAGAGCAAGATATAACTAATGTCAAGGCTGCACAGTAGTGTGTTTTATTGCTGAGCCGCACATTTCAAGATACATGCTTTTGATAGGTATCAAGCCAAGGACAATCAGAAGACATTGTTTAGTTTTGTTCATAATCTAAAAAGTACAACACAGTAATGGGCTGAATTGCTTGCAACTGATATTACCTAAACTGAGGCTGAAGATATAGCGAACCTACTGGCTGATAAATTTAGCTCTAAATTTACCCCCTCTCCTCTCTGTCTGTCCCCTAACATATACCAAAACTGTCTCACTTCCAGATATCACACAAGGCTAGGTCTTAAAATGTGCTAGCAAAAGCTAAAAATACTGCATCAGTGGGTCCTGACAATTATATCCCTGGATGTATTACATTAAGCACAGTTTAGCCACACCCCAAACAACACTGTTCAGTCTCAGGCATACATGTTTTGTACTGAGCAAATGGAGAACAGCTACAATCATTCTCCTGCATAAGGGAGGACCTTCCACAGACCCAGAAAATTACAGACCTATATGTCTGACCAGCCTCATATACACATCTATGGAAAGATATATCATGGAATTAATCAAGCAGGACATAGAGATACATACAATGTATCCTCTGACCCATTATTGATTGCTTTACTGCACATCAGCAAGTCAAAGGGCATCAGAATTACTCAGTCTAGGGATTTAAACCTCTTCTGCAGCATCAACTGAATGGTTTGTAGGGACAGGTATATCTCTCAGAGGATACTGTTGCTGTGGAACAGATTCCTTATCCACATAAAACAAAGTTCATCCCAGTCCATATTCAAGGTCAACTTAGATCTCTGGATGGGAAACAGAAATGTTACCTCAGGACTGCCCCTGTATTACTAATGGACACAGGCAGCTCCCAAATGCTTTATCCCATGCATGGGTTCCCTTGGATTATCTATGGCATGATACCAGTTATGCTCATTAAGGGTAATATGTAATTATCGACCATGGGATGGAAAAGGTCAGTCTCTAAACAAATGGAATATGTTATTTTGAGCACAAAAAGGGAAACTCACTAGACTTAAAACGGCTTGCAAGGGCAGCTAACCTAACAATTACCTATGAACCTATGAACCAATTACCTGAGGGTTATTCATAGCAGGGAAAGACATATTGCTAAGCCTTTCTTTTTTTTTATACTTTATAAGCACCAAAGCACAGGTCTTATTTTTACAATAACTCCCCTTGCCTTCTGTACAGTAGTTTTTTGACCACTCTTGAAAGTGTTCAGAATTACCTTTATTATTAAACTAACTGTTCCTTGTGTGAAGACAGTTGTATAGACTTAACGTGTCAAAAACCTGTATCTAGTCTTAACTGATAAAGTCTCATTTTTCAGCCTGTGGTTTACTCACCACCATTCCACATTATCCTGCCTACAAAAACATCGGATACCACAGGAGGTTGCTGCACCATGCACATGCATTGGTAGCCATTGGATATCACAGGAGGTTGCTGCAGTATGCACATGCATTGGTAGCCATTAGATACCACAGGAGGTTGCTGCAGTATGTGCATGCACTGGTGAACACTGGATACCACAGGAGGTTGCTGCAGTATGCACATGCATTAGTGGCCATTGGATACCACAGGAGGTTGCTGCAGTATGCACATGCATTGGTAGCCATTAGATACCACAGGAGGTTGCTGCAGTATGTGCATGCACTGGTGACCACTGGATACCACAAGAGGTTGCTGCAGTATGCACATGCATTGGTAGCCATTGGATAGCACAGGAGGTTGCTGCACCTTGCACAAGCATTGGTAGCCATTAGATACCAGAGGAGGTTGCGGCAGTATGCACATACATTGGTAGCCATTTGATACCACAGGAGGTTGCTGCAGTATGCACATACATTACTTTGAGCAAAATGGTACAGACCGGGTGGGACTTCCTGATGAGATCCTATTGGTGGAAGCCGATCTGCAGGAACAGCCTGGTAGAGCGCACACTAACCAAAGTAATGGATGTACAACGCAAACGAAGAATTTCAACTTTAACGCGTGGTCTGAGAAGCAGTTTGTTTTCAAGCAAGGTACTTTTTTAACTTCCTTAGCTCAAAATGACAATGTGGAAAGAGATTTGAAAGAGCTAAGTGACAAATTGTATGCTTTTAAGACTATGCAGCTAGAGATTGAATACTTGAAAGAATGCACACGCGTACAGCGTGTTCCAAAAGGCTTGCACTGTTTCAAATTTCCAAACAGCGCATTACCAGGAACTGATTTATACTTAAATTTGGTGAAACTGTTTGATAGAACTGGCCTAGAGGTCCTTGACCTCATGATTAAAGATTACGAGCTTAAAGCTAGTGATTTACTTACTGAAGTAAATGGTTTAAATGATTCTATGGTTAAAAAGAAAAACTTTTTGAGTGTAAAGAAGGAATATGATGGGATTTTTAATGAGGTTGACCAACATTGTATAAAGGTTATTAATCGTAAAATAAGAAAGTTAGAGCGGGATATGGCTGAATATAGGGATGGGTTGGCCTATCCGATTCCTGGCAAGGGTAGGATGAACACAGGTTATATTACAGATATGTCTGATAAACCAGTATTTATTGACAATGAGGATGACCCTGTTATGGATCCACCTAGAAGAAGTGAATGTTTAGCTCAAAAAGAGAACAGAAACATACACCAGGGTTTTCATGTTCCCCAGGGCAGACCGAGGGGGAGAAGTACAACACATTACCAACAAGAGTGGAGCAGGCCACGCAGATAAATGATACTGGTTTTGAAAATAACATTGAACCCTTTAATTCCCCAGGGCATGTTGAAGGGGAGGAATATAATGTACTACTCACAATGTTGGAACAGACTACACTGTTAAATGACACGGTTTTTGAAGCTAGTGTTGAATCTTATAGTTCATTGTCAGATACAACTGAATGTAACTACAAAACTACAACTAAAAACAATTTTACTGTTTACAATTTTACTGACATTGATGTGAATATGGACTTTTTTGAGTTATTCACAAAAGGTTTTCAGTTTGTTCCTTTGCGTTCATTAAATTTACCGAACACAATAATAGATCTGAAGTTGTTTGTGAGACATCTAAACCTCTTACTACAATTTAAAGGGCAAGAACCGGCAAATGAACAGCTTGTCAGAACTAGCACTATAAACCCCCCCGTTCACCCCACTTTAAAAATTTTCGAGGAAATGGTGGAGGCAGATTTAAGAAAACAATTTTCATTTAATACATTTCTTCCACCTGTGAATTTAGACTTTAAAATGCCCCAGGTAATAGATTTTTTAAAGAATGAAGGGGTTAGAGTCATGAAACCGGATAAAGGTGGGGGGGTAGTGTTGATGTATAATTGGGTTTATGAAACTTACATTTACAACATGTTGCAGGACCCCCAGCAGTATGAGATATTTTCTAGAAATGAACTAAATATATCTTATTCCAAAATTAAGTTTGTGTTATTTGATCATTTAATGCAAGGTGCAATTAACGAAAAGTTGCATAACTATTTATATGTGGATAAACCCAAGACCCCAGTTATATTTGGAATACCTAAGGTTCATAAAGGGTTAGACCCTTTGAAGTTTAGGCCAATAGTTTCTGGTGCTGGTAGCATTACGGAACCACTGGGAAAATTTATTGACCAAACTGTAAAAAAGTTTGTAACTTCCTTAAAGCATGTTTGTAGAGACTCATGGGAATTTCTTAAAGGCATTGAAAGGGGTCTCTACAAACCCACTTGTTTAATGGTAACCATCGACATTGTGGAGTTATTTCCAAGCATCCCACATCACACTGGTTTAGAATGGTTCAATGAGGTATTGGCCACACAATCTGGTTTGGGAGCTAACACAGTGATGTTATTAGTAGAATTTATGGAAATTGTTCTAAGGAACAACTTTATTTACTTTAATGGAGAAATATTCAAACAAAGAAAGGGGGTGGTGATGGGTACTCCTTGCGCCTCAGCATATGCGAACATTGTTTTACATTATTGGGAAAACAAATTTATTTTCACAACTGATTGGGCTAAATAGATTACTCATTATAAACGCTTTTTGGATGACATTTGTATTTTGTGGGAGGGTAGTTTAAATAAATTTGAGGAATTTATGACACATACATGTCCACACATTTTCTTTCTTTTACACATAATGTCAGTAACGATAAGCTTAATTACCTGGATGTTACACTCCATAAAGACTATGCTAATAACTTCTTTCAATCTGAGATTTATAGGAAAGCGACTTTCTCAAATTCTTACTTGCATTTTGAAAGTGGCCATCCTTTCCATCAGAAAAAAGGAATAATAAAAGGACAATTCATTCGGGCATCTAGAATGTCCAGTACAGATGAATTGTTCCTTAGAGAGGTTGATACACTAAAAGGTTTTTGCAGAGAGAGGTTATCCAACAAGTTTGATCAACAAATTGGCTTCAGAGGTAATTACTAATAGGGAATTTAAATATTACCCATTATTGGGCATTGGACAGCAGACAGTAGAGAAAACGGTACAGGAAGGCAAATTTGAGTCAAATAGCACATTTATTTACACATTTACTAAGGATGCTGAATATTTAGAATCAACTGTGTTAAAATATTGGCCAGTACTAACACTTGAGGAAGATATGCGTAATGTGATACCTCCAAAGCCTAGTTTTGTGAAAAGAAGGGACACAAATTTAAAAGGTTTATATGAAGGTAAAAATCGTGTTAGGAACCAGACATCTATTTCAAGGTTGGGTACATTTAAATGTGGAGTCTGCAGCCAGTGTCATTTTATTTTAAATGATAGTAATTGGCATATTCACTCAAGAAATTTTAGGTATCATCCAAGGGGTAATTTTAATTGTGGAACTAGAGGAGTACTATATTTAGGGGTCTGTACTCAATGCTACAGTTTTTATGTAGGGAAGACTGAAAGACCCCTAAGACGTAGGATCTATGAACACCTATATGAGGTAACTAAAAAGAAAGACACTAATGCCTTTTACAAGCATTTTACCCAGTGCCCTAACATGCAGTTAAAGTTTTTGGTCTTGGAGCAAGTTTTGCAAGACCAAAGAGGGGGTGATTGGGAAACATTTCTCGAATGTAGAGAACTATTTTGGCAATTAAGGTTAGATGCTTCAAACCCCCCTGGTCTTAATGACAAT
Source organism: Protopterus annectens (assembly GCF_019279795.1). Taxonomy (NCBI): domain Eukaryota; kingdom Metazoa; phylum Chordata; order Ceratodontiformes; family Protopteridae; genus Protopterus; species Protopterus annectens. Next base: position 683,712,953 of record NC_056730.1, read on the forward strand.
ATTAGTATTAAAAGTATTCTTAGGATGAGAAGAGCAAAATTATAATAATGTTGGTATATATTTATTATAACATATTTATTATTACAACATATTTTTATTACAATACATTTTAAATTAAATTAATTTGTGGTTACATTCATTTTTTAGTCAAATACTTTATATGGTATATTTAATTAATGGCATTTCTAAGGTATGTATTTACTATGTAATGTCTTTTTAAAAAAAAAGTTTTTAATGAGAGTAATTATTAATTAATTATTCACAATGAACTATCATGTGACTGCATCTAATGATATATAAGAATGGTGGTTTTAGCTTTTTTGTATCTTGATAAAGCCTGATATTAGACGGGTGAAAGCGCTTGATTCAGTTTTGCTGTGATTTTTATGCAATTAAAGCTTTTGAACTATTACTTCATGCCAGATTGACGTTTCTTCAGTCATTGAAGGTATTTTTGTGATTTAGTTTTAGTTTATAGCAATTTTACCTTTTGAAGGACATTGCAATGACGTTTTGTTTGGAGGGCCAAGGATATGCATCTACATACATTATTACCTGTGGTTTGGAGGGAGGTCAGACATTTTTATGGAAGCACTAACTAGGAATTGTATGCTATTTTCTAATTGTACAGTCAGGATCTGTTTGTCTGTGTTTGCTTTGATGAGCAAGGGATATGAAGTGGAAAATCGTTTTAGATCAGAGATGTAGTTAGCTGACTTTTGATTCACTAATATAGATACTATGTCGAAAGCTTACACTTTGGCCAAGCCAGATACCTAGTGATTTGAAGTAAGTTGTTGTTTCTAAAAGTATGTAGCTGCTAAGCTGAACAGACTGTTTAGTGGGAATGATAAAAAGTCATTGTTTGATACAGAAGATTTTCATGTTTTTCTTTTTAATATTGAATATTATTTTATTTTTGAACAGCCAGCTAGACAGGAGAGAAAGGCCTTCAAGTTCTGCTTTAATATTGAAAAAGAAAGGCTCGGCTGTGTAGACATCCATAACATTTACATATAGAATGATACTGAGTTGTGGGAGGACATTTGGTAGGTGATTAATAAATAGTGAGAACCATAGAGGTGGTAAGATTAATCCTTGATGCATTCTGTTGATTAAGGATGAGGAAGGAGAGAGAGAATGAGGATTTGATCTGGACTTTGAAGTCTCTCTTGTCCAGGAAGTTCCTGGACTGTGGAAGAAAGTTTTGTGTTATTTCAGAAGAGTTAAGAGACTTTAGCAGAAGATAAAAAATCCACTAAATCAAATCCTTTTGTCAGGAAGATAAAACCTGTTTAAAGTCTCTTATCCACATTCATGATGATATTATCAATAAGGGTGTGCACGACTATCACTGTTCTATGGCTAATCCAGAAGAGTTTCTCATGTAGGGAGTGGATGCTATATTTCTGGATATATTCTGTCAGATGGGAGAAGACTAGATTTTCAAAGATTTGCCTAGGGTGGCAAGGGTTGAAAATGACATAAAATCTTTGGGATGTTTGGGTTGGGCTTCTGAACTATGGGTTTTGATATTGCTTGTTTACACACTGTAGACATTGTGTTGGGGAAGAGACAACAATTGCGTACATGGTGAAAGTAAGAAGTATATGATCTCTGTATAGTATGACACACTATGTCAGAAACATATTTGCTAGAGCCATTCTAACATCAGATGCGAGAGCAATGACCAGTTTGTTGGTTACAATGTAAATAATAAAAAGTATGTTTTTAAACCAAATACATAAATCCAACAAATTGTAGTTATTTTTCATAAATGCTTAATTGTAGAACTGTATAATTATTGCAAAAACCTTTCTTGCAGAAAAGTAAATTGAACTTGTTTTTCTAAAAAATGAAATGCACGGATTAGTTCTTAGAAAGCATGCAGTACATCTAATTTCAAACTTTTTTAATGGAGACAAGCTCATGATATCATTTAGACTTTACAATTACAGATCCAAATCTGCATTACTCAGATTGTGTCATCATATACAAGGCTCCACAAAAATTGTTCATGCAGTAATTACTATCTTACCTGAAACTAAGGAAAAGAGGTGCAGAGGAACAGGTACTGCTACAGAGTGTACTATGAGTGCCATAGGTTCAGAGGTAAGTACTAGGCTTGCTGCCCTTGTGGACCATATGAATCCTAGCCACTTTCCCTATTGTGTTTGAAATAACTTATCTCATTTAGTTATAGACTGGCTTTACCCATCCTATGGTCGATAATTATATATTACTCCTGGTGAGAATAACTGGGATCAGACCATAGATAATTATGCATGAGGTAAAGCATTTGGAGGCTGCATCTATCCATTAGAAGTACAGGGGCAGTCCTGGGGTAATCTGTTTCTCATTCATAGATCCAAGTTGCACTTGAAAATGGACCGGGATGAACTTTTTTCATCTGAATGTTCCACCAGCAGCAGTAACCTCTGTGAAAAGTTCTTGTCCCATCAAACCATTCTGTTGATGTTGCAGAAGAGGTTCCTCTGATGTTGCTCTAATAGCTCAGGGACAATAGTCTGCTAAACCCTTTATATGCTTTATAAACACTAAAATCAAACCATGGAAGAGAAGAAACTAATTTCTGATTACCATTATAATGTAGCATAAACATAAGAATAAAAGCAAAAATATAATCTTATTTTATGGTAGCAATCTAATGCATCATCAAAAGAACAAGACTATAGTGTTCCATGAACTTTAACTCTTAACCTGTATCACATTGTTCATATGCTAACCCTAACCCTGTCCCTAACTGTAACCCTGCAAATTACAATTTGGAAATCCTTTACCCTACGAATCCCACTACACTAGGCACTCAGGCATACTTCTCATTCACAAACACACATGCACATCATTAAAACTATTCCCTTGCCTAGCTCTTACACTAACCCTTACCTGCCAGTACTTACATACACACTCCCACCACTAACACAGATCCATTTACCACTGTGAAGAAAATATATATTTGGCAAAATGAGCATAGAGAAAATAATTATTCTGGATAAATAAAACAGCATAGTTCACTTAGTTGAGAAAATAAACATTGAGCAAAACAAACTGCTTCCTTTGAACAAAACTAGGATGACTGAGCAAGTTATCCTATTGAAATATATTAGACATTCAGATGAACTGTCTTCACAAAAAATGCAAATTCTATTTAATCTACTCTCATGTTAAACAGTTGCACTGCATGATTTTCAGACAGAATTGCAAAGCTTTGTTTATACATATAAATATCAGGATCTGAAACTTAGACTTCAAAGACTGACATGTCCTTTCTCATAACATTTTTTTAATACCGCAGCCATGCACTTTTATTTATGTTAGTCTGTCCGTACTCTCCAACCCCCTCTGTCTCCTCTCCAGAATTTAATGCAGTACCCAGGGAGTACTCATTGAGTAACACAGAGACATCAGTGATGGTATCCCCCTTGCTTGAGATAAATATACAGCCCCCAGTCACATATGTCTACATGCCTGTGTACATACAGCCCCCACTCACATATATCTATATGCCTGTGTACATATAACCCCACTCACTTATGTCTACATGCCTGTGTACATACAGCCCCCACTCACATAGGTCTGCATGCCTGCGTACATACAACCCCTGCTCACATATGTCTACATGCCTGTGTACATACAGCCCCCACTCACATATAGCTATATGCCTGTGTACATATAACCCCCACTCACTTATGTCTACATGCCTGTGTACATACAGCCCCCAATCACATATGTCTACATGCCTGTGTGTGTACAGCCCCCACTCATATATTTCTACATGCCTGTGAGCATACAGTCCTAACTCACATATGTCTACATGCCTGTGTACATACAGCCCCCCTCACATATGTCTACATACCTGTGTACATACAGTCCCCACTCACATATGTCACCATGGCTGTGTACATACAGCCCCCATAATACTTTGTCATACAATCATACCATTTATAACCTCACAGTCTCTTTTATTGTCCTGGACAGCAGCACAGGTATTTCTCTCCTTCAACCTCTGATACCCCTTTTATTTATTGCTTTTCTGTGCCTTACAGCATACATTAATGTTTCTTATTTACCCCTGATTATTGTATTTCTTTTCTCTTTCATACTAAAGTCTAATAATGATTGAGTCATTCTTAACTGATGATCATATTTCTTTTCCCCTTCATATTCACCTTTAACTGTGACTGAGTCACTGTTTTACATGCTTCCCTTTTTTGTTGCAATTTTACCTCAAAGTAATCCATAGGCAGAGTGGGCTCCTCTCCAGGGGCAATGACCATGTGACTATCAGGATGAGTCATCACCAGGAGTCCATCATCACCAAACCAGGTATTATGCCAAACTTCAGCTTAGAAGGTTATTGGCATTGTGGTCCTACAAGTCCCTAGCCATGAGCATGCATCAGGATCTGCACATAATAATCATGTTGCCAAATATGGTGGTATTAGGATACATGCTTATGTCCTTGTTAGTTTTGTCTTCTAGTACTGTATTTCTGCTCTCCATTATGGAGAGATCACTAAAGCACTAGTCATCTGCCTTATTCCGGAACTAGGCGAGCTAGCCCTTGGCTACTCACTCTTAGCTCCACTCGACTAGCTGACTCCCTTGGACAGAAAGCAGTGGACAAAACCACATCAAAGTTATCACGTGCCTAAATATAACCTTTGCTTCAGTGGTCCAGTCAGACTACTGTTAATAACCTCCTAAGTTCTCCAAGATATCTACACACATTCTGTTTACGCACATTTTATTGTTAGTTCTATTAGATGTTGGGATAACATTTATAAGTCATCCACAAAGTCTGTTATGGTAACGTACTCAAGACAATCTGTCACAGTACTGGTACAATAGTGCTATTAAAGCCATTCTCCAATTGTTAGCACAATGACACTTTGTCAGTGCATGTAATGATCTAACAAGGAGAGCTTTCTTTCATTTTTAACTTTTTGTCATTTATTAAATATATTTATTTTACTTACTTGTTAAGTTGGACTTGTTCTGATCCAGTTTATCATATGCAGCAGTGATTTTGATAAGATGCTTAGTATTGGATTCATACTGCAAACTGATTAGCAAATCTTTTCACAATTCCTGTTTAAAGTGATGGCATTAATGGCATCAAGTGTCTGTACCCTTATTATGTTTCGGTTATGTGCATCACTGTAATCAGAACATTCACATGTGAAACAAAGCCAGAAATAAATTCTAAAAGAAGGTATACAAAATTGTATAAATCAATTTATTTTCATTCTATAAGCAAAAAGGTGACATTTAGTTTTCACTGTAAAGATAACATCAATAGCCACCTTTATTTGTATTCAAGGCTCCCTTCTAAATGTTGTGATGTTAGGTTAAATGTCTCTGTTAAGTAACACAAATTATGATAATTAAACCCTGAGCTAATGGTTATATAAAGCTCATTTATAGCTCACTGTTTTCTCTATTAAGCCATAAAGCAACTTTAAAAGTTTGGGGTGGACAATATACAACACACCACTTCCATTTCACTGTTACACTGTGCAATATATTTAATTATTAATATAAATTTTGATTAAATGCTATTCTAATATTCCTACATTAATGACACGATTAACAAGCACAAATGGAAATGTATTCTTTGTCAGTAACTACATGACAGTGCTATATCCCAATAAATGGTTTTTCCACTGCCTAGAGTAGTACCAAGTGTGACATAAGTGACTTTTTTGACTCCGTAAAGACATTCAGAACTGGAATTATGTAGTCTAAAGAATAGGGTTGTGTTTTATAATTCCAGGAGCTATTTTGCCAGTTCATGGTTTTCTAGAAGATAAGGAGGTCACTCAAGCATTTCTCTCAAGGTCCCTGCTCTGTTATAAAACAAATCAATGACAGCACAGCAAAGAAATATTTTTCTGCGTATGTTTTGAAACTGATTACAATAGAATAAACACAAGACTATGACCTTGGATACAATGCTGCAGTATGAATGGCTCAAATCTGTGAAGAAAAATCATTTTCATTTAAATGGCACTTGCAGTGTAAGAAAGAATACAAGGACATACAGAAATAAATGGTAAACGAGTTATACAAAATTTAATCATGTTGCTTATGAGGCTTCAGAAGCTGTTAAATGTTATGGGTTCATATTGTCAGCCTTGTATAGTAATAGCTTTCTGACATTTAAGCAACTAAAACAGGAAATAGCATCTACGTTTTAAAAGGATGTTGTGTTAGTCTGGTTATAAAGAAACTGCTAGAAACAAACAGTTGTCCTTTATTGTTTCTAATGCAATATATTTGTATAAATAACAAGAATTTATGTACAAAAAGTAGATCTGATACACTCAGTGAGGTAAACACTTTATATATAATATTATTTTATTTTCTGATAGCTACATTATTGTCCTCTATATATGGAGATAAACAGTAAAAATGGTTTGATCTCACCTACCAAGCAGCTTGACTGGAACCCACAGCAGACCCCCATTAAGACCGCGATGTCTGTGATTTAACAATGACTAATGCTGCATATTAGTGATGCTGTTTACACCCCTTTGACCTGTTCCAGAGAAAACAATCAAATGGCTATGTAGAAAAAACTAAACTATTACAAAAAATAAAGTAATGGAGGCCCACAGTGACCTCAGGCAAAAGATCTCATAAATAATAAGGCATCTCCCTTTCATCCCATGCTGTAGAGGATTGAAGCCCTAAATATAGTCCAGACAAGCTTGTCTAGCATGGCTGTCTGAGGTGTCAGATGGCGGAGGATAAGACTGAACAGTCAATGCTAGCTTGCTCAGCTTTGGGTGGGATGAGGCATTGGCTGCATGACCTGTGACACTGGTGACACCTGTGACCTAGAAGGGACTTGGTGTATCATCCCACTTATAATGGACAGTTTGGTCTGTACTGTCAATGTGGATCTCTGCTCTGTGGAGCTAGGAAAAGTGAGAAACATTTACCAGAGCATGCATGCTTCCTTCTCCTGGCCAGGCTTTAACTATGAGAGAGTGAGCTGCACATTAGAGGGTAAGCCACTTGTGTAGACATGAAGCTGGCCCACTCCTTGTCACCAGGGCAGGAATGAAGTGAATGATTAGGCTTTTCAGATAGGAACCAATTGCTCATAGACATCTTACCTAACATGCCGATGCTTATCTCTTACCCTATAACAGGAAAAAGTGACTGATCGATCAGGTGGAGATAGAAGACCCAGCATGCCCCAGAGAGGTTCTGTCCATTTTGCCCTGACTTCCATACATGTGTAAGCAATACTTATTCTTCTCTTTTGTAGAGGGAAAATATCTTGTCTAGTAAGCCCTAGTGCCCCAGTGTTCTTTGCTAGACATGTACTGCACCAGTTGCAGGTCATTTCATGGTTCAGAGATTTTTTTCTTTTTTTTTTTTTTACCACATCAAATTCTCATCCATTACTAATTAGTTAGTGACCAAGGTAAGAATATATCCTGCGTTAAAAAAATAATAATACTAACATTTACCTCATTACATACGAAGTACCAGAAGCAGTGTTAGCAATTTATTATACAGAAAAAGTGATTAATATTAAAAAACGTGTATGTCCCTGATAAACCAAGCATTGCCTATGGAAAGAAGTTTTAACACCCAGTCCAAAAATTGCCATCCATCCCATGAAATAATGGAAAATAGCAAGCAATGTGGCATTAAGCAGTAACCCATTCCTAACCCAAGCTATTTACACAAAATGAAGCCAATCTTTAAAAAGGTAACAAAAGATTTGATACTGAATTATTACTGATTTCAAAGTAGTTCAAAGTAGTTTATGGAAAGTAAACAGTGTCATGCAATTGCTGAGGCTAAAAAGCAATGAAAACAATAATAAAAAATATTTTTAAAAATACAGCATTAAACAGCAACCTGATTATAATCTACTGCATCTACATAAACAAAAATATCCTTTAAAATTGCAGCTGAAAAGCTGAGATGTGATCTGATTTCAGTGCAGCTCAGCAAAACTAATTAAAGGCACAGAGTTTCTGACCCTCACACTGGTCTGAAAACAATAACAGAAAGATTACATTAAAAATAAGCAGCTAAATGATGTATAAAACAAAGTACAATTTACAAAAAATATATAATATAAAACAGAGCATCAACAGCTCTGTCATTCAATGCAATGTACACCTACAGAAATAAATCTTACAACCAAATAAAAAAATAAGAAAAAGAACCTTAAGAAAACATTGACATGCCTAAAATAGTAATACTGAAATACAGAAAGCAGCAGCACATTGTATCTAGACTATAGCCATAATAATATCCTTGAAGTCAAAGTGTGAACTATTCTTTAGTACAGTAAAGTGGAAGAATGTACAAGATACCATGTACCCCTTCACCAGGATTTATGAACAATCATGTAGGCTTTGCAGGAAGCCTACATGATGTTTACATGTTTGCGCAATGAGCAACAGCATTGATCACATATTCATGTTGCTGATCATTCTTACACGAATGCATTATTGCGGCCAGCAACAGTGTTGGTGGTCACAAAAATGTGTTAAGCAGCATGATCACTACAAAGTTAACAAACAGACAGAAATGGGCAAACCTGTTAAGTGCGCTTACATGGACAGCATGAAGAGCTACACAGGGCAAATAATGCAAGCTACACCAGGCAGGAAAAGTGTATGGAGTGCAATATGCACATAAATAAAACATATGAATACAGAAATAAATGAGGGGAGGGTAAACGGCAATGGCAACTGCAATACATGGGTAACCAAGCTGGGAAAGTGTACTGAGGATAATGTGCACAGAAATCAAAGAGCTGTATATAGAAATATGAACAAAATCCAAAAAAGTTCCAGGCAGGCAGGTAGACTGGACTCCAGATGTAACTTTAAATCAAAATAAATGTATTTGTATAAAGCGCTTTTCAATTCTATACATGAACTTCTTCAGATACACTGTTACTTAAGAAAATGGTGCTTAAAATACCCTCCCTTACTAGTCATGTGATCAAAAGACCAATCACGAATTTAAAGTACCCTCTACATAAGAACACTTGTATTACTCAGACTTCTTTCATACAAAAGCACATACTAAAACTTAAAAAAAATAAATAAATGTTAAACGTGAGTAAAAACATGGATATTAAACTCTAAATTCCTATTCGACTACTCATAAATATTATCTTTTTACATTTTTCACTTTTAAGATGCTGTGGATACAACACGTCATTTAAACCTGGTAGTGTATATTCATCCAGGGGTATTTGCCACAACAATTCAGATAATTCCAACATTACTGTCATTGGACCACTTCTCGAGTTAGGCCGCATCTGCTCTATTATCCAAAATTTAAAGGTGTGCCCTGGGTTCAGACTGACATGTTTTGCTAGGGCATTTTCACCCTTATTCCTGGAAATACTGTATAGGTGTTTATAAATCCTTTCACATAATTTTCGTTCTGTTTTTCCTATATAGAATGAAGGGCATTCTTGACATCTAGCCAGGTACACAACCATTTTAGATTGACAATTGCATCTATTATTGTTCTTCAATTTCATGCCCCTTACTTCTACATATTTACAATGGGGGTAACTGCCACATTTAAAAGTACACGGATTTCTATACAATTTAACTTTTTCTTTCTCCAAAATATTTTTCAAATTTATGCCCCTCCTGTAAATAATCTTCAGACTTGTTCCTATTTTACCAATCAAGTCCCTTTCACCTGAGATGAAATTCCAATTCTTGTATATCATATTTCTCACTTTGTAAGCTGCCTGATGATAAGTAATAACACACCGTTCTAAAACTGGTATTAATATTAATATTTACTATTCTCTCCTCTGGTTTAGTTAACTCCTCTCATGTATGTATTCATCTTCTAAAATGGGCCTATAAAGTCTGTTCCTTCTTTTTCTTTTAACCTCTTCTATTAATTCATCCAACAAGTTACTAGAGTATGCTCATTTAGTCAATATCCCCCTTAAGTTTTCACATTCATTTTCAAAATCAAGGTTACTAGTCACCATAATGGCTGCCCTTACCAGATGACCCTTCACAACAGCTCGTTTTTGGTGGTAAGGGTGAGCACTTGAAAAATGCAGAAAAGTGTTGGAATACTTTTTTTACGATGAATTCTAGCTGTATAGCCCCTTCTGTTCACTTTTATTCAACTTAGCATCTAAATATGGGATCTCGTAGTCATGGTAGGAAAAGGCAAACTGTAAGAAATTGGTCATACTGTTGAAATAATTGACCAATGTTGTCACCACCTGGCTATCACCCTTTATGATCATAAATATATCATCCAGGTATCTTGTGAAAAAATATATAGATTCAGCTATGCCTACCTTATTAAATATAAATTCTTGCTCCCAATATGCCATTATCATATTGGCAAAGTTGGCTCCGCATGGAGACCCGACTGCCACTCCTATCTTTTGTAAGTAGTATTTCTGTTTGAAAAAATATAAATTATTACTTATAATAATATCAAGTAACTCCTCCACTAGATGTATTTCAGTTGTTGGAGCACCCTTTCTATACATCATGATGGATTCCCACTCTATGCCTAAGGCATGGGGTATAGATGTATAGAGAGCTTTGATGTCAACTGTCAGGAAATTATAGTCATTGTTAAACTCTAATGAATTTATTTTCTCTAAGAAGGACCATGAATCCTTACATATTTGAGTTTCAGTAATTACATATTTTTTCAAGATATTATCTACTACTTTGGAACATGCATACTTTATGTAAATTCTTCCATCCACTATTGATCTAAGTGGGGTCCATTCAAATCTTTATGGATTTTTGGAACTCCAAAGATTACTTGTGTTAAAGGTGCTAGAATGTTCATGCAATTATAAAGGTCTAACTCTCTTAGCATAAATAAGTCATTATTGAATATTCTGATATGCTTGTTTGCTATGTTAAATTGGTTAAGTGACACTTCCTCATACGTTTCCATTTGTAGTATTTTCTCTACTCTATTTTCATAGTCGTTAATGTCCATGAAGACTAAACCACCACCTTTATCAGGCTTCATTACTCTTATTCGGGCTGTTTTCAATACATTTATTATTTCCCATTCCTCTTTACTCATATTCTTTTTATGGTGCCCGTCTTTGCCGGTTATGCTTCTAAAATCTAATTTGCATACTTTCTCAAAAATCTCTAACATAGGATGTAAAGGGGGTTATACATACTGGATATAGCATAAGGTCTTACATCTAAGGCATTACTGTTACCAATGATTAAATTTAGAGTTATTTTTCTCACAAACAATGTTAAGTCCAATACTGTTCTAGCCAAGTCCATGCTCTGGTCAGGGACAAATGTCAGTCCTTTAGCAAGGAATTCAACCAGTTTTATGGGAACTTGAAAGGACGAATAGTTATAACTTGTGAAGTCCCCTTCCACATTCTTAACTAGAACACATTTCTGTCCATCTAGAAGGTACTGTGAGGAATTTACCTCCACCTCTTGTTGTGGGCTTTCCTGTGGTTGTTCTTCCTCTGCTGCTTGCCTCTAGTAAAATCCTGCTTCGCCCCATTTGAATTATTTGACCTTTGCTCATTATTATGTTGACCGTTCTGGTAATAATCAACATTACAATGGTGATTCCAGTTGGAATTGTTGTTAATAGATTTCCCATGATGTTGATTACAAATCCACTCGCTTCTCCGAATTTCTTTATTGGCCCATCCTGTATTATTTCCACCTCGTACTTCCTCATTCATGGTGACATCACTCGGGTCATTTGAGGTGATTGCTGTGTCATTTCCTCCCTCTACGTCTTGCATATTCATAGGGTGGGTGTGGTTTTGTGCATTCCACACTTGCGCTAATAATAGGTGAGGGTAGCTGGTGCTGTTCTCGTATTGAAGGCGGTCCTGGTTCAGCTTTTTTATCTTGGTCACCTTCAATTTATTTACGTGTTGATCTATGCTGTGAAAGATTTTCTAGGTATTCGAATTTATACCTGCAAAAGTCAACATGATTTCTTATTGACTTGTCAAGTATTTGTACATCATGGGCTATATCTTTAGCTGTATTATGGTAGTGTTTGATCATTAATGCTAATAAATCAAGTCCTTGCTGGTTAAAAAGATTTATAAGTTCTTTATGAAAGTCTGAGTCTGGTGTCAATCTTGTTGGATACTGACAAATTCTAAGTCCCTTAGGGAATATTTTTAAGTGAATGCATTCATTAAAGAATTCTATTTCAAGACATTATTTTTTGTATTTCAACAGTTTATTGTCCAGTGCTGTTACATTATCTCTCATGGAGTTACCTCCAGCCCGTGGATTTGTTGGTGTATTAGATGCTTGTTCTTTTAAATTCAAAGGTACTCAAGCCAGACTTGCTGATTTGGCTCCCCAATAAGCCTCAGAGGTAAATGAATCCCTTCATTGTAATCCAAATTGAGATCACCCTTTGCTCGTCGTTCAAATTTCTCAAATTAGTCCTACTGGTTCCTTCCTCACCAGAATTTTGAATGGGAGGTAGTGAAACTGCATCAGAAAAAACATGTAGTTGTTGCAACATTTGCTGTGAGGCATTCTCTTTCTGTATACAGTTCATTTCAAGTTGAGGTTGTTCTAGTCTTTTATATAAAGCCTCTACCTGCTTCATGAGGATAGATGTCATTGCAGTCAAATTATTCAGTGTCTCCCACTCATTCCCTGGTTCCGTGAACAAGGGTGGTGAACTATCCAGTCCATTAGCTGCTATGAACTTAGTACAAAACAAACAAACCAAATAGATAAACAACCGCAAAAAGCAGACTGATGAACAAAATCCAAATAAGTTCCAGGCAGGCAGGTACACTGGACTCCAGGTGTAACTTTAAATCAAAATAAATGTATTGTTATAAAGCACTTTTTGTTCATTTCTATACATGAACTTCTTCAGATACACTGTTACTAAAGAAAATGTTGTTTAAAATACCCTCCCTTACTAGTCATGTAATCAAAAGACCAATCTGAATTGTTGTGGCAAATACGCCTGGATGCAAATACACTACCAGGTTTAAATGACATGTGTTCTATCCACAGCATCTTAAAATTGAATTTTTAAAAAGATAATATTTATGAATAGTTGAATAGGAATTTAGATTTTCATATTCATGTTTTTACTCATGTTTAATGTTTATTTGTTTTTGTTTTTTAAAGTTTTAGTATATGCTTTTGTATGAGAGAAGTCTGAGTAATATAAGTGTTCTTATGTGGAGAGTACTTTAAATTCTTGATTGGTCTTTTGATCACATGACTAGTAAGGGAGGGTATTTTAAGCACCATTTTCTCTAGTAACAGTGTATCTGAAGAAGTTCATGTATAGAATCGGACAAAAAGTGCTTTATACAAATACATTTATTTTGATTGAAAGTTACACCTGGAGTCCAGTCTACCTGCCTGCCTGGAACTTATTTGGATTTTGTTCATCAGCCTGCTTTTTACGGTTGTTTATCTAATCGGTGTATATACAAATATGTAAGAGGGGAGGTTAAATGTTCTAATTGTGCTAAGATAATTGATAGAAAGTGGCTTAGTTCACCAAGACAATTTTGTAATAATACAATTGTGCAATGTGTATGCCATACCAATTAATGATGGTCACATTTCCTGAGCAAATATAGGTAAATAAAAGAAGACATGATTTTATGGAATGTGACAGTTACACAAATTAACATTGTAACACAGAGGAGTATATGAGATATGAATGTTATCAACATGCTGAGCTGATATGACAGCAAGGACAGTACATACATTATGAGATATTTGTATAGCATGTATTTCATCAATACAACATGTTCAAATGGCTCAGAAGCTGCAATCTCCTTTTGCAACAATCTAATCCATCCTATCAGTGTTACCACTGAGCTGTGTATTATCTGTGTACGATTAGAAATAGGCATAACACATGTGGGAGGAGGATAACCTTTGAAGAGAATTATGCACTTTAATAGTCTAACAGTTATGGATCCCATATGTAGGTGTGAGTGGTATTACAAATGTTTGAGCAGTGTGTGACATACGTAATACCCTCACATAAGTCACTCTTGATTGACACAGTTATTGTGAAGACAGACAAGAACATATGCAAACAGTGCACTATGATGCGATGTATTTCACAGAGCTGTGTATTGCTAGGATCTGCCACAGCAGGTAGCAATGGACATTGTCACAAACAACTGAAATTTATGTGTGAATTAAGAAAGGATCCCTGATAATGAATGTCGTATCAGTATGTTAGACTGATGGCAATTAAATGAGTATGTTCATGTGCACACAATTGCGATCACTCCAATAGCAATGTTCCACCCAAGAACTGGAGCACACTCATGTACACTACAGTATGCATGTGCCACAGTAGCACTCTCACCATGACATTGGCAGAAAAATGTCTACTGCCATGAAATACAAAGCTATGTTCACATGTGTTCATACATCATATCAAATGATAATACTGATGTCATGTAGTGGTTGTTGTATGACATCAATGCATTCACACAGAATGATTGCCTATGACAAAATTGAACATCAAGCTGTACAACTTGACCACCTAAAAATATGGCTATGAGTTGCGTGCTCCACAGATGAATTATCATAACTATTAAACGCAGCCTATGTGAAGTCATTCAGTCAGCTGTACTTTATTTGCCCTTAATATTTATCTGCTAAAATGGATGGGGGAGGCCTCTGTCACTCTGTATGCACACAGTAGAATTGGGAGGGGGGATGTCCTTCCTGCAGAACAGTTAAGGATACAGATGCATACAGTCACTCAGTGCTGGCTTGGGACACTTGCCTAAGAGTGGAGAAAATCAGCACCACAGTGGGATCAAGGAATGTACTAATGTACTATGGTAAATGTACTAATGTACTATGGTAAATGTACTAATGTACCATGGTATACATTCATCACCAGTTGTCATATCTGTTGTTATGTGAAAGCATTCCATCATGTCTATGAATCAAGAAATATGTGTCTGTGTAACTGTTAGAAAAATATGTATTAGTAATATGTATGCTAAGTGCATTCGAGGTTTAAAAGGGTTAATACATTTATTCTGTTCACACTGCATGAATCTGCACAGCTACTAGAGACATTCTAATCCTGTTTATGTCATGAAAATATGCGCAGCTATGATCTGCTTATGCCATGGAAATTAACAAGAAGCATTTGATTTCTGCTAAATAATCAGAAGTGTTTCATTTCCACTAGTGTCATGAGACTTAACAAAGAGTTATTGATTTTCTGCTTATGCCATGAGAAAGTGCACAGCCCTGAAGCTATTGATAATGAAAACAAAGGCTGCTGGAAAGTATAAACTGTAGTCAGCATTACTTGTACCTAAGCTAGAAATGTACCTTGAATCTAGGCAAAAAATTAACACTTATATATTAGAACTGCACAATTGAAGAATTGAAATATTGTGGTAGGCTAAAAATAAGCCTCAAGGCCAGGTTGTTTTTCTCAAATGTTTTTGTAAATCAACAATAATCCAATCATGTCAGCAGGAAATCTAAGTAACATTTTCTATGTAACACATAGTGAGTTTTAAATCTGAACATGTCAGCAGGAAATCTAAGTAACATTTTCTGTGAACAATACAGAAAGCTGTGTCTAACTACGTCAGCAAAAGAAGCAACATTTCTGTGTAACATGGAAAGAACTGTATAAAAGTAGCATACTGCTCACTAGTAATTCAGACAAATCCTGTATCTGCATGCTTTGTCTTCTTGCTGCAAGTAGTAAAGGGTGCCATACTTGAACCTTACGTGAATTGGTCTTTGAAGTTTTTTCCTTTGACAGATTGGTCCCTCGAGCCAGAACCCTCTCTTCACTTCGGAGCAGATGGGCCAGGTGGTTGAAACCGTATGGGGAAGAAACCAAATCAGTTCTTCTTATTTGAAAAGCCCTCCGACTGAATTGTCGTATAAAAGAGGCCAGCCACTTTCGGATCTGCGGGTCTCCAAATTGGTGATAAATCACGTGGGCTCAGGTAAGGTGAATCTACTTTTTTTCTGCTTTCTGTTTTTGATCAGGGACTAGACTTGTATTGTTTTTGTCAAGACTGTATTTTTGCTTACAAGTCAGGGACAGAAAAGATTATTGTCTTGTCATAGATCAGGAGAAACTGAATAAGTAGGCAGTCATTCTGAAGACACTATAACAAAATTCGTGGTACCACGTTAAAAATTAGAGAAGTTACGTAACGATCAAAAGGGTAGAACAAAATAGATAATAATTGCACAAAAAGACCCCAAAATCTGCCATTAACAGAAGAAGCAAAATACGTGCAGTCGCAGCGTGCCGACAATATTAAATATTATTCAAAATGGGTTAATGAATATGAATTTGACAGAAAATTAGAAAAATCCTTGCTTATCAAACTTGTCAAACAGCTCAAAACTGATTCCAAAGGTCGGGTAAAAAAGCAACGCAAATTAGGAATTCCTCAGGCACACAGGTGGATTGAGGAAGTAAACCGTAGGAAACAAAAGAACAACAATTCAAAAACAATGTTTTTAGACAAGGAGGACAATAACTTAGTAATAGCATCGGCCCCTCCGCCTCCCTTACCAGAATGTGAAGCAAGTGAACAGGTTAGTCCATCCCCACAATATCCTGTTGTCACTGAAAATAGAGACATTGTAAAAGTAAAACCATTTATTAGAGATCCCATCGGGACCAGGTCTCGAACAAGGGCAAGTAATTCAAATGAAGGCATCGAATTATATCAAATGGTTAAAAATTCAGGAACTATGAGTGAAGAAGAAATATGCCCACCCATAGAAGTGCGCAATCCTCAGGCAGGACAAGATAATCAGGACCCAACTATTTTAGTGTATAGACCTTGGACTCCAGAAGATATCCAGAAAGCCACTGAGGGAATTCCCCATCCAAAAGTTAATTTTAGAAAATTCTCAGAAGATTTACAAGGAATGAGGCTGAGTTATAACTTAAATGGAGAAGAGGTAGAAAAAGTAGTTAGACAAATTGTGGGGCCAGATTGGCACATGATTAGTGGCAATTGGAATCACTGTGATGCTGCACACAGGCCCCTCCCACATAGCAGCACAGAATTAGACAACAGAGTAAAAGGTCTTACAGATCGCATCTCTGAAAAATGGAAGCCTAGGGCAGACTGAACTTGCATTAATCAATGCATCCAACAAGAAGGTGAAACTATTGACCAGTATTATGCCAGATTATTAGAATGTTTTAATAACCACTGTGGAATGCAGGTTCCTGAAGATAAAACACAAGATTCCCCATATGAACAGCAGTTAAAGAATGCATTTTTAAAAGGCAGTATTGCACCCATAAGCAGTTTTATTACAAAACACATGGTAGACCATCGTACAAGCAGGTTACAGTCATTACTTGAATATGCTAGGCATGCCAAAAGGCATTTTAATAGCAAAAAGAAAAAGAAAGCTCAAGTATTTTCTGTAGAAGATGGAGCAGAAGTTTATGTAGTACAGTCTGGGAAAAAGGGCAAGAAAAATGCACAGGGAAACAAACAATCTGATCAGCGATCAGAGGACTTTGAAGGACGAAAGAAAAGGGGTGAATGTTTTAAATGCGGTAAAAAGGGACACTTGGCAAAGGATTGCAGGAAAAATAAGAAGGCAACCACGGAAGATAAGGAGGGTGAGGACTGACTATATGGTAGTCAGGAATCATTAGAAGGGGATAGCGGAGAAAGGACAAATGAGAATGTGATAGAGGGAGTAGAGGATGTGACAGAAGAAATAGAGGAAGTGCAAGAAGTTAGTGACAGTGAAGAAAATGAAATATTAGACCTAGCTTTATTGAGCTTGGAGCTCTATTTAGCAGACACGAAACCAGAAGTTACACTCTTGGTAGAAGGGAGGGAAGTCAAATTCTTGTGTGACTCAGGGGCATCACGAACCCTGATACATCCCTCCAAACTACCAGAAAACACAGAGTCACCTGATTACATAATGGTAAAAGCAGCTAATGGACAGCCGTATCAGGAACCCCTCTCCTGTAACATTGCAATAACTGATCCTGTTTCAGGATTGACTCAGAAAAGCAAAATTGTTGTTTCTACAAAATGCCCAGTAAACCTCTTGGGCAGAGACCTCATGCAGCTATTTGGTATAGCAGTAGTCCCAACCATGCAGGGTATGGAAGCACAGCGACAAATTGATACCTTTGCAGTGCAAGCGGAGGGTGAAATGTTTTATTGGTACAGCCAGAACTTGGTTACGACTGGTCCAGGGACTGTGACCAAAGAATTAATGAATGTAGCCATCAGCAAGTTCCCCTCCCTTGACATTGATAAGCAATACCTGTTGCACTGTACCCTGTATTATTGTAACACACCAGCTCCTGATAAGGAATTTGAGCAATAATTGTTTAAAAATCATGCAAACAGATTGATAGTATGTAATCTGTACTGGGACACAGAGGGGAACAGTGTAGCCAGCTGTTCATTGCCCCAGGAGTTCTTTACACTTTATAAATCTAATTGATTACCATATGTTAGCTTAACCAAGAACAAAGACATAGAATGGGCAGACCTAGGAGAAAAAGTCACGAGATGGGAGAAACAGACAGAATTAGAACTGTCAGAACAGGGAATACAAATACAGAAGCTGAACTGGATAACTCAGACCCACCCAGCCGTACACTTGCAGTCTAGCAAGGACAGCTGATTAGCACTCCTATTAAAGGAGGAAGAGAATGCCTTACAGAATATACCAGAAACTCTCTGGTCAACAGGAAAATCAGATGTAGGACTTATTCGTACAGCAGGACCAGTAACTATCATGCCAAAGTCAGCATTCAGACCACAGAAAAGACAGTATCCCTTAAGAAAAGATGCAGAGGCAGGGATAAAGCCTATTATAGCAGCCTTACTTAAAGGAGGGATACTAGTAGAATCTCCCGATTCACCATGTAACACACCTTTATTTCCTGTTAAAAAAACAAATGGAGAATGGCGTATGGTCCAAGATTTACAAGCTGTAAATGATGCAGTAATACCAAGAGCACCTACGGTGCCAGACCCACACACCCTGTTGAATGATTTAAAACCTCATCAGAAGTATTTTTCTGTGGTAGACATCAGCAATGAATTCTTTTCGATACCGATACACCCTGACAGCCAGTATTGGTTTGCATTCACATTTCAGGGGAAAAGGTATACATATATGCGACTACCACAGGGATATTGTGAAAGTCCAACAATATTCTCACAAGAAATGGCAAGCAACTTGGTGGGATTTACCCCACCAAGAGGCAGTCAGATTTTACTTTATATTGATGACATCTTGCTGGCGGCCCCTACCCAGCAAGATTGTAGAGAAGATACCATAGCGCTATTACGATTCTTAGCCGCTGAAGGACATAAGGTAAATAAAAATAAACTGCAGCTTTGGAAAAAACAAGTCAAATACCTGGGATATGTAATATCCAAGGAAGGTAGAACAATAGATGAGGACAGAAAAGTAGCAATATTACAAGCACCAAAACCCACTACCAAGAAGGAAATTATATCCTTCCTGGGTACAACTAATTTTTGCCGGAGCTGGATTCCAAACTATGCTTTGGAATCTGCACCTCTGACTGACCTGATATATAAAAAGCCTATGGCAGCACAGGATTTGTTACAATGGACACCAGAGGCAGAATCTGCTTTCTGCAGACTGAAACAGTTAATAGCGTCCTCATTAGTTCTAGGATTACCAAACTACCATAAACATTTTTTCCAAACTGTAGATTGTAAGCAAGGTTATATGACATCAGTGTTAACACACAGCATGGGGACAAGCAACGCCCCATTGCTTACTATTCATCACAACTAGACCCAGTGGCATGATCCTTACCCCACTGTGTACAAGCAGTAGTTGCAGCTGCAATGGCAGTGCAGGCTTTGGCCTCAGTAGTTTTATTCCACCCTCTCACTTTGAGAGTGCCTCATGCAGTCGGGATTACTTTACTGCAAGAGAAGGTAGCATATCTTTCCCCTGCTAGGCATCTTTCCTGTATGACCATATTGCTGAGTCAACCTCACATGACAATTGAATGATGCATGACTTTGAACCCTTCTACCTTGCTCCCAACCCCTGCAGATGGCACACCACACCGCTGCCTGCAGGTAATTGAGCAAAAGACACTACCTAGAAAAGATCTCATGGATGTCCCCTTGGATGATGCCGAGGTGACATACTACTTGGATGGTTCGTGCAAAAGGGGTCCTGCGGGACAGAACCTAGTAGGATATGCAGTAGTTTCTGACACTGAGATTATAGAAGCAAAACCTTTATCACACAACTTGTCTGCACAGGCAGCAGAATTGATTTCCTCGACATGGGCATGTACCTTAGGAAAGGGTAAATGTGTAAATCTTTTTACTGACAGCCAGTACGCTTTTTCTACTGTACATGTTTTTGCGCAACAGTGGAAAAAACAAGGAGTGATAACATCTACTGGCAAACCTATCAATCATGCACAGTTTATTCTAGATCTTTTAGAATCTATTCAGTTACCTCAGAAAATAGCCATTTGTAAATGCACAGCTCACACCAAGCAACAAGATAGGATTTCACAAGGTAATGCAAGAGCTGATACAGCTGCAAAACAAGCAGCTTCAGAAGTATTTCTTTTAAATGAGGAACTACAACCCTCTGAAATTTTAGACTTAGAAATGTTAAAAACAATGCAGACACTCACTACGCAAGCTGAAAAACAAAGATGGGTAAAACGAGGAGCAATTCTCGAAAAGGGGCTGTACATCTCTAAAGAAGGGAAACCGATACTACCATCTAATTTGTTTAGATATGCAGCTTTGTTGTGCCATGGGCAGTGCCATGTGTTCACAACATACGGATTTACAAACTACTCTAAAAAATGTTGTTTGATGTGCCAAATGTGTAACAAACATCATGCACAAGGGGCATTAAAGCCCAAGCGAGGGAGTTTCCCTACACCACCATATCCATTTCACACTATCTGTATGGATTTCATAGAATTGAACAAATGTGAAAATAAGAAGAATTGTCTTGTCATTGTAGATATGTTTTCCAGATGGGTGGAAGCCTTTCCAACCAAAAATCCAGATGCAGCCATGGTGGCAAAAGTACTTGTCAAAGAAATCATCCCTAGATTCGGCATTCCAGAAAGGATCTACAGTGACAACAGTACACACTTTGTAAACCAAACCATACAGCATTTAAGTAACATTTTGGTATTTCTTTAAAAAATCATTGTGCATACCATCTGCAATCTGCAGGGCTAGTTGAGAGACATAATGCAATATGAAAGAATAAATTAAGAAAGTTAATAGCTGAGACAGGGAAGAACTGGATATATTGTTTGCCCCTGGCACTGTTGAGCATGAGAACTGTTCCGACTGCAAAAGAATTGACTCCTTTTGAAAAACTATTTGGAAGGACATACCCATTAAATTGACAGATGATACACTAGCTGA
>NC_056730.1:683734921-683754921 GCF_019279795.1 Protopterus annectens
TGGAGGGAGGAAGTAGCTACTGCAGCAGTGACTTAACTGGACACCTACATTTATGGTAAGTTTACTTAAACAACTTCTCTATGTTCATTCACAGTTCACTGCTGTAGTAGCCATAGCTACATGGATAGATTACCATAGATTATATGTACTTGGAGGAGGACTGATGATGGTCCAGCAGCCCCTTGAGAATGGCCATAGCAAAACCTGTTCTAGACCTTTGAAAAGCAATCTAGCAGTATATAGTGCTTTGTACAAGTATGTACAAAGGACCAGGTAGGTGTCTCTAGAATGTATCTAGAGTCCAACTCTTTCCAACAAGCCATGGAAATAGCCACATCCAGGTAGAGTGAGCCTTGACCCTTCCTAGAAGTATGTTATCATAGTGGGAATAGCAAAAAGAAAAAGGAAGTGGCAACTGTCTGGGAATAGTCTGTTTTGGCACAAGCTGCCCAGAAACCTCTTAGGCATAAATGAGGAATTTGATCTTAAAGGAACCCTATCACTATGGAATACCAAATAGAGATGACCCACCATAACAACTTGCAACTCATATACACTTCTTGGATATCAGGGCTGTAACTGAAACTATAACTCAACCAGATGAACTGGTTCAAAAGGAGACAGAGTTAACTTTTTTAATGTAAAGTTAAAATTCAAGATCTGTGTCATCTGTCTCCTGGGTGGGACTTTTTAATTGGTCTTAAATGTAAACCACCTTTCAAGAACAGTTTATCTAAAGACTCAGAAAAAAGGGGAGGATCCATGGGCAGACATGCTGAAATAACTGAAAGATGAACATTGGTAGTAGAGTAAGAAAGGCTAGAAGATATTAACTCACATAAATATTGCAAAACCATTGGTACAGAAACCCTGAATGGGCTTTGGTATTTAGTGTGGCAACAGCTAGCAGATCTCTTCCATTTATCAGTGCATGATTTTCTAGTAAGAGGTTTCTTTGCCTTCTTTAACAGCTGCTGTATGTCCTCAGAAAATAAAGGTTCCTAAAAGGTATCCAAATAGAATTATCCAAGCAGTTGAAGCTAGGGTGTATCAAACTCCCCCTATCCTGTGTGAGTAGGTCAATTGTGTGAGGAAGCTTATGGTTATCATCCATGACCATTTTCATAAGAAATGAGCACCACTGTTGCCTGGGCCAGAAAAGAGTCATCCATTGATCTTTGGGGAGTTCAATTCAATCTTGATATCAGTTGAAAAGGGTAAAAAGCCATATAACAACATTCCAGTTACAACAAAATGAAACAGTATCTGTTTTCCAGGTCAGCTAGCATGGAACCCTGGAGCAGAGTTTGTTTAGCTGTCTGTTTTGATCTACTTGAGAAGTTTTCCACAACCAGATCAATTTCTGGAAGACCTCTTTTTTTGTTTCCATTTGTGAGAGTATGCCCTGGGCCTATTCAGCTTGTCTGCTAATATATTTTTCACTAGCATTACTTTTATTGTTTGTGCTTACTTTAAACACTTTTGTGATAAAATATGTACTTATTTTGTTGGTCATGGCAACAATAATTCTCATGATTCTTTTAAGAGTTTAAATTTGGTTCAAATAGTGCAAAACTGTTACCATCCAAGTAACCATAGCCAGCCTACACAGAGGGTAGAACTTTATTCCACTCTGTTTATGTATCACTGTGATGTTGTCTGTGATCTCTTGAAGAGGTCATGGTGACCACAGATGGTAAAGAGAACTGAGACCATGAATAACTTCCAACAACTTTTTTTACTGTGATGTGCTTTAGCCTGTCCTGTTTGTTCTACAGACCTTGCAGTTTACATCCCCCACCCATGGACAGCACTCTCTATGCAAAATCTGATGAAACAGTTGTTAAAGATTTTGCAGCAAATGAAAGAGAGATTGTGGTTCAACGATATCTCGTCCTTACATCAAAATAGCTGTCTCTTCAGAAAGCATAACATTGTAAAATGTAAATTCAGTGGGTAATGATGTTGGGACCAAACGGTTTTAAGTGACCATTAAAAATGTTTTCATATGTAATCTAGCAGTAGAAATAATGATAATCATAGTTGTCATTAACCCTGATATCATAAGATATTGCCTGGCTGAACTTTTCAAGATGATCAGAAAAAAATGCCAGACAGAGGTGTAGGTTTTCTTGAGGAATGAATGCTTTTTGCATGATGATATCCATAAGGGATCCTAAAAACACTATCCTGGGAGACTATAACTTCTGATATTCCCTGGCTGACCTCTGAGGCTCATTTGAGATGATTAACAAAGATGCCAGGCGCAGGTCTAGTTTTTCTTGAGGAAGGAATGCTTTTTGCATGATTATATCGATAAGGGGTCCTAAAAACAATATCCTGGGAGATGAATTAAAGACGATTTTTGAATGTTGACCTGGAATCCTAGATAGAAAAGATATTTTTTTACCAATGTAGGGAACTACTGACACTTTGAGAAAGACTCTGCAAAAATAAATAAGTCATCAAAATAAGGGAATGGCACAAATCTTAGAAAAATTCTGAATAATGTGGTATTAAGAATGTGAAGGCAAGCATAGTTCAAATCTAAAAAAAAAAAACTCAGGTAGAGTGAAAATGGAATGAACAATAACAGAGTTTGTAGGAGCAACATTTTAAACTTTGAAACTTTCAGAAAAAAAAAACACTTAAAAAGGACAGGTTGAGAACTAATCTTCAAGAGGGACCTTTCTCTGTCACTGAAAAAATCCTTGACAAAAAACTTTAATCTTCACTGATCTGAGGGAACTAGTTCCATGACTCCCCATAGAAAGCATGTGATAGATGACTGGGTGAAAGTGTAGTCTGATCTGGAGGATGATTGGAGGAACCCCTTTTTGTTATATGTCTGCGTTCTAGAAGCTCATCAATATTGTTTGTTTTGTTTGTTGTAAGGAGAACCAGAGTTTGAAGCAAATGTTTTAGCACTTTTAGAGAAAGAGGACTGAAAATTATGAGTAATTCTCTGAATCAATTTCCTTATTTCATCAGAGTATTTGAGTACAAGGACAAAGCAAAACCTCCTTATCCAAGCAAGAATTTAAAATTTTAGAATTCAAAGTGGATTTAACTTCTGCAGAGGGAAAACTGTTACTAATGTTCCTCATAATGTCAAAATAAGCCAAAAGATGCTTTAACATGTGAGCTTGATAATTTAAATTTTTGAAGGCTAAAGTGGTAGAAGAAAAAAGTCTCTTCCCAAACCAGTCAGCAGCTTTTGAATTGTTGCAGCAGGACTAGACACAGAATTAGCTGCAGAGACAGATCTGGATTGAGAAAACCAATACTTATAAGACTGAACAACTTTATAAAGTCTATCTGCCCTTTTAGGGGATGCAATTTGACTATCAGGCATATTGCAGGCCATATCAAAAAGCAACCTCCAAAGCTGGCAGAATAGTAGAAATAGAAGTAGGCTATAAGTCATAATATGTCTTTAAGAAAGAAGGAATATACTTTTATTCAACTGAGACATCTTATTCACCCTAAAAATAGTTTCAGAGAAAGGACATTCCTCCAGAGTAGATTTTGATTCCCCACTTTCTTCAGAATCAGGATTTTACATAAAAAAGAGAAAATGCCCTATCCCCATCTCGTTCCTGCTCATCAGATAGGGAATCCTCAGAGGTCCTCAGAAACTGAAAAATGACCTATTTTTTTTTTTACAAGAATTCCATCCATTATTAAAGGGTTTCAAAGTGTGCAAAACACTTTTAGCCAAGATAATAAACTCTCCCTAACTGACAGCAATACATGCAGAGGAAGATAAATGTTTAGCTTTTTGAAGGGGACCAACTGATGGATGGTACTTCAACCCAGAGAGCAGGTCTCTTAACCTGACTTTTCAGAAATGCACTCCCCAATCCCTACTCCCTACCAACAAGAGTGGCTCTCTCATAACTGGGAAAGGCACCTGAACAGACACAGAGGATGTATCCCAATACATGGTGGCTCAATTGGCTATACCACAGGGCTCCAGAGAAAAAGGGAAAGGTCTGAGGAACCAGTAATGGCCAGAGCAAAGTCACTCACCAACAGCTGGGGCATAGATTAAGCCTACTCTTATTGGTAAGTGATATTTGTATTTTTTTCTATTTTGGGGGTTTGAGGAAGGAGGAACCATGGAACCGGTAAGCTGTCCCATTGTTCTACCAAAAAAGGAACCTGGTTCCTGGTTAGTGCAGCTGGAATGAGTTAGTGAAAGGTAACTTGTCAAAAGCAGTGTTCACAAATAAAATATACACTGACAGTCCCAAAACACACTCACTCCTATTAAAATGCAGTAAGGCCAACAAAATAAGTCTATATTTTATCACAAAAGTGTTTAAAGTAAAGACAAACAATAAAAGTACAGAATAGCAGGTAAACAATCTGTCAGGCCAGCCAGATTTGAGACACTCATTAAAAAATATTTTTCTCAGAAAACAATGTTTTCTACAGAAAGCAGCACATAATATAACAAAAATAAAGTGATGTGAAAGGTTTTACCCAAAGCAAAGTTAGCAGCCCATTAATATAAAGACTGTTAGCCAACTGGAAATCATCTAATGCCTGTAAGAAGAGCACTCTCTAAGGTTGTCAACAAAATAATGAAACATTTGGTGTCCAGGTTGCTGATTTTCTCTCCAAGGAGCTCATGCAGCCACCAGCTTGGGTGCATGTAAGGAAGGAGCCCAAGTCTTTTGAAGACTGGCTGACCATAATATCCTAGGCAAGATATATAACCGGTATAGCTAAGAGTGCTACAGCAGTGTTTTATAAATGAACATCTAAGGTCTGGGAGTGACACCACCTTTACTTCTGTTATTCTGATTAATCACTTGTGAAACACACTCCCCAGGCAAATGGTGCAGGCCATAAACAAAATTTCTTCAGGCAGTATTTCACCATATCTGGCAGATGACTGATTACCTAAGTGAAGTTTCATGCTCATTTTCCCTTTTCTCGAATTTTAAGACTTTTATGTTACTATTCAGCTTACTTCTACAAATGCGTACATTGGCTGCAATGTTTATGCCAATTACTTGTAGTTTTATACAGCAATCAATTTGGTTATAAAATGAAGTTAGCACTCTAGACCAGTATGGTTAATGGCTGGAGCTTACTGATGCTCTTTGGATCTGGTCATATCAGACATTATGTAATGATATTTCTTGGTACATTTGTGTAGTGGAAATTATTTTTCTAAACACAAATTAGTTAAAGGGTTGACTGAATTTGAAAGTACAGGATGTTCTGCATCATCTGCAGATTACTTTGTATCTGGGATTCAGAAATGATTGGACCGGTGTAATCATTTTGTGTACAGAAAAATGAAGTTCCTTTAACATTTCCTTTTTGATCTAATTTCTGCAATTGTACAATTTTAGTAAGCACTTCAAACAATATATATATATATATATATATATATATATATATATATATATATATATTACATGTATGCATATATATGTGACACATTTTACACACACACACACCCATGCCTGTGCATGCCTGCAGTCAGAGACTCCTGCACAGAAGACATGTGTGTGTGTGTGTGTGTGTGTGTGTGTGTGTGCGCGCGTGTGTGTGTGTGTGTGTGTGTTTGTTTCCTGACATGTAGCTCAAACAATATGAATATCCTGATTGATAATACAATAGTATTAAAACATGCACTAAACATGACTCAGTTGGAGTCTGCAAGAGGCATACTTTGAATTAAAATTAACACAATTATACAGATATGGAATATGATGTAAATGTACTTAAATGCAATGCTTTCCAAACTTTATACACATTATTGTTTTCAGAAACACTTACTTTATTCAGCCCTGTGAGCAGTAGAGCAGAAGGACATATCATATTATGAAATGGTATGGGTAATGAAACTAAGACATATTAATCAGACTTCAGATGCAGAAGTGAAATGTTCCCTCGTACTGCAGCTCATCACACTGCCTACCAAGGAAACAGAATGACCAAAATGCTCTTTTTTCCCAGAACATTGTATTTTTTAAAACAAAGTCATGAACTGTAATCATATAACAAAATGAGTTTACTTTACCATGTATTTAAACCTCAGCAATTATCCTAATCCCCTTTAAAACAAAATTTCTATTTAAAACATTGCATTAATGTCTTATTCTGTGCTCTGATTCAGGTAGAGATACAGAGAAGACTCTTACTTTGCCTTTCCAATCTGATGTTATCTGTGTTGCAAAGGTTTTCCCACAGTGTGCCTTGATATTCATTAGTCAGTACATCATAACACATACACACAATCTGTGCATAGTCCAGCTAAAAAAGATGGAAACATCCCAAAAGATCACTCCCATTTTTTTAAGCATTGCAACTCAGATACCATAACCAATGCACGGAAGTATTAACACAATGCTAGGATATTGGTTTTTAAGTAATATACTCAGTCAGATTTGTTTGGTCAATCAGGCTTTTTATCCTCACAATATTCCGTCAGTCCTGATGTTATATCACAACCCACACCCTAGTCATGCATTAATACTGCATTAATTTAGGTGTCATTGATATAGCAAGGTGAGAAACAAACCCATTTTGTTTCAAGTTAATTGATGTTTTGTATATTCCAAATGCAAGAATAATAGCACTTGCTAATTAATTAGTTAATTAATCAATTTATATATTAAGTTTGTCAGCCGTTACTGTGTAGTTGTAACCTTTACTGCATTATTGTACCTTTCAACTGTTTGTTCAACCCCCAAATTCATTTTTTTTACTGTATAACTGTATCTTTAAATTTCCTGCCAAATATTTTATATATAGTGTAAGTAGGTATGATGCTTTCTCATAGTCAGTCTAATCCCCATTTGTCATGCCATGTATGTTTATGTTACTACTGCTGTTGTTACATTGCTCTGTTTCATTTTGTACTTTGTACCTGGGTCAAGACTGAAAAGAAGGAGCAGACTGCCTCATTCATCCAGTAATCAAATTGCAAATTAAGCAGAAAAGAGTAAATACATTAAAATAAATAAAGACTACAGTGATAGTATATCTTCTTTACATCTTGAGAAAGTAATTGAGCCAGACAGAAAGATTTCTTGACTATGGTAGGAACATGATGATCAAATGAGAGAGAGTTGTCCACATAAATACCCAGGACCCTTAAGAGCATGTATATCTCAAGAAGAGTACCATTTATAACATATGAAGTGTGAGCAGCTTTTTTGGTGAATACTACTATATTGCCCTTTGTTTGCATTTAGCCTGAGACTAGTTTCAGTACATCAAGCATATGTTTATTACAGTCCTTTTTGGAATAGTTTAGCACAAGTGGATGAGTTGTTAACAGTGTCCAGCTTGACATTAGCTGACTTAGTCAACCATATTTCTGGGATACTGGAATGGATATATACTAGGGGCTCAGCACTGATCCCAGTGGTACTCCACTAGTTACAATTCTGTATTCAGAGAGGATACCAGCAAGTTTCAGAACTTGGGGTATATTAGAAAGTTTTCAGTCCAGTAGATAATGGGTTATTGTTAAGTTTGTCTAATTTTTCAATAATACTAGCAGTGAGGTTAGTGGCAAAAGCATTGCCATGTTAAAATAAGCAGCATGCACAGAGTGACTACTGCCCACAACCTCTGTAACCTTTGCAACAAAGTTTATTAGGTTCAGAATATAGGCTTGGGGGGGGCGCAGCCTAGATGGCCAACTTAGAGCAGTGAATTTTGAGAGCTCCATAAACTAGTATAATAATAAAGGAAAATTGTATTATGTTCAAGTTTAAAATGTTAGAAATCTATAGATAAACTACTAAACTACATAAATATCAATTTTGGTGGAGATATACAAAAATTTTCCTGTCAAATAACTTGGAGATACATTGAGTCACTGAATATGAACAACTCAAGGAATTATCATCCAGATGCTGCTTTGAAAAAAGAACTGCAATTGATGACATCTATGTTACTGGAACGATCTGTGAAGATAGATGGCTTTAAAAATGACTTAGAAAATCTCAAATTAAATTCTCAAAAACAGCCCGATGAACAATTACAACAACATCATACAAAATAACAAATACAGAGACTTCTCTAAATGACATTGAAGGGAGACTCAAAGAGGAAGAATTCCAAAAAGAATTTCTGCTTAAACAGAATACATGGCTGCTTAACAAAATACATGACTTAGAAAACAGGGAAAGGAGAAATAACATAAGGATCTTTGGTCTGCCAGAAACACTGACAGAGAAGACAATCCCCAGGAATCAGCAAGCTCTGCACGGTGTGCAGAAATAGTGCAAGGGCTGCTGCACGCAATTTGGCTGACGAGAGATCCAGGAATGAGCTCTCAGGATGTACATGAGAGCTCCAACACTATTCCTGCATGGACATAGCTCCTGTATGCTAATTACCACATTTGCAGGTGAAAACCATGCAAATGAGATTAATTAGTGATCCAGGAAGCATGCAGGCGTCTGTGCAGGAATAGTGTAACCTGCAGAAATGTATTCGGTTACTAACCAAATACATTTCTGCACATTAAAAAATGGAGGCATGACACCTCCAAAGAAAGCATGTATTCAATGTAGTAGGCATGCCAATGGCCAAATATATGGCCATTGGCATGATAAATAGTTGCAAAATTATAAAAACTAACGTTCATTTTTTGGGGGGCCAATTTTGGCTGTTCAAGCATAGGGCAGCAGTACACAAATGGGATTGGCCTGAAAATAAAAAAAAAAAAAAGCTGGAAATAAGCTTTTAAAGCAAAATCAGCATTAAGCTAGTGAGCTAAGAAGGGTGGCCTAATGGTAAAGGTGCTTGTCTTACAAACACAAGGTGCAGGGTTTGAGCCTCACAAGGGATAATTGGCTAGGCTTAAAAATGGCTCGCAAAGACAGTTAGCCTAGTACTAATCTATGAACCTATGAATCAACATTCTGCCGTAATAGTCAATAGCATGCAGAAGACAGGAATACCATTAAACAGTGATTGCTAAGGGGGAAGGCTGAGTGTCAGTCTTGTAACCATGCATTAGCAGTCTGTTTTATGCAAATGAGAGGATCGATACGGAATCACAGATATTCCTCAGTGTTAACCGTATAAGTGCAGCAACACCATGGTGCAAGCCTAAAATATCTTGTTATTGTATTAAAGCCAACAACCTATAATGTTGTTTACTATTGCTGCAACTTTATATCTCTATTTATCATGTACATGATCTGGAGCTTTTCTCCCCAGGCATCCGCTGAAAAAGGACCTGCGCCCAGTCTGAATTTCCCGGTAAATAAATAAATAAAAGGTAGATGACCTCATTAGGGGGAGTGTCATGCATGCTGTAAGCTTATTGGAGCTCTGTGGCCCATGTTTGCCCTTAGCTAAGTACAGCTAAGGAAGGGGGTGTGTCTGAGGCTGCCTAGCAGTATTTACATTACCTAAATGAGTGTGTGCGCTGTGCACCGGGTTTGAAACAAAAAAAAACAGGAAATAGCAGCTCTGTTCACATCTGAGCACTGGGTATGCGTGGCTTGCCTCGGGGCTTAAACGGGAAGGCAATGGAAAGGGAAAACAGCAGTAGGAAGGCAATCAAGGAGAACTAGCATAGCTGGCAGGTGAAATGTATCAGAATCACTCAATTACACAGGCAGCAGCCCAGCTCAGCACACTCCTATAAGCTATGCAAACACCTTTCACTCTGGTTTTTCCCACAAACTCTACACCACCAGTGTACACAGATGGGGAAATCTTACCAGACAAAACTAACAAAATGATAGGGGCTGTTGTCACTCTCATACATAAATATGTGGAAGAGGCTGAGGGTAGTGAGGATGAGAATGCTGATGACCAACCCACAGTGAGGAGAAGGAGAAGAGTGTACAGACCCAGGGTAACCTACCAGGGGTTACATGAGCTGGAGATAGTGGAGCATTATAGGGTGGACAGGAACATTCTACAGCAAATTGTTGAGCTGTGCTGGCCACGCCTCACACAGTACCATCAGAAGGGAACCCATCCCAGTGGATACCAAGGTATGTGTAGGCTTAAGAATACTAGCCACAGGTACCTTCCAAAGGCCAACTGGGGATATCATGGGGATCTCACAGGCATCAGCATTCAGGGTACTCCACCAGTTCCTGGATGCCATGTCAGCACATGCCAGTGAGCGCATATATTTCTCCAACACCCGTGAGGCATTGACCAGCAATATGCATCTCTTCCACCATATAGCAGAATATCCTGAGGTAGTGGGTGCTATATACTGCACACACATACACATCAAAGCACCACCTGGTGAGTGGGGTAGGGTCTACATAAACTGCAAGGGCTTCCCCTCCATCAACTGCCAGGTCGTGTGTGATGCCCAGGGCATTATAATGAATGTGTGTGCTGGCAGCCCTGGAAACTATCACAACTCCCATATCTGGCATATGACACAGTTGTACCAGAGATTTGCCAGTGGAGACATCCCATATGGCCACCTAGTGGGAGATGCTGGTTACGCACTGGAACCATGGCTGATGACACCCATCATAAATCCACACACACCAGAACAAGAACTCCATAATGAGGCACACACACAAATGAGAGTCATAATAGAGCATGTGTTTGGGATCCACAAGTCACGGTTCCAGTGCCTGGACATATCCGGTAGAGCCTTGCAATACTCTCCAGCTACATGTGCACACATTTTCATTGTATGTGCCATGCTACACAATATGATCCTGCGGAAACAGATGCAGCAGGAACAGCACAGGGCAGGGCCACATAGCCCCTTACCATTGCCAAGGCCAGCACAGGCACAGAGTGACTCAGAGGAAGAACAACCTGAGACTGCCCATGTAGGCAGAAGGAGGTGTGCCCAGTATGCCCAGGCTTTGGGAAAGAGGCAATGCATAGCACATACACTGACACGGTAGGAACCCAGGGAATGACACCTCTCACTGACTTGCACATACAGTAAAAGGGATGCCAAACATGATACTACCTGTGCTTTACCATGTATAGTGAGTGTACTATGTGCATTCAACATAGTCATCCCCCCAGCACCATCCTCAATACTGGCACAGCCACAAGTAACTCACTCTTCCTATCAATTGCTGAGTGGAGTAGTATGTTCTGCCAGTCATAGCTATGGTATGGATGTGAGCATGCAAGGGAATCGGATGGCTAAATGGAATGGCAGCAGATAGTGGACACCTATATGGGCAGCATGGAATCCATAACAAATACTGGTGTCAACAAAGTAGGCAGTACTAGACAAGGTGAAAAATCCAACAGCAGTACATATGGTAGCCCAAATGTATGCCCATAGGACACACACACACACACACACACACACACACACACACACACACACACACACACACACACACACACACACATGCATGCATGTCAGTGAGGTTCACATACCCAACAACAGCCTCAGCAGAGCAGGACAGGTGTAGATGACCATAAAGAAAGACTGTGCTAATGCCTCCAATTAATGGCAATGGATAACAGCCCCCCTTCAGACCTACACAGACAGACTACAACAGGTTTGTATGTTAGTTCTGCTGAGTATGAAGTCTGAAACTGAAATGTAGGTCAATAAAACCTAAGCTCTGTACTCTACTGATATGCCTCTAGTCTGCATGATAGGTCAGAATACAAAATGAAATGGAAGCCAACAGAATACCTGAAATGCCAGTACAGTCATAGCAAATGTTTACAGTTGTGAGGTGTGCCCCCTCCCTGCAATCCTATGTAGAAATGCAGTAACATGTATGAGTGGGGTTAATAACAGTGGAGCACAGATTACCTGAGCTGGCCCAATTTACAGGATAGATTGTTGCATGTGTACAATATGCAGGGCTGTGTGTGTTAGGTTGATGTGTGTTGTACATTGTGTGGAAGTGGTCAGCATGTAGGCATACAGGGTTGTGTCCAGGTGGCCTATGGCCACTACTGTTGATGACAGCGCCATTTTCTAACAACTGCAGTGCCAACCACAATGTATCCCGGCAAGACCCAATTCATCAGTCATCCATACTCATTGTTCAGATGTCAAAATCTGTCACCATCTGAAAGATAGACATGCCATGAATGTGGGCCCAAACATACACACAGTACACAGGTGGACGTACCCTAAACAGAGTATGTAAAATGTAACTGTCAGCTGCACACACCTTTGGAATTGTACATACAGGTTAGAAGCACATTAGTTGTCTGTGTAGTATGGACTACTGATGTAGTCTGGCCAATCACTGGCAGACAATAAAAGGCACATCTATGAAGTAATGAGAAACTGCTGATGTCCCCGCACAAGCCAGCATAAGGGGAATGTCCCAGGTATATCTGTGTGTCAGCTGCAAGAAGCCTCCATATCACACATGCACTCAGCTCACCCCACCATCATCCACAGGTTTATCACAGGTAATATCCTTGCTGTTGGGAATGAGTACAACATGACCCCCACTTCTGTATGGGAATACAAACAGAATGCAGCATGCTGAAGAGGTGTCCTGTGCAGGTGTGTCCCTACTCCCTAGCTGTAAGCAGCACCCTGCCAGCATCCAGACCAATGGATTAATATGGACAGGAAGTATTGCCATTAACACCTCACACACTTACCTTGTTACCCCAGGGAATCCAGTGGCTTGTAGCTTAGGACTGTAGGAGTGACAGAATGCACTGGCCTGCTTACAGATGGCCTGCATAACTACCAAATTCCCTACAGTCCTCTGTCAAAGTTCTGTGCCTTACCCGTACTGCCAATGTATGTTATCTCATGGGGTCTCAAAAAACAACATAACACAGTCCACAGAACACAAATGCAAGGCCATGTCGACAATTCCCAGTAGCATGCCCACCATGTCTTACTGCATGAACTGTGGACCAAACCTTAAATAACACTGGGATGGACAGCTATAGAGATATCACTCGCATAATGTTAGGAAGAGGATAGAATAACAGAGTGGGAGGTGAAGAAGCATGGATGCCATGGAGTGTGTGAAGTCTGAAAATCTAATTTGTGCCCATACTACCCCTGCCTGCAAACCCAGTAATGGGTAGCTACAAACCTGCTCATAAACCACAATGTGAAGGGGAACTGACCAGATATATGAGCCCTGCCTCTGGATCACCCGGGTAAACCTGTACAGCTGAGAGGTATGGCCACAGCAGGATATGGCCATTCTGTTATGTTGATAGATGTACAAGCAGGGGATCCTCAGCCACCACAATACCAAGGTGCAGGACCATTTACACAGATCCATCAGCAAGTGACTGCAGCTACCCCTCCAGAATGGCATGAGTGTACAAGAATATGTAGGCTGCAGACCACAATACTGGATACAGCTTAATTCATGTTGTATTTCCCTGGAAATAACTGTGAGCAAATAAGTATATCTGTTGGTAGATGATGACATAATACATCACAGTGTAAAACAGTACATGTCTGAATACCTCTGCTAATACCAACCATGTAACATAAGCATCACAGACAGCAATAATTACAGTATCCCACTATCTGTTGTCCATTGTGACTCCATATTGTCAACCTATCTACAGATATCCTGCAGAAACAGGTTGCTAGCTGTAGGTGTAGAACACAAAATCCTGCACTGGAGTACAACCTTCCTGGAATGGATTCACACACTCAATACAGAAGGTTATACTATGCATGCTCCTACACTTAGAGAAATGAAGCCCATGTCTGACAACAACAGTAGGCTATACATATCTGTCAGTCGCAGATGTCTGCACACACACACCACATTCCACACCATTCATGCTTTGCACAGACATTGAATAGGAATACTCACACATATCCAAGGCCAACACACTATAATAGGTGAAACATACACACACAGAGATGTGGGAAGAGAGAGGCAGACGGGACAAAGAGATTGCCATCATGATTCCTGTCCCACTCACCACACATCCAATTGCCCAGTATCACATGATGTGCAGATGTCAATTATTGTATACATTTGATTTTGGTAGCCCTCAACCCTATAGTGTCTGTGGTGCTTGTGATAACTGTGTAACATGATAGTACAAATCAGTATTCATCTAGCATTTGTATACCCAGTCCTGTCAAATGTAAAGTTGTGTGTGAGTGACTGTTGTGTGTGTGTTCCCAGAAGAATGGTTTATGACCCATTCACACACACTGCACTTTCCATAGCCCATGTTAGCACTCATGCTGATGTCAGTCACCTTCAAATAACCCTCACAATTATCAGCCCCATTATCTCTGTGGCATGTGCGATAACTGTGTAATGCTATCATGTAACATACTAGTCAGGTAGAAGTTCTATTCCCAGACATGGCAACTGTGTGTGTGTGTGTGTGGGGGGTGTAGATTAATGATTTTGAGGCCATTCACAATCACTACACCTCCCATTGCTCTACTTCAGCAAGCCTGCTGATGTCAATCACCTTGAAATACACCTTTGGACAAAGGCTAGCTTTATAAGCTCCATGGTGTGTCTAACAACTGCATAATGCTATAATATAACATACTACTCAGGTAGGAGTTCTAATCCCACACATGGCAACTGTGGAACTGTGTGTGTGTGTGTGTGTGTGTGTGTGTGTGTGTGTGTGTGTGTGTGTGTGTGTGTGTGTGTCTGTGTGTGTGTAACGACTAATGATTCTGAGGCCATTCACAGTCACTACAGCTCCCATTGCCCTATTTTAGAAAGCCTGCTGATGTCAGTCACCTTGAAATACCCCTTTGGAGAAGGATCAGCCCTATAAGCTTCATGGTGTGTACCATAAATGCAGAACAATGTATTAGCAGCAACTACAGAGGTAGGGGTTTGAATCTCATCTGTGGTAAGTGTTTGTGTGTGTACATATGTATGTGTGTACCTCAAAGATTTTGGCCCCATTTACAGCCAGTACACATCTCTGAGCCTGACATTAGCAGTACTGCATATATCATCCACCTTACAAGTACTTGTTGCCAGCCCTAAACCATGTAGGGTCAGTGGTGCATGTGGTAAATGCGTAATATATTGGTCCATAAAGATTGCTAGGTAGAGGCTTGAAGCTCACCCCTGGCACATGCAAATGTGTAATTAGGATAAAATTATTTTTGGGATCTGTCACCCACTACATCACCCAATGCCAGTATTTATAAGGGCTGGTGATGTTCCTCACCTTGGAAGTACCTTGGGACAACATCCATCCAATAAGCTCCGTGGTGCATGTGATAAATGCAGTACATTGTAGTAGCAATACATAGCTAGGTAGGGGTTTGAATCTCAGTACTGGCAAATGTGTATCTGTCATCAGTATCTTGTGTGGAGGTTGCTGTGACTGTGTAATAACAGGATGCATTGTGGGGTGGGTTTTGCTAAATTATTATATTGAGGACCTACTATATGTCACATTGTCCACCTTACAAGGACAATAGATGTCAAACACTAGAGAGGCTGGTGTAGACAATCCATAGCCCTACATGTGACATTATGGATCGGTGAACAATATAGGCAACCCTTGTATTACTCAGAGAACACTCTCCAACCATGTCTCATACACAAACAGACTTGGCTAGGCAACAACCACTATATTGATAGTTACCTGTTTATTGTCGATAGATAGTAACCACAGTGTGATTGCAGTGGACTACATGTCTGTTGACCACAGTAATGCCACTGACATCAGAAAGTACTGTGATGTGTAACGTCTTCTGACTGTGTGTTCTTCAGCAAGTAAAAGGACATGGCACCCTGTTCTATCCCTACAACAGGCAAACAAATGCTTACAGTGGTCCTTTTGCTATGTTCCCCACTGGACGCCTGCAACAACTGTAGAGTCTGCAAATGTAACCCATAAAGGGAATAGCATGCCTTATAATGCCTGTATGGACAGATGCCACTAACTCCACTGAATACCTGTATCATGCTGTCAATGTAGGTGCAAGCACAACCTTAGTTCCATAGCCAGGTCTCCCCAAATGAGGTCTGGAATCAGAAGATAACAATCTCTACACAGAACATGCCCCAGAGACCTCAAGTACACTTCCACATGTCAAAGAACATGTGTGTGGGACTTGTGCACAACCCAGATAATGCCCCATGTTATGGAATATAGCTCATATACATGGGAAGCAGTGCACATCTCTTGCCACCCACAATAGTAACCCAGATGAGTGGATTGGATGGTGAATACAATACCCACCTGTGGGGACCACTCTAGGGACTATACCCCTGAGCCACACTGGAGACAGTTGTCATGTTGCCTGATGCCAAGGTATTCCCTTTGCCTAGCCTTGTACATCCATCAGGCCCATTCACCTATTCACACACCTTGAGAAGCTAAATGGAACCTATGCATCTCAAACACTTCTCAAAACCAAAGTGGAATCCTTCAAGGCCCAGAGCCAGTGGAAACTACGTGCCCAAACTGCAGAATACTATATAAAACACATTCTACGGATATCTCCAGGAATGCATGGATCATGCTATCCCAAACAAAATCAAGACCCAATCATCCAAAGGCAGGCGTCCAGTCTGGTGGACCCCAGCCATAAATAAAACTGTACAACAAAGGACTAAGCTACTACATGATATTAGAGCAAAAATCCCTAAAGGGAAGGCATCTCTGATCAGTACTATTTTAGCAAAAAAAATTACGATCCCTCATAAAATCCTCCAAGGCCAGCTTCGAGAGTAGAAAAAATTATGAGGACACTAAAGACAATCATAAGGCTTTTTTCAGTTATGTTAAGAACCTGGGATGCAACTCTCAGACTTGTTCTGAGTTGATTCTAAACGACAAAAATACACTGAACCCACAGACATCACCTCAATATCCTGGCAGACGTTGGTTCAGTGCAAACTTCTCCACCCCCTCCCCTAAAGAGCAAGTATCTATACCGGCAGAGTGCAGCCTCCCAAACATCTCTGATGCTCAGGTGAAGGCTGCCGCCCTCTCCAAAGCAAAACACTGCTTCCATGGGACCAGATGGCGTCCTGGGTTGTGTCCTACATGAACTCCGCAAGAAGAACTTAATCCCTCAAGTGCATAAACTGCTGTACAATCTCAGCCTCACCACAGGGATACATGTGCCCAAAGAATGGCGCATAGCAACAGTGGTCCCACTCCACAAAGGTGGCACCTCATGGGACCCTGGAAACTATCTCCCATAAGCCTGACTAGCCCAGTCTGCA
The DNA here is from genome assembly GCF_019279795.1 of Protopterus annectens. Lineage (NCBI taxonomy): Eukaryota > Metazoa > Chordata > Ceratodontiformes > Protopteridae > Protopterus > Protopterus annectens. The sequence goes on from NC_056730.1 coordinate 683,752,048, forward strand.
AGGCTATGGAGAGGATCATCATGGAACTCAAAAACAAAGCACATTGGGGACCTACAGACACTAGATCCTACCCAATTTGGTTTTGTCAAGGGCAGATCCTGCTCTTTTGAACCTGGTTGACTTCTTTGAAACAGTCACCAAGGCCATAGATGAGGGGAAAGTAGTCCACACAGCCTATTTGGACCTCTTCAAAGCTGCATTTGACACAATACCTCACTCAGGCATCATAGATAAGCTACCCAGCCTAAATATAAAACCCCTATGTCACAAGATGGGTCACAAACTGGCTCAAAGACATTGAACCCACAGAGTCAGAGTTGCTGGGGCCATGTCAGACTCCGAAACCGGGTCACAGAGTGGCATCCCACAAGGTTCTGTCCTGGGGACCTCTCTTGTTTGGTATTTACTTTTCTGGAGGTACAGGCCAACGTGGAGGACTATGGCTCACCAAGTTCGCAGGATGACTGCAAACTGGGCGCCATAATCGACTCCCTCCCGCTGACACAAACATCCTTCAAAAAGGTCTCGCAGAGATGGATAACTGTTGTTGCCAGAGAGCCATGGTCTAAAGCTAAATGCCAAAAGTGTATAGTCATACCCTTTGGCAAAAACAATGTGCCTACAAATTACCACATAGGTGGTGTAAACCCATTAAGGCCACAGAGAGAAAGTAATTAGGATCTGGGAACCCAAGTTGATAGCAATCTCTCTTTTGACAACCACATTGCAAAAGTGGTTAGAAAGACCTTTCTACATAGCCCACCTCATCATGAAAGGATTCACATCTAGATCAAGAGAGGTAATTGTGCCCTTATTCATCCCTCATCCAGCTCCATCATAGGAGATACAATAATGCCCCCTTTGGGATGCACCTTACCCAACACCTGCAGCAATTAGAAAGACCCCAAAATTGTATCTCACCAGGAGGATCAAGGGGACTCAAACGAGATGCCATATGCTGCCCGCCAAGTTAAAAAAAACTCCAGCTCTAATTCGTTGCATACCGCTTACTTCTCGAGTAATGACCATACCCTGACATATAAAACTATGTCCAACCCAGAATTAATGGATATGATCCACCTCAGAGTAAAATCTAAATCCCACTTAGAGTGCACGCAGCGAGAGGGACTTGAACCTCAGCACAGAAATAAATAGAACATGCTGGAGGGACAGATTCATAACCCAGAGGCTCCTTTGCTCTGAGAATAGAATTCTAATTCATGTTAGGGCAGAGCACCTCACTGACTCTCTTCAAGGAAGAATCTTGATAAGTGGATGAGGGGATCTTAGGTTTTCCCCGATTACTTCCGTGTCACTCTATTAGACAGAGGCACAGTAAACTAAACTTTAAAAAGGGTACAGTATACTCTAAAATCAAGGGGCGGTGAAGCCAGAAAGCACAATCGGGCCCTAGGCTTATAAATGCCCCAGGCAGATAAGCCTAGTATGAAACCTATATGAACCTTATAATTGGCAAAGTGTGTGTGTGTGTATGTGTGTGTGTGTGTGTGTGTGTGTGTGTGTGTGTGTGTGTGTGTGTGTGTGTGGTGTGTGTGTGTGTGTGTGTGAGTGTGTGTGTGGGGGTATAATGATTTTGAAGCCATTCACAATCACTACACCTCCCCATTGGTCTACTTTAGCATGCCTGCTGATGTCATTCACCTTGACATAACCCACTTGGGCCATGTGCTCAGCCATCTAAGCTCTGTATCAAAAATAAAGGTGCAGGTACTCCTACAACAATGAGAGCCAACCAGTCTCAAATGTAATAAAATGAACTCCTTTATTCAGTGAAAATAGCAAGCACTTTCACGTCTGCAAAGGACGCTTATTCAGACTTAAATGAAAACAGTTCATTCAAAGTACTTAAATACATAGCACTTAACATATCAGCCAATAAAAGACACACTCATTATCATAATTAATTTATAAGCCAATGAAAACAAAAGTGCTTTTCATTAACTGAGTCTGCTTTTTAATTATTTTTAATTATTTTGTTTTCATTTAAGTCTGAAGAAGCATCCTTTGCAGACGTGAAAGTGCTTACTATTTTCACTGAATAAAGGAGTTCATTTTATTACATTTGAGACTGGTTGGCTTCGATTGTTGTGGAGTACCTGCACCTTTTATTTTTTGATACTTTTGTACGCTCTTGGGTATAGCAGGTACCTACCCCTTAGAGAGCTTCCTTGCGGTGGCTTACATCTAAGCTCTGTGGCACTTGTAATAACTTCTGCAAGAATACCGTAGTGTAAAGCAAACTACCTAGGTAGGGGTTCTAATCTTGATCCCGCCAGCTTCTGTGATGAGATTGTGTGGGTGTCTCCACTGATTAATCTGCTTTTGTGGACATCTACATAAAAATGCTACACTTCCTTTATCCCTTCTTATAGCATTGTTGCTGATGTCACTCACCTTCAAAGATACCTTTTGACAATCCCTTCAATGTTTTAAAGCTCCATTGGTACATGTAATAACTGCATAACACTGTAATAGCAACACATAGTCAGGTATGGAGTTATTGTGAGACCTCAGTACTGGTAGAGTATGTGTTTGTGCGCAAGTCATTAGTATCCTGATGGGGGTGAGGTGTGTACTGACAGGATCCATTGCAGTGTGGGTTTGCTGTATCATTATATTGAGGATCTATTGTCCCATTGTCCACATTACAAGACCCAACAGTTTTCAATCTCTGTAGAGAGGCTTTTGTGTAGTCAATTTCTCCAGCCATAAATGTGTACAGCCATTTTGCAATTACTATGTGACAGTATGGATTAGTGAACAATATAGGCAAGCTGTTATAATACCCAGATACCACTCTCTACCCATGGATCATACACAAAACATGATTGGCCCTTACTCTCTTGCACCCCT
>NC_056730.1:683759297-683788032 GCF_019279795.1 Protopterus annectens
ACAAATGCTACCAAGAACACCACTACCGCAACTAACTACTTTTTAACTATCTTTTTTTATTGTTGTATATAGTGGGATGGGTACCTTTAAGAATTCTGGAGGTTCTTTAAGTGGTTATTAAACTATTTGTGACATAAGTATTAAGAGCATTATTTAAAGTGAGTGTTTGATTTAGTATTTGCCTGAAGAAGTTCATTGCATTTTATGAAGGAAAGCGCTTACAAATAAACCTGTTTACTGTGGAGTTCAGTTTCCTCGTTCATCCTTTTTGTGGTTTCTGTATGTATATTTAGCCTGCTATTAAAGCTATTAGTTTAGCTCACTGTTAATAATGTTAGTGTTACCAGTTTGACAATTTAATGTAGCATTTATCAACTTTTCTGAGTATGGCACTTATTCCCTAAAGTGAGTTTGTATGCCTGTTAGTCTCTTCGGTAATCTATTGTTTACTTTATCTCCATATTTTGCATGCGGTTGCATTAATTAACCTAGAGACTAACACGTTCACTAACCTATTATATAGGATTACATTTTCTACACTGTAAAATGAATTACTTGACAAACGAGCTGCTGCAGTACCATACTGTATATTTTAATCTTGACATTCAGAGTAACATAAAATGATTTACCCTTTACAATAGACTTTTCAGATGCCAGTGTATCTTTTATCTGGCAATTTTTCTGTAAAATTACATGTCATATTGTGACACTGCCATAAGGCCTGGGTCATGGCTGAAAATAGTCCGCATTGATCCCAATCCATAACCTGATTAAAAACTACAAAAAATAAGTAAAGCTTTATAAGCAATTAAAAAGAGTCACGCAAAGTATGTCCTAAAATAAGATTATTCTTCATTTACTAAGACAAATTGTAAAGCTGTTAAAAAAATAAATAAAATAAAACAAAAAAATCCATGAGATTCACATGTAACGCAAAAAACACTGGAAAATATACACACTATTTACAAAACATAAAGATGTGCAGAAAGGAGAAGGAAGAGGGGGTAAGGAGGCAGGAATGGCACTCAGAAAAGTAAAGGCCCATACCGATGAACTCACAGTCAATGCAGTCAGAAATGTAAAGGCCCATACTGATGAACTCACAGTCAATGCAGTCAAGAAAAGTAAAGGTCCATACTGATAAACTCACAGTCAATGCAGCCAGAAAAGTAAAGGCCCATACTGATGAATTCACAGTCAATGCAGTCAAGAAAAGTAAAGGCCCATACTGATGAAGTCACAGTCAATGCAGTCAAGAAAAGTAAAAGCCCATATTGATGAACTCACAGTCAATGCAGTCAAGAAAAGTAAAGGCCCATACTGATGAAGTCACAGTCAATGCAGTCAGAAAAGTAAAGGCCCATACTGATGAACTCACAGTCAATGCAGTCAGAAAAGTAAAGGCCCATACTGATGAACTCACAGTCAATGCAGTCAGAAAAGTAAAGGCCCATACTGATGAACTCACAGTCAATGCAGTCAAGAAAAGTAAAGGCCCATACTGATGAACTCACAGTCAATGCAGTCAGAAAAGTGAAGGCCCATACTGATGAATTCACAGTCAATACAGTCAAGAAAAGTAAAGGCCCCATACTGATGAACTCACAGTCAATGCAGTCAAGAAAAGTAAAGGCCCATACTGATGAACTCACAGTCAGTGCAATCAAGAAAAGTAAAGGCCCATACTGATGAACTCACAGTCAAAGCAGTCAGAAAAGTAAATGCCCATACTCAGGGCCGGCCTTAGCTGAAATGGTGCCCTAGGCGAAGTAGTGCTCCCCTTAAGCCCCATCCACAACATACTCATGAAACTCCCCTATTTGAGCCACACCCACAGGTAGGTCACTCCCCAAGAAAGCTACTCCAGTCATTTCCTTAAATCATTTAAATGCATAAGAAGAAAAATATACCTTGTAATATAGTTAAACTACAACTACCTTTGTGTACGCGTTTCCTAATGTAAATACCAGATCTGGATCGTGATCAAATAGGGCCCTAGGCAGGGTAATAGACCACCCCTCCCCCCAGAGCAGCCCCTTCTGCAGAAATCCTCTACTCCCCAGAAGCAGCCCCCTCCCCAGCCACTCCAGTGTTACATTACTTGGCTATTTCTCCTCAGTTACCATAAACACTATTCAAACCTGTCAGTGTGTATACTGTTTTCTTATTTACTTCTACAATGATTACAAATATTGAAATAAAATAGCATAAACACAGATAGCCATTTGCTAAACAAACAATACAGTCTCACGATGAAAACAGATTTAGCATGAGCAGTAAAACTTCTCTGCCCTTGAAACTCACGTTGAAACAGCATTAAAACCCACATTCAAATAAAATGCATCTGGCCAGTGGAGAATTAAGTTTACCTTTAGGCTCTTTTCAAACTACAGGCTCCTTGAACACATTCTTATGGCATGCATATATGCATGTGTTCTTTGATTCACCTTCCTGATTGCATTAAACTATATTCCTTGTATAATAAAGCACCACCTGTTAGTGTGTGTTTTAAAGTTGTAGTTTTGAACATTTTTCCAGTAAGCAATGGAACGAAATGTATGACCCAACAATGACAAAACTGCCCATTTCAGAACATTTTAATCATAAAAGGCCACTCAAACTTCTGTCATTACAATCCATGAGTATCAGTCAATAAGCACAATCTATGCAGAAGTAAAATTCATCTGAATAATTCTACATTAGAAATTTGTAACTAATAAAAGTCTGTTACTGCCTAATAACTTTACATTTCAGTGTCTCATCTCCAAATTCAGTGCTTGCTGCCCTTAAAGAATTAATTGTCTACGTTACATTAAAGAAAAAGATGCATTGGTAATATTGCAACAGGGAGTGACTGAGAGCCTGACACACAAGTTCATAGTTACTAGGCATCTTATACAAAGGAGGGCACACTAAGAAATGCAGAACCCCTAGCCCCTGTAAAATGCACCATATAATCAGCAAGTAGGTTATTACATACCATACCTCCATTACCTCTCAAACTCTTAGCAAAATAAATCTGAACAAAGCCTAATATAATGGGGGGAGGCAAAGGCCCCCAAACAGGGACAGATTATAAATATTGCTCTTAGAGGCTTAGAAAGTTGCTAGAATAACGGCATTTGTCTTGGCATACATTTTTTGAAGGAAATGAAGGTTAAAATTCAAATGTATGACATTTAGCTATTTAAATCTTCAGTGATTTGCCAGAAAACCACATATTTTATGAGGACTAGGCCAAAAATATGAGGCACAAATCTGTAGAGTTGAGAGGTATTCATACCTCTCAACTTCTTAGTGCAAGAAATCTGGACAAAGCCTAACATAATGTGGATGCAGTGGCCAAAAAATAGGGATAGATTTTAAAATTTGCACTTTAAAGTTGCTAGAATTACAGGATTTGTGTTAACTTGCATTTCACGAAGAGCACAAAAAAGCCACAATGGGGAAAGATCATTTTTTAAAGCACTGCATTTAGAAATGGGAAAGGAGAAACTAGCTCAAGAAAGATTTCAAGAGTAGCCCACAGACTTTGTGTCAAAAAGAGGTATACCTTTTTTTTTTTATTTTTACAAGCTTCAAATAGTACATTAGTTTACTCGCATGGCAGGTTGAGTATCCACTGGAGTTGGCTGATTATCAGAGCCCATTTTATTATGTATCATTAGTGTCTTTAGATCCACTGCAACATTTTCAGAATATAAAAACACAGTTTTCAATCTTTTACCACATGAATCAGGAACAAAGCCAAAAGTATTATGGGAGAAGAGCAAAAAGATCCAGACTCAGGGACACATTTTAACTTCTATATGTCTAGTTACTTACACAGATTTTGCATTAGCATGCCCATTTTGAAGAATATAAACTATGAGTCCAGTGTCTCCCATCATTTAGTGACAGCAATCCTCAAGAATCAGTGCAAGGCCAAAAAGAAAAAAAAATATTTTAAATATGTCTATATACTCATATCTCTCTCTCTATATTTATCTATCTGTATATCCTATCTATATCTAGATAAATCCATATTTATAGATATCAGAGGCATAGCTGGTTCAACCTCCTCGCTCAAACTGAAGAACAAAAAAAAAAAAGGGCAGCTCTGATAGACGGCTTATGGCTGTCTGAAGCAAAGGCGATAGTTACATACGGAAAATGGAATACATACCTCTCAACTGTACAGATTTTCACAGAATGTCCAGATTTTTGCCTTATTTTTGATGTGTTCCTCCTAAAATCTGTACTTTTCTGGCAAATATCTGAGGATTGAAGTTATTAAATAATGACAAACATTAAAGACTCCACATCCTTTAGAAAATTCATGCTAATGCAAAACCTATTATTCTAATAACTTTCTAAGTTTATAAGAGCAATATTTAAAAATCTGTCCCTATTTCTCCCCCCCCCCATCATTTTATTTATTTATTTATTTTACATTTTTTAACTGGGGGTGTCTGACTGAGCAGAAAAGGCCCTTTTTCAGCAGAGGCCTGGGGAGAAAAGCTCCACAAAGAAAAATTACAGACACATTTAGTTATTTAGACATGATCAGTATACACACAAATTACAAGAGACATGTTTTTACAGTGGTATGCGGCACATAAACAGTTACAGTGGAGAGAAACAAACAAAAAAATATTAATTTTAAAAATAATGGTAATTAATAGATTTGTGGTGTACAGCTGAAATTTGGAACATAGGTAGAATACACACATAGTACACAGGTACAGTACATACATTGTAGATTAGCCAGTGTTTGTGAGTAAGACTGAAAACTATTATCAAGTGCTCTAGATTTAGTATGTATATGTTACCCACTTTCACTAGCCTGGGGAGCAATCATGGCACTGCCAACTTTGCTTGAGATGTTGCCTGATGAGGTCTTTAAAGGAGGCTTTGGATGATGTGTTTTGAATGCTAGTAGGGACAGAGTTCCATTTTTTAGCCACCGAACTACTATATAGTGCATCTCCAAAGCTATTGTAGCTGTTGGTGACTTCTAGTAGTAGTTTGCTTGATGATCTAAGAGGCCTTTTGGCTGAGTGATGATGTACTAGGTTTTTGAGGGCAGGACACTTATTGGGGAGGTAATAGATAGAATGACAGAGGCAGAGCTGATTGTAGGTTAGGAGGTTGGGCAGTTCAAGCCAGTGGAGCTGTCTCAAAGCAGTACAGTGATGAGTTCTATATGAGCAATTTGCAGCAAAGCGGGCAATTCTGTTATACCAGGCTTCCATTTTGCTTAGTTCAGTTTTGTTGAGATTAGTCAGAATGGGAGATGCATAGAGTAGGGTGGATAGAAGTTGGGAGCGAGCAATGGCTGATCTTGTGCTGTTGGTAAGAAATGGTTTGATATGGTAGAGTGACCCCAGTTTGGCATGTACTTCTTTAATAGTTAAGTTGAGATGACTATCAAATTTTAGGTGGGAGTCTATGGTTATTCCCAATAGGTTAGCCTGTGCCACTGGAGCAATTGGAGTAGCATTTGTGGAGTAGATAGTGAATTGACTGTTAGTGTTTTTGTTAGAACTGGTTATAATCATAAGCTGAGTTTTCTTTGGATTGAGGATAAGTTGGGCTTTGGTAAGGCAGTTTTCAACATCAGAGAATGCTAGTTGAGTTGTTTGCAGGAGGGTGGAAATGTTTTGTGCAGCACAGTTTAAGGTAGTGTCATCTGCATACTGAATTATAGATACATGCTGTGTGGAGGTATGGAGGTCATTTGTGAAGACTGTGAATAGTAGTGGTCCTAAGATAGAACCCTGTGGGACTCCTATAGTTATGGGCAGCTGAGGAGAGAGAGAATTTTCCCATTTCACAGCTTGGTACCTGTCAGTTAAGTAGCTTTGGAACCAGGTAAGAGTGGAATTTGATAGGTGATGTTGGTTTAGTTTGTTTAGCAGGATTTGGTGTGAGACTGTGTCAAATGCTTTGGACATATCCAAAAAAAGAGTTGACACTTGTAGGCCTTCATTTTTGAGACGGTTTCCTGTGTCTGTGAAGCAGAGGAGGGCTGTAGTGGTACTATGGCAGGTCTGAAACCATGCTGAGTAGGTGACAGGATGTTGCTGTCTAGGAGATAGTTTAGCATCTGGGTATGGATGCATTTTTCTAAGATTTTGGCCAGGGGGGAAGAGTAAAGCAATGGGTCTGTAGTTATTAAGTTCAGTGGAGGTCCCGCCTTTATGCATGGGTGTAACATAGGATATTTTCCAGAGTTTGGGCGCATAGTTTTCAACAACTTATCTGTTAATGAGAGTGGTGATTGGGATAGCAATAGCATCTGCTGTGAGTTTCAAGAAATAGCTGGGGAGTAGGTCGGCTGCTGTTGATGAGGTTTTTAATTTGGAGAGCATGCTTTTGATTGAAGTGGTGGAAACTGTTTTGAGGGTAAAGCTTGTATTAGTGTTATTTGTGTTGGGGGGGGGGTAGTGAGGAAGGAACTGTCCTGTGATACTAAGGATAGAACTGAGTTCACAAAGTGGGAGTTGAATTGTGTTTCGATGGGAACTTTAGTGTCAAGGGTGGTTGGTTTGGGGGTAGCCTTTTGGGTGGATTTTAGCAGCTGGTTTACATTTTTCCAAAATATTTGTGGGTTGTGTTGATATTTAGTTTGTAATGTTGTGTAGTAGGATTTTTTGTCCAGCCTAATGCATTTTTTTGCACAGTTGCGCAGTTCTTGGTACTTAGTTAGGCTTTGTGTTTCTTTGTTTTTTTTTATAGTAAAGCCAGGCAGTGTCTCTGGACTTGAGGATTTGTTTGGTTTCTTTACTGAGCCAGGGGTTTGTAGAGGTTCTAACCTTGATTTTGTGCAATGGAGCGACAGTGTCTAGGTGTTGTAGAAATGTTTTGTTGAAATATGCTACAGCCTGGTCAAGTGGGAGGGTTTTAGGGGGGTCCAGTCACAGTTACAGAGTAAAGTGTTGAGGACCTCAGGAGAGAATTTTTTTGTGTTTCTAGTGGATATATAGTTAGTGATTTTGCATATGAGTGTTCTACTACGTATAAGGTATATTATGTTGTGGTCACTTAAGGTGTCTGGGAGACTGCCTGTGTGAGGGTACAATGTGGGGTTGTTAGTTAGGAGCCAGTCGGGGATGGATTCCCTTTTAGATTTTTTATCACATCTAGTTGGAATTTGGACTAGCTGCTGGTAGCCATGGAGATTTATTAGATTACTTGGTGGTTCTGATATACAGGTGAACCAATCTAGGTTGAAGTCCCCCAGAATAAGGGTTTCTTGTGAGCATGTGGAAGAACACCAGGATAAAAAGGCTTCAAGGCTAGCAGGTGTATTACCAGGTGGAATATAAATCACAATTGTGGTGATGACCTTTTTAGGGTGAAGTTGAAGTTGTGAGATATATATGTCCCAATTATTGGGGGAGGGGTAGGAGTTTGGTAATTGACGAACAGTTAAGTTGGATAAGGCAGTTCCACCCCCTTTACGAAGTGGTCTGTCTTGTCTAATGATATTGTAGCCGGTAGGGAGAACGTCTGAGTTAGCTATGTTTATATTTAGCCAGGTTTCTGTTAAAGCAACTATGTCTGGGGAGTAGTGTGCTATTGTGGCCTGGAGTTCAGGTATTTTATTTTTGATATTTCTAATATTAATATTTAGCATTAAAAGATGGTTGGTTTTGCTGCTGTTGTTGATTTGCCCAGGGATGAAGAAAGTGGGGGTGTTATGTTCTGACATTTGTGTTGGAGCAGTTTGTGTTGGACAGGATGGATTTGGGCCTGGGTTGGGGTGGATATCCCCACTTATGGTGAGCCTGGAGTTAAAATGGTTATACAGATGTTGGAGTTTGGTGAGGAGTGTGAGAAAGTATTGTATTTTTTGGAGTAGGAATGAGAGCATATGTGTTTAGTTCTGAATTGGTCCGTTATGCAGTTCTTAAATAATTGTGGGCAGATATTATTATAATGTGCGGTGTTTGTATACGAGAGTGCATAATGTGCTACTAAGTTTAGGGATATTGCTAGAGTGATAACTTGTGGTTTTGTAAAGAATTATGAGAAGACAGACTAGACTTAGTTGTGTGACAGTCATGGTTATAAAGTTTAAGTTGTTTCTAGGTGGGGGGGGGATCTGAATAGGAATTATAGGGTTGCACTATATGTGGATGGGGAATTAGTGTGGTGATGTAAAAAATGCCTACTGGGAATGAGCGTGATTGGGAGTATTTTGTGTGGAGCAAGTTGGTGTGGTATAATGTGATATGACTTGAGGAGCTGTGATTGGTGGAGGTGATGTGAGGGTGAGCTGTGGGTGTGGCTGTGATTACTATAAATGTAGAGGTAGTGGGGGCGGGAGAGAATAGGGGGCAGGGGAGCGGAGAGAGCCCGAGCGTTAGAGAGGGCGAACGGAGCAGGGCAGAGCCAACCAAGACAAGAGAAAAAAGTAAGTATTACTTTACAAATCTGAACACTTTAAACAAATTCCTGAGGTCTAATGGCTTACCGGTAAGCAGAATGTAATTGCCGAAGAACACTTGTGTCCTGGTGGGAGACTAGAAATTTAAAGATGGCTCCATGCTCAGCAGGATTCTAATACAGACTTTGTATTGGGGGAGGGAGATAGCACAAGGGGTGTAAACCAGGTGGAATGCAAAGAAACCAGACAGGCAATCAGTGGAAATCAGTGAAGGCCTCAGAGAGGGTAAGTAATAATTCAAACTACCTGTAAGGTGAAGGAGAGAAGAGACAGCAAAGTTTATTAAGGTTGGGAGTGTGTCTTCACATTGACTTGCTGATTAGTAACCAGTTTGTGCACAGATTAGAGTAGGGAGATACATTAGCAATGAAGGGGAATGTATAGAGATGCAATTAAACAGGTGGGCCTCCAAGTGATACAAACTAAGGCAGAAAGCACTGAAAGGGCTGCTTGATGGTTAATTTAGTCACAGGGATGTGAATTAAATGTATACTGTCTACTGGACAGTTAGGATTACTGCACTAGCTTGGGGGGACGGGACACAAGGCTACAACAGTCAGTTTTATTAGCAAGCTGAGAACTACTAAGAAATACTGCTAATGTAATAGCTTCAACTCTCATAAAACATACAAGTAGAATGCCTAGGTCGACTGACCCTGCTCTTGAGGCTCAAAATGTATATCCTTGTTTAGTTTGCAGTACTGATTCCTTCTTATACTGTATGGGTGGAGTGGTAGCCGCAGACTGCAGATTTGCTTGAGTGTGCTCTGAAGAGAGAGAGAAAAAAAAGAGAGGATGAAGCTAGTAGAAGGAGATAAAGACAGGTCAAAGTAAGTAATGAGGAGATAGGAGGGTGTAAACGATACAAGTCTGAGGATAATGTGGATAAAGCAGGAGAATAGATGCTACTGCTACAGTCTGAGAGTGCTTCAGCAGTTACCACATCACAGTGCCGTAACTTAGTTTGGAAACAGGTTAATAAATCATACACAATACATTTATCAGCCAATTATCCTGTGCATACAAGAAAAGGGAAAATTACCACAACAGCACAGCTGAAGCAGTAGCAGAGACAACTGTAGTGCTAAATCAGTAAATACTGTTTCTAACTCCAATACTAGGTCAATTAGATGTACATTACAGTTATAACAGCAGTTTTAGTAGCATAGAGACAACATAGCTGCAGTGGTAGTGTCAGTAAAAACACAATTCCTGAATGACAGAATCAACTAGTAAAATAAACAAATAAGCAGATCAGTAGTCAGGAATCAGAAAATTGAATACTAGTTGTATAGATCCAAATACAGCAAAAAAGTAAGTATTACTTTACAAATCTGAACACTTTAAACAAATTCCTGAGGTCTAATGGCTTACCGGCAAGCAGAATGTAATTGCTGAAGAGCACTTGTGTCCAGATTTTTTGCTCTAAGAGGTATGATGGAATAGCTGTAGAAAGTGTGTGCCCTTGTGTTAACAACACTTATTCTTGTAAAGCACCAAGGCCTGTACACAGTCTTCAGGACTTTCATTTAACATTTCAGAGGTAGGACACGGTGAAGAAGGAAGTATGTAACAGTGTTAGTTGAACAAAACACACACATGCACTTTCTCTCTCATATACACACATACTAACTCACACAGTAACACACACTTTATCTGTCATACAAACAGAACGAGCACTTAACATACTACATTGAAATATTCATATATGCAGCAACTTAGTAATAATCACCTAACTTATTTAGAAGAATAGGTTTTTCCTTCTTGAAACATACAGAGTATCCCCTACTGGTCTGACTACCACCACTGTAGTGATTACTACTGATATGGCAAATGTATCTACCTGGTTAACATAAATCAACAAACAATTAAATAGCACAATACTGATTAGCTATCTCAGACTTTTACTACCCATTGCAACCCATTCACAAAAAAACACCTTTAACATGTTTTAAGGCAACTTATATTGCCATTCATTTACACACACACACACACACTATATAGGGTGACAGCATCTGCATTCAAACCATCAATAAAACATTCACTTTAAACATGCTCACCATGCAATGATTTCAGTTTTATGTCAGAAGCTGGAGACATGATATTCTACTAGTCAAAAATGCCCAGATGATGCATCAATTCACTAACTTCAAACAAAACGTTTATGCTACATGACCAATGTGCAGTCTCCAACTGCCCAATTACGATATTATCAAAAGTTTTAGGGAATGTATTCTTTCTATTTCAGCTGTCCTTCCTGTTAATTTAGTTACCATTTTTGTGTTAGTAGTACAAGGAATACCTAACACCAGAATTCGTGCAATTCCTTCTTAACAATAGTTCAGCAAGTTCAACTACTGCCATTGTATCTACACAGCCTTTTAATTTCACCATCAATACAAAAAATCAAGTCTTATTTCAATACACATTTTATAAAGTATCAGACTTCTCCTGTTCTCCACTATCACACTTGACTGGAAATTGTTATTGGTTTCTACCTTCTTGTGAAACGTTAAATAATCAACACAAAAATAATTCAGGATACAGACCCACCAACCACAATTATTCGTGGCATCACTTAAGCGTTTAAGTAATCCAAAAACACCATATTAGGCAGTCAAATTAAAACTATGAAATTATTTTAAATTCTTGCAAAAAAACTATCAATAACTGTTGCACGTGGGGACTAAATCAAAATATATGGGCGTAACAGTTAAACAAGCAACATCGTGCTCTACCTCACTATGTACAGTTTTTGACAAGCAACGCACGTAAAAAAAAAATGACGATAGATATTATACAATTGCATTTAAGTCGTCTGTTAAGTTGTCCATCAGAGTACTAATGGTAGCAGGACATAATATTACACAGGAACATAATGTAGAACAAATTGGCAAAATGTGGAACACCTAAAGCAGTTTACTAACAATTTCAACTAGGAATCTCACATGATGGTTAAATGTGGTACTTTAGACTTCTAAAAGTTTTTTAATGAATTAATAAGATTATGTATTATTTACAAAAAATATGGGTTAAAAAATTCTTAAAACTGAATGCTTGACAGACAGACCATTCAAAATGGAACTGGGAAGAACATTTTTAAGATTAGTAATGAAAAATGTTCTTCATAATGAAGTACACTTGAGAGACGTGATGCTAACAGAAAGCACCCACACAAATATTCCTTCCTTGAGGTCAACATTCAAGCTTATCATGCTATTTTAAAGGGCACGAACATGGATGGAATGTAAAGTCCCATTCAGCATCAATCACACAGTCATTTAGCTAAACCCTTCATGACATGTCATTTTGTAATAAAAAAATACTACATTGCTCAAAAACTGAATAACTCTGCAACCTAAATAGACAATCCCTGGGATTCATGAAGGTCGGCACAAGGCCGGCGTAAGGCTTGCGCCAGCCGTGCGGCGTGTATATATGGAGTAGTCACGCCATATGCATATTAATGAGGGTGCGCAGCCGCCACGTGCATAGGAAATGTGCACAAGTGCAAGGGGCGTATCAAAGTTGCGCAGGGAGGCGTGTCAATGTCAGCTATCGAGGAGCAACCTAAACTGCTGAATATTATATTCCGCCAGCAATAGTAATTGTACCTATCAGTGTCCGTGAAGACTGAAACGTATGCAAAGCAGAGTCCCTGCGAACAGAAAATGAAGAATCAAACACAAATGCACGGTAGGGAATAACGGGTCCCGACCCTTGAACAAATGACATGAAAACCGTGTGCCTGTAGTCCAACGTAGTGTTGATAGCTATACCATGTGGAAGTGAAACGTATCATATGTTAGCGCGCCGCCAGTAGGTACGTCCAGTCCAACGGAGAGGGTCACCAGCTGACCCATAATGTGAGGGAGGGAACATAGCTGTGCAGATGTGTCCATAACAAAATACACGAGGAGAAATGTAGATATATGTAGTGACCGTATGTCTGAATCATATCCCACAAGCCATGTAATAGTCACATACAAAAGGTATGTCCGTATTTCACATACCAAATGTGATAGGAAATAGCATACGCATGTAAACGAAACAGAAGGAGCATATAAACAGCCATAACAATACGGACACATGTAGGCCGAAAGGAACAGTATGATCCGTACAGTCGACCAAGATTACCACCTGTCCCACTTTTAAGCGACAGTCCCTCTGTGGGCAGATGTGTCCTGACACAAACATGTAAAACTGGCAAATGTCCAGAGAATACAGGACATAATTCTTCTATAGACGTCATGCAATAATTGCATTAAACATATTTCACTGGACGTATATTACATAAATGTCATAACAAACAGAATAAGATGCTACAAGAATAAGCTTAGATATAGGCAAGAATTGTAAGTTCTATCTGCTGAACTGACCGTGGGTATGTGTCGGCCTGTAAAATATGCTGTGTTCACCACAACTGTCACAGTAGGGTTGCCACCTTTTCAAATGGCCAAAGTGGGACATGTTTGGTACAGACATCAGATTTTACAGGCTGACACATACCCACAGCCAGTACAAAGGACAGAATGTAACTGTTTTGCCTACAGAAAAGCGTATTCTTGTAGCATTTTAGTTGCTTATTCTGTTTCTCATAACAGTCAGGTATTTCAGATAAAGAATAACTGTTTAATGCAACTATCACATAAAATATAAGAAATAAGTTTGTCCTAAAATCTCAGGACATTTGCCATGTTTACAATTACATGTCAGGACACAACTGCCTAAAGAGGGACTGTCCCTCGCAAAGTGGGACAGGTGGTAACCTATGTCACACTGTGGCCAATTGAAAAGGTGGAAACACAACCGTCGACTGTGGGGAGGCATTGTCCACAACAGTCGGACATGTGTAAAGAATAGCTTGGACATAGGAAAAGGTGCCATCCTACCAATGAGTAGAACAGGCTGGCAAAATCCGGAAGGCAGCTGTATTTATTTATTTATTTATTTTACATTTGTTGACCAGGCTAGTCTAACTGGATATATGTCCATTTTCAGTAGAGGCCCGGGGAGAAAAGCTCCAAGGAAAAAACTTACAATTTAATAGAGAATAACATCAAAACAGTTTTATACAGCAATGATTGTACCATAAAAGCAGTATAATTTTAGCATAACATGTTAGCTAAAGAAATTCTTAAAGGAATATAAAAAATAGAAGAAATAAAAGGTTTTTTTTTTTTTTTCAATTCTAACCTACTCTTTTTTTTTTTTTCAATAATAAATCTTTATTATTTTCCAATTGTTAATACAATAATACACAAAGCAAAAAAAAACGAAAAGGAAAACAGTATCTAAAAGAAACGTATAACAACAGTGCTACAATATATATACATTATATACATGAATGCTTCCAACAGTTAAATAAGATCATTATACATTGAAATAAAATTCTGGAAAAGAGTATTAAAAGATTTGGTATCAATATACAGGCTTATTAATACAGACTTCCAACTTAAGTATGTACTTCCAGGGGATAACTGGATTCGGAAAATTATGCCAACACAATATTAAAGATTTGTTCCTAGATTTTCGGATTATTTATATTTTTCTTATGATCTTTGATTAATAATTTATGTGCTAGAATATGTTTTATCACTACACTTTTAAAGTTTTCCCATGAAATCTGGGATGGATTCAACCAATTTGTAGCTATATAAAGCTTCATTAATAAGAAAATATTTATAAGTATGATCATTTGGGATCTGTCCAAGTTGTTTGGCGGGATATGTAGAATCATAAATTCCCAAGAAAGTGTGGAATGCTGATAACCCATTTTTTGTAATTGAATTTTTAAAGAGTTCCAAAGTTTAAATATACATTTACAGCTCCAGAACATGTGTAAAAGGTCAGCCATTTGATCAATACAATATGGACATTTAGGTGAATTTTTGGAATTAAATTTATGCAGACTGAGACGAGTGTAATAGGCATTAATAAATATCACCAATTGCGTAAATAATAACTTTTGGAGAGATACTGATTTTAAAGTTAGGTTAATTGCTTTTAATATTTTATAATCATCAATCAATGCTATTTTATCCTTCCAGCATTTTGACAAGAGTATTTGTTTTTTATATTTCAAGTCTTTTACCAGATTATATGTAGATGTTATATATTTAGAGTCCTGCATAAGAGTTTGCCATAAATTTGAACAATTAGTTAAATCTTCTTCCTTAATTCTGAAATCATTAAAATAACTTATGGAAAGATCCTTTAATTGTCTCATTATAATTAAATAAGATTTAGGAAGGCTCATCTCTTTTAACGTGTCTTGTATTGAGATACCAAGATAAGGGTATAAATCAAGTACAGTTAGATTAACTATAAGTGGAAATTTTTTAAGATCTATCAATTGATTATTGATTTTCAAATTCGGATTCTTGTGAAAGGGTTGGAAAGTCATCCTATATTGCAAGAGATTTAAAGAATGAAATAAATTTTGTAACGATATTATATATACTCTAATATGCTCCATCAAAGCATACAATTTGAAGGTATCTTTCTGTAAAAAGGGTAATACCTTAGAGTTAATACCCAAACTAACAGCATGTTTATAGTTCAGAACCAACCACTTAGGTGACAATTTACTACTGGATATATCAAAGTTAGCCACTCTTAAGATTCTATTAGAATTTATTATTAAATAATATAACTCAAAGTTAGGTAAGTCTAAACCTCCCTTATTTTTCTGAGTCATCAATTTATCATAAGATATTCTAGTTTTCTTAGGCTCCCATACAAATTTAGCTAATTCCGTATAAATTTGTTTAAAGAATTTCTTAGAAATTGAGACTTGAGAAGCTCAAAAAATATATAACATTCTGGGGAGTACATTCATTTTAATGACTGAAACCTTTGCCATTGTTGGTAATTTCAGATTATTCCATCTTTTTAAATCAGACAATATATGATCCCAAATCAGCTTAACATTATTCACATAAAAATCTCTATTATCTGTGGAAAAAACAATACCCAAATATTTTATTTTTTCTTTGAATTTTAACTGACCTACCAATGGTAAAAGTGAAAAGGGTTTAGGCATTTTTAAAGGAAATAAATTGTTTTTTCTAAGATTTATTTTGTAATTAGATATCTCTGCAAAATCTTCCACTGCTTTTAGTATTTTCTTGGTATCTGAAACAGGCGTCATACAGTAAATATTAAGGTCATCAGCAAAAGCAGCCATGGATATTTTAGTACCATAGATTATTGGGGCATTATGATATATATTTTGCTTAATATGTAAAAATAATGGTTCTAAGTATAAATTTAATAATATAGGAGATAACGGACAGCCTTGACGCATTCCATTCTTAATTTGTATTCTTTTAGAAAAGTTTTTATTAATGTATAAAGTTGTATAAGGATTATTATATAATTTTTTTAATGTTAAAATAAAGTCTTGGGGTATATTGAAGTATGGTAAAATATCAAACAAAAATTTTAAATTAACTCTATCAAAAGCTTTTTGTGCATCAATTATGAGTGCGTAAACATTAAGATTTCTATGACTGCCATAAGAAATTAGTGTATGAAGTGATAACGTACTATCAGTAGTTTGTCTGCCATTTATAAAGCCAGCTTGTTCATTAGATATTATTAAATTTATTACCTTTTTCAATCTATTAGCTAAAATAGAGGTCATAATTTTCATGTCTATATTTAAAAGTGAAATAGGTCTATAGTTATCCGGGTTTTGAAGATCTGCATTTTCTTTAGGTATAAGAATTGTTTTCGAAGCATTAAAGTGTGGATCATTAATTTTATTGTTGATTATATAATTAAATATATGAGGAAGTATTTTACCTAGACTATCACAAAAGGTTTTGTAAAACTCTGCAGTCAGACCATCCGGTCCTGGAGCTTTATGGGGTTTCAAATTATTAATTGTATCTTTTATCTCCTCAGAGGAAATTGGCTTAATTAAACCCACTTGAGATTCATCACCAATTTTTGGAAAGATAATCTTCTGCAGAAAATCATTGTTAATCTTATTTGTAAGTAATCCCTGATGATCACCATACATTTGAGAGAATATTAATTCAAAGGTATTCATAATATCTTCAGTATTAGTATATCTTTTATTGTTAAACTGAATTTCAGGAATTTGAGAAGGTATTTTCGATTGATTAATGATACGAGCCAATGCTTTCAATGGGGTCTGAATATGATTGGCATATTTTACCAGTATTTTATGTTCAATTCTAACCTACTCTTAAGTTGGTTAAAGTATACTGCATTTACATTTATAGTTTACATTTGTTGACTGGGCTAGTCTAACTGGATGCAAGTCCATTTCCAGTAGAGGCCTGGGGAGAAAAGTTCCATGTATTTGTACAGAGTAAATAGATGCTAAAAGAATAGAAGTTGTACAGTGCTGTCAAAGAAATCAAAGAAAATATAAGATAATACAAAAGTTTTAACTAATACTGTATAATAGTAATCCAGTTCTTTAAGGTACAGAGATAACTTTTACTTATATACATATATACATAAAATTTGTGTACTGTAGGATATATTGTTAATTTGTAATAGGTAGTAGATGAAGGAAGGGTGAGAAGAGTAAGTGGGGGAGGCAGAATTAGTCAGGGTTAGTACAGGAGCATAGCCAGTGATTACAGAGATATGGTTTTAGTTGTTTTTTAAAAAGAGAGGTCTGAGCTGTGATATCGGAAGGAAGTTGATTCCATAGTTTTCCTACAGAGTTGGAGAATAAGGAGTCACCTGCTGAGTTGTTGGATTTAGTAGTATTAATCAGCAGTTTGTTTGAGGAACGTAGATTTTTGAGATTGTTATAAGGTGTGATGAGGCTAGAGAGTATAGGAGTGTTGCTAGGTTGATACAGGGTCTTATGAGCTATTGTGAGCTGGTGAAATTGAAGCTGGTTAAGGAATTCTAGCCAGTTTAATTGTTTAAGATTAAGGCAGTGATGTGTTCTGAAAGGAGAGCCTGTAGCAAATCTAGCAATATTATTACAGGAAGTTGTTAGTTTCTTTAGGTTGTTTTTTGAGATATTAGTATAAATGGGAGCTGCGTAGAGCAGAGTGGATAAAAGGTGAGTTCTAGCTATAGCAGACCTAGCTACTGGAGTAAGAAAGGGTTTGATTCTGTAAAGGGATCCCAGTTTCTTATTAATTAATTTTATTGTAGTGTTTATGTGTATATCAAAGTTTAGATTGTTGTCAATTGTTATTCCTAGCAGTTTAGTGGTAGGGTCAGATGAGATAAGGGTACCATTATTAGAAGTGAGGTTGAAATGTAAAGAGATGGACTTTTTGGTTGGGCTGAAAAGTAGCAATTTAGTTTTTTGGGGATTTAGAAGGAGGCAGCGGTGGGAGAACCATTGTTCTACAGAGCTGAAGGCTTTTTGGGTAAGGGACTGAAGTTCAGTTGGTGAGGCAGCTGAGCAAATTAAGGTAGAGTCATCTGCATACTGAATGTAGTTGGAGTATGGAATAGCAGATTGCAGGTCGTTAATGAAGATAGAAAATAAGAGTGGGCCTAAAATAGAGCCTTGTGGGACACCGAGGGAGATTGGGAGGTGATTAGATAGTTCATTGTGCCAGAGTACAGCCTGCTGACGGTTATTA
Organism: Protopterus annectens; assembly: GCF_019279795.1. NCBI lineage: Eukaryota > Metazoa > Chordata > Ceratodontiformes > Protopteridae > Protopterus > Protopterus annectens. The sequence continues at coordinate 683,777,325 of NC_056730.1, forward strand.
AGGTAGGATGTAAACCAGTTCAAAGATAGAGAATCAAGTGAAAGAGACTTAAGTGTATGCAGGAGAAGTTGGTGGTTAACCATGTCAAAAGCTTTGGATAGGTCAATGAAGACAGCTGATGAAAGACAGTTGTTGTTACGGTTGTTATTGATGTAGTTTGAGAATGATAGCAGGGCAGTGGTGGTACTGTGGAAAGGTCTGAAGCCATGTTGGCAGTTAGCAAGTAGGTTATTTTGGAGGAGGTGGTTGAGAATTTGTTTGTGGATGCATTTCTCCATAATTTTGGCTATAGGGGATAATAAAGCTATGGGACGATAGTTGGAGAAGTCGTTGGAGTTTCCCCCTTTGTGTAGTGGGATGATATGAGAGATTTTCCAGATTAATGGGACATCTCCTTCATTTATAGATCTATTTATTAGAATGGAAATAGGGTAGGCAATGGCCTTAGCTCCTTTTTGTAAGAATTCTGCCGGTAGTTTGTCTGCTGATGGGGAGGAAGGTTTTAACTTTTGGAGAAGGGAGGAGATGTATGAGGTAGACACAGGTTGGGGGTGGAATTGAGGGGGTAGATTAGCAGAAGAAGTGGGTAGGTTGGATATATCAGGTGATAGGTGGCTGGCTAGAGTTTGGATGGTATCTGTGAAGAAAGAATTAAAGGAATTTGCAGTTTGTATCGGATTATTGGGGTTAGAACCCTGAGGATTGGGTGTGATCAATTGACCTGGGTAGAGAAGATTATTAATACTAGTCCAGAATTTTTTTGGTTGTCTGAGAGAGGTTTGCTGTAGTTGGAGATAATAATTCTTTTTGTCTAGCAGGATGGCTCTTTTTGTGCTGTTTCTATGTTTTCTAAAGGTTTGATGGTCTATTGGATTCTTAGTAGTACGCCATTTTGTCCAGTGTTTATTTCTAACTAGGATTTTTTGTTTAGTATTGTTAGTAAGCCAAGGGGCTGGTTTGGCTTTGATTCTAATAGAACGAGTTGATGATCCAGGATGGCTAAGAATGTAGAATTAAAATATTCCATTGCTTTGTTTAGAGGGAGAGTTTTTAATGGGGTCCAATTACATTGTTCGAGTTCTGCTTGGAAAAGTTGTGGGTTGAAATGCTTTTTTGAGCGTATTGTTCGGAAGGTGTTAGGGAATATTATGCAGGTTTTATGTCTGATAATATATGTTAGAGAGTGGTCACTGAGGTCATCTGGAAGGATACCTGTTGTGTAGGTTTGCTGAGGAGTGTTGGTAAGTATCCAATCTAAGGTGGTTGCTTTGTTATTGATTTTATTGGTTCTGGTGGGGGATTCTATAAGTTGAGAAAAGCCATAAAGGTTAATGTGGGTGGTGGGGTTGGTATTTGTACAGGAATTCCAATCAATGTTGAAGTCCTCAAGAATTATGGTTTCTTGAGGGATGTTACTAGAAAGCCAGCTGAAAATATACTCTACAGTATTACTATTGTTCCCTGGGGGAAGATAGACACAGATGATGTTTATGGCTTTACTTGTATTAAGCTGAAGTTTGGAGAAAATTATTTCTGCACTAGTGTTTGTGGGTAAAGTAAGATTAAGTGTACTGACTTGAAGCTCATTTTTATAGAGGATTGCTACTCCTCCCCCCTTTTTGGAAGTACGGTCAAGTCTGATGATATTATAGCCAGGAGGGGTGATTTTGTTGTCTTTAATGGTGGGTTTTAGCCATGTTTCTGATAAACATAGAATATCAAATGGATGGGCCTGTAAGAGGGCATGAAGTTGAGCAATTTTGTTAGTTGAGCAATTTTGTTACAAATACTGCGTATGTTTAGATGTGCAATTAAGAGTGAGTTGGTAGGTTTGGTAGGTGAAGAGGTTATCAAATTGTCTTGGTAGTTATTTGTAGTTGTGGGGGGATTGTTAGGGCCAGGGTTTGGGTGGATGTCACCATCTAATAGAGATTGAAGGGGTGTTAAAGGTTTAGGTTGTTGTGGCTTGCAGTAGAAATAAAATACTTTTCTAGCTTTTAGGTTAGAGTATTTAATATGTGCAAGTTGATGATATTTGGCTAATTGGTAGCTGGGTTTGAAAATGATATTTAGGAGGTAGTAAGGAGAAAATTCTGTAGAAGATGAGGTGTCTTTGGATGGTAATGGTAGGGTATTGTTAAGAGAATATTCATAAGAGGTAATGAGATAAGTGGTGGATAGAGGTGGTAATAAGAAAATCCACATTAAAATATGAATGTTGTGGGGAATTATAGAGATAGACATTCTTAGGATGGTGAGTTGAATAGAGAAATGGAGGGTAAGAGATAGAAGGACTGTAGAGAATTAGTAATAGAATAGGAGAGAGGAGAAGGGGTGATTAGAGATGGTTTGATTGAGTGGGTTATGAGAGAAAGGTTGGTGAAATAACTATATGGTAAGTATGATAGGTGCAGAGTTTGGAGGGGTGTGGTCTGTGGGAGGATAAATGTAGGAGCACTGGGGGCAGGTGGGAATAGGGGCAGGGTAGGGAGCGGAGTGAGCCCGAAGGGACAGGCGGGATGAGACAAGAGAGAGTTCTATCAAGGAAGACAATCAGTGAAGTCCGAGAAGTGTAGCAGGTAAGTTTGGAAGAATGGGAGTTTGTAAGGGAGAGAGTGAGAGGAAAAAATGAAGCTGGTAGGAAGAGATTACGGCTTGGTAGAGAGTAGCAGGAAAAAGGATACGTGGAACAAGGAGAGATGGTAAAAGGTCAGAGAAAAAGCTGGGGACAATGACCTAGAAGTAGGATTAGTAAGAGTATAGCAAATTGTAATACAATAGCTTATAGAGTGATGCCACCTAGTGGCCAGTAAGTTAATTGCAAGAGCTAGGGCTTCTATAGGTGATGGCAGGCTAAGTAAAATATGGAAATGGACCAGATAGAAAAAGAATAAGAAAGGAGTTACAAGAAGGAATACATCAAGGAGATTAATTAGGTGGGGGGGTTGGCTGCTGGCTACCTTGACTAGGAAGCTTTGACTAACCTAGCAGTAGCTTGTACATTACTCAAGTTATGTATAACACTTAGTTATAACGATACATACTTTCACTGGCTTATAGGAGGGGAGAAATCTCTCAGGGAGCCAGTAGCTACTTCTTTAGTTAGAGTTTATTTCTGTGGCATCCAGCAGATTAAATTCACTTGTTGGGTGTGGGGGCAAACCGAAGCACACAGCTGGTAATAAGAGAAAGAGAGGAAAAAAAGGGGGCGAGGCATGCAACACATACAGCAGGCAAATCAGGTAAAGGCTGTTCTAAGTTATCCAGCATGCAATGTAACATACAAAGATTAATTCTAAATGGTGTAACAAAGCTCATAGGCACTCTAATTCAATATCACAGTCTAAGAGTATTATTGTTGGTGTATCAAAGCTCTTATGCACTCCAGGCTACAATCACATTCAGCTAATTAGAGTAAACACAGAGTTGCAATTGCTAATTTAAATAGCAAAACACCATAAGCAAACAATCAATTAAATTACACTGTGTGATTAAGTATATATATATATATCTCAAATATCAGTAAACTGTGCTGAGATATGTTGACTAAACAAAAAGAAAAAAATATGTGGTTAGTTTATTAGCTAAACAGGGTAATTATGGAAAGAAAGACATTCCTCTCTATTCCTGCAAGGGATATATTACTGTATAAGTTAAATGTTCAATAATCCGAATGTGTATGTGACACAGTCGAACAGGTAGTACCCAGATACACCAACCAAGTAATGAAAGTGAAGTATGGGCGTGTACCTATGTGCGTGAGGTACAGCATGTGGAAAGCAAACATGGCAGGGTACTCCACACAACCATAAAGGTACCCGACACATGTAGGGTAGTCAATGTGTAACTCTGGCCATGTCATGGGCCAACAACCAAAGTAGTGCTCTATGGGGTGTGAGGAATTCGCGTGTGAGGGGTGGGTGTTTAATGGTAAATTCCTCAAAGGCGATACTGTGTCGTATGCAGAAAAGGTGAACCGGAGGTGTACGAGGGGGCAGCGGGTGAAGTGGAAAGAAACACAACCTCATGTAGAAACAGCTGCAAGACAAGCAGACAGGCCATAGTGTAGAACACAATCCCACAAACATATGAATATGGAAATATGCGAGACAAATGTATATATACGGCACCGTCACATACCCACAGATGGGTCCTGATGGAGCTGGCCATAACAAGCATAACACACCTGGATACATAATAGCCTACCCAGCATACCCTCCACAACACACAACCTGCCACCATACCAGAACATCCACCAAATCCAGCCGTACTTGGTCCACTGGTTTGTTGCAGAAACAGCTACACACAGTGACCCTTACACATATGTAGTAGGTATTGTCACCCTAGGCAGTGTCAGGATTGCAAACCATGTATCCCCTGCATGTAAAACTCCCTGCATGTTTTCATGAAGCCACAAAAATCTTCGTTATCTAACTTGTTTTGGTCTAGTCCAATTTTTGAGATATCCGTCATGGGATGACCAACTTGTGTAAATAGTAGAATGGGTATGACGACATGATGTCCAATCCAGTAGATATCTGGACACAAGTCAGAACGTGCAGTGGAGGTCCATGACACTGTCCAGCCCTAAGTGGGCATGCATAACCTACCACCCAGGATAAAATACCTTCCCGTGGCCTTGCGTGTCCAGACACGAATAGGAGGGAGAATATAATGCACACATTTGCAAAGTGGAAAACGGCATAAGGGTGAGGAAGTCACTGACGTAAACAGGTCAACCCTGATCAAGTGTGACGGACACTGACTGTGTGCAGTCGTGACTGACCATACCTGTCAACCTGTGTGAGTAAGATATCTGGACAGAGCCGTGAATATAAGTGAGACAAAGGTCCAAAAACAGGGACAATCTGTAAAGATAGCTCTTAGAAACATAGAATTTGATAGAATAACAGTTTGCACATTGGCATTAATGTCTGGAGTATGAAGTCTGAAACCCAACTGTCTGTCAGCACGTTCCAACTGCAGTCTTTAATGCTGAGCTACTGCTGTGCCAGAACACAACAGCGTATTACAGAGGTCTGTGCCATACCACTCAACTGTGCGGATATTCGCAGAATGACTAGGGTCACCACCTGTCCCACTTTGCAAGTAACAGTCCCTCTGTAGGCAGTTGTGTCCTGTGAAAAAAATCAAGACATAGCAAATGTCCTGAGAGTTTAGGACAACGTTATTTCCTAATTTACTTTAATAGTCACATAAAACAGTTATTTTATATATGAATCCTCTATATGTTATGTGAAGTAGCATAAGCAATTCAAATGTTACTAGAATAAGCTATTATATGTACAAAAAAGGTTAAAGTTCTGTACTATGCACGGCTGTAGGTATGTTTTGTCCTGGAAAATCTGACATCTCTACAGAACATGTCCCACTTTGGGCAGTCGAAAAGATGGCAACCCTAAGAATGACCACAGGTTCGCCCCATAGTGTTGATGTGTGCCTCCGACAATCTGCACCAGTGTGGTAAATAGCTGAGGATTGACGTCACTAAATAATGAGAAATATCCTGAGTATAAGACTCCACAACCTGCAGAAAAGTCATGCTAATGCAAAACCTAGCATTCTATCAACATTCTAAGCTTGTAAGAGCAATCGTTAAAATGTGTCCCTAATTTTCCCCCCATCGTGTATGTTTTGCACAGGTTCGGTGCTCTAAGAGGTTGAGAGGTATGGTCCGTACATATTTACAGGAACAGCCCTTCACACTTGTGTAATGTACAACTGCATACCTGTAGTCACTTCATGTCCAAAAATAATAATCCCCGTATGACTGTATACAGGTAATAGTCAAATGTGAATGGGAACACCGCTCACCGTGGAGTATGGACTGTAACAACCCCACCCATAATACGTAATGACAACAGAATAAGCTGCTGACAGGTGCCCAAACACCTGTGTCTATAAACACAGGTAAAACTTCAAAATAGGGAGATAATCCCTGTCCATATGCTTCGTCTGACATTTGACCTCGGCCAGGGAAGTTCCGTTCACCAGGTGGACAAGCCTAAACCCAGATCACTACATGAACACCCTGATAATCAAAGACCTGTATGTGGCTGGACTATATGCCTTGGTGTTCTGCATATCCTTGGAGTGATTAACAATGCAGCCAGTGTCCACAGCAGTAGGCAATAGGGAATGTGTAATATGTAGTACCGCCTTTTTCCCAGCAGGAGAATGGATGCCTGTGTTGTAGGTGAAGCGGTGAGGCGTATGTTGATGTAGCTAAGTACTATGGGTATGCATATCAATGAGGGAGAACACCAATAGAATAGTGGTTCCGGCATCCGGCCAATGTGAATGCAGTCCCGGTTGACCTACGACCACTGCACATATAACTTGAAAGTGTAATGAAAGCATTCGTGCTGTACACACATTTAAATATGTAAAGGTGAACGTGTGTTTTGCAGTAGTCCGTAAACTGGAATACAGATATGTAACTGCTATGGTCAGAATTATGAAAGTTCACGTAAGCACAATTATCTATGAAACATATGTAACCCACAATAAGGATATGCAAGTGCGCCTGCGCGTGTGTAATCCGCTCACAGAATAGAAAATGAATGGTGTTTTCTCCACGTTCTATGTACATGGCTCATACCTGTTAACCCCGTAAAGTACGAAACCGGACAAAGCCATGACAACAACTGGTACAAATTGGGACAATCCTCAGATATTGCCCTAACAAACATAGAAAGTGGATAGAATAACAGGTGTGTCACTAGCATGGATTCTCTGAAGGGTATGAAGTCGTAACCTGAAATGTTTGTCATTATTTACCAACGTCAGTCTTTAATGATATGCCACTAACTTGCCAGATAGACACAAGGTTATGAAAAACGGACCAAAGATAAGAGGCAAACAGCTGTGCATGCAGTGGAAATCTGTACAGTTGAAAGGTATGATATGGAGATATATATACACATATATCCACAGACATAATCCAAAGCAAATTATGAGATGAGGAATGTACAGACATATGTATATATGTACATATATATATCTATACACACACGATACATGAATAGATATATACACAACAAATATATGTCCCTGTACATATAACACATGAACATAAATAGGTCACAGTATAGCTAATATGGATAGACGGACAGACATGCATGAAAGGAGAATACACCGATGGTTTCCAAACCATTGCCCGGAAAGTACCAGTGTGACAGGGCCTGCAAGTTCTACACGTTAAACATGAATATAGGTGTCCTTTGCAGGACCCCAAAAATTGATCCTGTATGAAGTGCGAACCGCCATTGATGCAAAAGAAGTCACACCTGCAAATACGATATAGGTGTACATGCAACAGTAGCAGGTGCAAGGGTAATAACACGTGGGTCGATTGAATGTATGACGTATGACCTGATATCCACAGAGTGGGGAGTGCTCGGACGTTTCCTCACACTTTATTATCGCTCACATTAAACATGTCTAATGGGTACTGTGGAGGTGTGTCAGGTATGGGAATCATGGGTATGCAGAATTGGGCCAAGGTGTTGGTTGGCTCAGATCTATTAGTTACGCCCCATGGGAGTGATCAATATACCTATGTGGGTATAGCACACGCCTATATTCTCCAAAAAGGTGCAACCCATCTACTGGATATTGTGTAAACCATTGGGGGAAGACGTAGGGATCTATATCAGTGTCATGTAGGTGATTATCATGGATGGACATGCGTACGACCAAGATGGTAACCATACCTGCCAAAATCAGAATAAGACAGCTGGACTAAGGCATAGTACACGACAGACAAATAGGGACTATATTAAATATACGCCAGACAAAGTCAGAATGTTGATAGAATAATTGCGTAGTCAGGAATACAAATGTTATGAGAGTTAGTAATCATGAAATAGAAATGTCAGTCATGATTACCTAACCGCACAGTCCGTCATGCCTTGCCAGCAATCTATCAGAAAGGCACATTATCATGACAAATGTAATAGAATCATAGGTCAAACCCCAGGGCGTAAACCCATAATGTGTACAGGTAAGAGGTATGAAGGTAACCCGTCCTAATGAAATGTACAGAACTAGTGATACTAGGTGGACAGGTGAGAAGAAAGATGTCAGGACAAATGACAAAACATGTACAAGTCATAAGCATGTTTTTCCACAAATGTGAATTACAACGTATGGCCTGTGAAAGTCAATGTGGAAGGTTAATAGACTCAAAAGACATGTGTCCCTCAGGGTGTCATGCAGTGTCACCGATACAGTGTCCAGTCCCCCATACTCATACGTGAGCTCTGCCACTGACGAAAAGCGCAAATACCGGTGTACACATAAGGTACATGATAGAATAATTAGTGTGGATAAGCACCTGTTGGCCTGTGTGAGGAATATAACCCAGTGGGTGGGTGTGTCCTGCAATAGGAATGTAATGGTAACTGGCCTGTGATGGCGCCATGTATTGTGTGTATTGGCGTAAGGAAATTGATGTCCAGTATCAGAAACATACCTCGCAACTGTACGAATGTGCAGATGTATGCCTTATATGTGTGGTGTGTTCCTCTCACAATCTGTACCTGTCTGCCAAATACCTGAGAACTGACATCATTAAATAATGATAAACATATGTGTTTAAGACCCCAAATCCCTCAGAAAGGTCATACTAATGCAAAACCTATAATACTGTTAACTATCTACGTTTGTAAGAGCAATATGTAGAATCTTCCCCTATCTGTCCCCCCATCATGTTAGGCTTTGTACAGATGTTTTGCACTAGGAGGTTGATAGGTATGATCAGAAACAGATACGTGTCTGAGGAAACAGCATTATCGACTGCAAGATAACTCAGAAGGTATGAAAAGCGCTGCAGTAGGAAGTTCAGTATTGTCCGCAGGTATGTTCTGACATGTCAAATGACACAGCAGTCTACATGAAGTACCTATAGGGCATCACCTTTACTAATGATGACAGTGGGACATACCCACAGCCATGCATACACCACAACTAGACATAGCACACAGCAAAGCCTAGGCCATGATACACAAAGCCTCCGGCGTGTATGAGTAGAGTGAGAGTACAGCAAGGAAAGATGACTGCCAGGCTATTCAGCAAACACCCGCAGGGGCGTGCAAGACCGCCCGTAACACGAACATTGCACGGATAATGTTGGGATTTGCAACATACCCCATTTGTATGTGCAAGCTATGCAAATGATGTAATTACACGATACATGAAACAGTAAGCTGTCCGTGCAAGAGCAGAGTTATGTGCAGAAATGTACCCGGATGTTATGCGACTAACGTTTTGCACATTGCTAAATGGAGCAATGACAGCTGCAAATACAGTATGAATACAGTCGAAGAAGCATGCCAATGTCCAAGTCCAAGGCCAGTGGCGGCTTTGTCCATTGGATATCAATAAACCAGTAGCTGTCCTCCCCCGATCCCTGGTGTGGAAGCCTAGCGCAGTGCCACGAGAACGCGCTGCACTTCAAAACAAGACATATGGATAATATACATACAAAATGTAGGTTTAGTTAGATGTTAGTACGCCATGCAGATGAATGGCAAGCTGGAGACAACACGGCTACTGCGTACTGGTACTTATGTGTGGAAGCGCTCTGTCAGAGATGTAACGAAGCATTTGTAGGCAATGTGAGGCAAGTGAGGCTGAGGATAGTGAATCACAACATGTCATGCCATATGGGCCAAGCCTCTACAGTGTAGTGTAGGTTAAGGGGACTATTAGAGTAGAAGATAGGTGACAACATGAGTGTGTATGTATAAAACACTGTAACCTCACCGGAGCAGTGTCACATGTGTGCTGTCAGTACTCAGTGGAAGAGGCATGTCATGAGCTATCCTAGGGAACATCAGGAGACTGACGGCGTACGCCATGGATACCACCGATGTGACCTGCAAACCTGCCCACAGTGTGTCTGTGCCCGTGCGCGCCAGTAAGCCCGAGTAAGCATATGTGTGCGAGTGTTAGCCCGTGTGCGCATGTGGAATGTGGAAGAACGAGTAAGCTAGTGTACGAATGGTGAAGCCCGTGTAATGTCGTGTATGCGTTTGTAAGCATGTATACATGTGTACTACACACATCACACATGTACTGCACACACAGACACACATGCTGCCAATACTACACACATCAGTGAAATGGCACATGGATGGAGAATACATCATCAGAAGTAACAGTGCTGTAAACTATGCTACAGTGATGGTCATAGCTGCAAAGCATCATGCCTGCTGATGTACACCTGGAAGTAACACACTGTGTGTTAACAGCATGCTAACATCAATACAGTGGAATAAAGCCACCGTTTGCAGCAGCACCAGGTTAGTCAGATCCTGCATCAATGTTACACATTACAGGTGGTGGCACAGGTGACATCATATGCACAGGGTCCAGAGCTGTCATAGAGCCATCCAATGTACACGTAGGTGTGTGTGTGTGAGGGACAATAGTTATTGCATGGCCCAATGGTGGTGCAATGGGTGTGTGTATGTGATAGCCGTAGCTGTTTGTGGTAAGTGTGTGTGTCTGCATATACACAGGTACAGCATGTGTCAGCCATATACAGGAGGTTGTGGGACAGTCACAGACCGTACCTACCAGGCTGTAGAGATCCCCATTACTGGCCATGGACACCCCTCCATGCATCCAACACAACCCAGTCCTGCACCTGTCAATGTCTACACATACAGTCCCGGGAAAT
>NC_056730.1:683788532-683806370 GCF_019279795.1 Protopterus annectens
GTAGTCTGCAAATGTGTACAGACATGGTGTCTGTCCATAAGCCGCATACATTACCAGTTGTAGCTCAATAAACATCATGGCATTTTAATGTTGGGGTATGTAAAGCTGTTGTGTAAGGTACATCCTACGTGGGGTGTTGTACCCATGGATGTGTGTATACGTCCGGTGTTCTGAGGTACAATGGGTGCCTATGTACCAGCTACACACCCAGGATAGACATGTGTGAACATGTAGAAGGATATCCATGCCACAGTGGCAATGTGGTAATCACAGGAGTGTGTGTGACATACATGTGTCTTACACACATGTACAGTGCAACATGTATGTAGGGGAATAGCACCTATGTGATAACCAGTGGGAGGATGGTGTACTGCAAAGGTGATGTTCACACCAAGTGTCATGCAGGTAGAGGCCATGATGTTCATATCGGTATCTGTCATAGTGACACCCATATGGATGGGGTCTGTATCAGCTGGTGGAGCAACAACGGCACTGGGTATGCAGTGGTCTGTAAAGCTAGGCAGGGAAGTCCCCGCAGTGGTAGCCTGTACCTCAGGGAAGCATATACTAAACATGAGGGCCCCATGACTGAGGACTGTGGTAAGCCAAGTGTAACTGGATTGCAGTATGTGATATGGTATGCCACCCTCAGTGTGTATGTCCTGTCCATTAGCCACATTGCATTACATCCGGAGACATATGCTGTGATGTGCAGGTGGATGTGTATGTAGTCAATACCAGAATGGAGAACGGTGCTGAATGGCAGCGAGAGGACAATGCAGGCTGTGTGGACACCCGTGTCATCATGAACAACTCTGGCAACTGTAGGAAAGGTGCTCAACAGGTGTAGGAGGCATGCTGTGGCCCCAAAAAGACCAAACCAGCAGGCATCAAAGGACTGGAGCACAACAAAGACTCGACGAATGATGTCCATGATGATGTGCCCTATAGCCATGCATAACAGACCAGTGAGGTGTGTAGGGCAATAGTCCCAGTCATGCAGTGTGGCACCACCTGTGAGGAGTGTTACTGTCGCTGTGTGCCAGTCAGGGGCCACAATGTCTGGTACAAGGCTATTACTGAATATGGTGTCCCAGTGGGGAGACATGCTGTTCAGAGTTCTGTGGACATCACAGCCAGGGATATTGCAGGGTGACAAGGGGCCTGTGTCCTAGGACATATAGAGTGCAGGTCAGTACTGTGTAGGTGTGACTGCAGGTACACCGCAATGTACCTGCAAGGAATGTGGCCCTGCAGGGAGTGAGAGGGTGTAATGTTAGCAACAAAGCCATCAGACAGTATGTTGCCAACATCACCTGTTACTGTCATGTTCCAGAGTGACAGTTGTATGTGTGAGCAGATGTGGGTATTGCATACGACTACTAACATACCACCATAATGCCCTGTGGTACATCTCGGAATGTGTCGCAGTAATGTGTACGTAGCTACTTATGGTGTATGTGACATGGGATCCTGTGGCCCTACCGAGGCTGACCAGTGAGTCACCCTGCCCATGGGAATGTACACCACTGTGTAGTAGCCCCCACCTGTTGCTGTAAAGTATGTCCATGGGACTGCACCCCCAGAGTGTCGTCTGTATTCTGGTGTGTACCTGCATGGCTCTATGTGGAATAGCATGAACCACATTGTCATGTACATGCTATTGAAGTGCACTGGGGTATGTCTCAGCATTTGCATGTGCATTGTCTACCTGCATGTGTGTTAAAACAACAACTACCACTGTCATACGACATCTGTAGTTGGTGTTGTACTCATCTACTCTGTATGCCGTGAAGTGTGTGGTGCCGGTATGTGGCTAACAAGGGTGGGTAGCAGATGTTCGGATTCCACCAATGAGGGGATAACCACAGGTGTGAAACAGCAGTCACATGTTGGTAATGTCCATGTCAAGGATACTGTTGGTCTTGGAGGTGGTGTATGGGTCGAATCAGCCGAGCGGAGGTTATGACTCGTGCACAGTGTACGCCTAATGTGTCAGTACATGTGCGGCTATCACAGTTAGGTGTGGGTTACTGTCAGTCTCACATTAGTAACAGCAGTAGTTCCGGACACAGTTATATGCACGTGGAGCACCTGTGATGCATTGTGCAAAGTAACCAGCCGGGATGTGTATACAACATAGTGGAATATGGGGACACCTCAGCTGTGGGTGTGCCAGTCCAGGTATGTGCCTGAGAGGTACGGTCTATCTATACCCAGTCATTGCAGGTGTGCTCTGCAGAGCCAAGATGCAGGTCCCAGTCACTGCAGAGATATTGCAGTGGTGCAGTATCAGGTGTGCCTTGCCTGCGTGCATCACAGAGGATGATGTCAAGCATTGTGTGACATGACCACATGCTTCGCTAGCCAGTTCCCATTCTGGTGGTGGCTGTTATTGGGCACTGTGCAAGACAGGCAGTATAAAAGCAGCAAGAGTCCAACATGTGATCCGTACTCCCAGAGCTGACAAGTGCAGGTCAACTGTGCCACAGTATCATGTTGTTTGGCCGGGTCTGTCAAAGTGGACGTATACTAGATGCCTGTGGAATGACAGCGGAAGCTTGGGCAACTGTTGGGAGTGACACAGTTGCTCGTAGTACAGTGGTAACAGGTCCAGATGACCGCAAAATGCTTCCCAGGGCGTGGACCACACCATCAGGGCGACAACACTGGTGGGCTATTGCATGTCCCTGCACACATAGTCTGTGCCCTGAGTGACAACGTCTGTCACACAAACATGGAAGGGGAGTCACATTGTACCTGCTGACTTGTGGCATGTGTGCATAGGTTATGTTGCAGAACCAGTTACTGGACAGCAGTACGTAAGTGACTATTGCCTTGTGTAGCCTGCTGAGTGGAAGAGCAGTGTGACTGCCGACAGTCACCTAAGACAGGTGTGTTGTGTATGTTATGACACCCTATTGGCTGTATGTGATGAGCACACGTGCTTGTGGGCTATAGGTTGGTGTGGTTGTGTTTGGCGATGTGGGCTGTTGTCAGTGCCCACACAGAGTATGGAGGGGTACTGTACAAGGTTTCTCCATATGTGTGGCCTGTGGTGGGGATCATGTGGGACCATTTGATGTGTGGGGTGTGTTGTCAATGTTGCACAACCCCACATGACTGTCAGGTGCAGTCAGGGTTGGTGACAGTATAACCCCCAGGAGGGTTGCATATGTACATCCCCCACAGGCTGTACTGTTGTATGTTGGGAGGTGTGCATTGACTGTGGACATGAGAATAGCTCTATTGCCACATGTGCAACATAGTCATCATAGTGACAGGCAATAGCACTGGTACGTGCCAGTTGGACATGCCTGTAAATAAGTGGTATGTGGCAGGTGGACAGGCCGTAGAAACCACCATGTCTCACGAGGTATGTGAGTGATGTGTGTACGACAGTTGTTGTACAGTTATCAAGCTGGAAATGTATGGACAGACAGTATACCTGTGAGGACTGGTGTGAAATGGGTGCTAAACTAAGCAGTAGCTCATAACGTGCCAAGAAGCTCTGAAGAAGTGTTGATCATGCCCACACATTACAGATAGGGTGTTGTATACTATCAACCCACATGTGTTGACAACAGTCATGATTGGTGGCACAGCATCAGAACACTGCTGGGTATGGTCTGCAGGTCCATGAACCATTATCAATGTAAATGTTAGCAGTACAGCTGTACAAGACAGTATGGATGTTTGGCTACAGATGCCTGTGTATGTCACAGGAGTGTTCTACTAGTGGCCTGTTGACAGACTCACAACTACCAAAGGTGCTACAGTGACATGTGCATATCACACGGTGTCAGCTACAGTAAACCAGGGTTAATGTGTTGTACCCCACCCGCATTGTAGCCCATACCACAAAGTCAAATGTCAGCCATCTGTGTATGTGATGATGTGAATGGTCATGACCTATGGGCAATTGTTGTCACAGTGTTGTGAACAACATACAGAATGGGCTGTATGTGTGATGTGTGTGACATATGTGCACATTCCGGTGGATGATATCAGCAATGACACCACTAGGGGAATACCCCCATACCCATTAGGAAACACCTAGGCTGTGGTCAACAGTATGGACACTGTGTTAGGGATGGTGTAGTGTAGTACACCTCCCTGAGCTGGAGACATCTCCCTGGCCCTTTAGGTAGTCATCCGAGGTACCCATGGACATGACAGGGCAGTATCCATGTGCACAGAGATCATTGGACAGGCATACACAGCACCCGAGTGACCAATATTGGAATACACATCACCCTCCAGTGGTAGGGCCCATGTGTGGATGGCCGATACCAGCCTCCACAATACTCACCTCCAGTATGCAGCATGCTATCCATCTTGATTACAGACATATGCCACACTATGCTGTTAGACATGCTACATGTCCATAGCCTGATCTGGAAGACATACGTCATGGACAACCACTGTCCTACGACTAGGATGGCCACATGCTGGACAGATCCCTGTGCCATACCTGTGACATACTCCCGCCATACCATGCAGCCCTGTCCACATAGCTGCACATATCACCCCTGCCATACATGGTGTGATGGCCGTATGGTAGATGTAGTATCATCTATCTGGATCAGTAATGTGTCACTGATGCCCCTCGTGGTGGCGTAATGGGTGTCAGATACAGCTAGGAAACCCAGCCCATACATGCTATAGCCGATAACCTTAACCTTACCTGCGAATGATGTCCGACTAGCCATTGTCCCATGCTTATCACATGTGCAACACAGGTGATCCGTGGCAGGATGTTGAACAGCTGTGCAGTGTAGATGTCTATGGAAAAACAGATGCATATACAGGTTTCCATGCGTACTTAGTGCATTGTCACTGCCCAAGTCCAGTAAGGCTGTGTCTGTGTTGATATGTGACATATCCACAGCATCTAGGTCAACAGCATTACCATGGATACATCAGGCATAGGTAGATAGGTAAGAACACCAGTGCATGCAAACAGACATGTCCACATGGAGACTGATGTCACATGCAGTAGGAACACTAATGAGGTGACACACATATATGGGGATGATATCTAATGCATACTGGGTGTTACATATGTGGGACACATACATGCCAGTCATGTTAGTGTCATGTTGATTTGCAAAGATAACTGTGCGAATGTACTAGAATGTATGTGCAGCAGTAACACTGTACATGTCTGTAAATGTGACCTGTCACCTTCATCATGTCTTACAGATAATGCCGCGTACACGCCTACCAGCATATAGCTGACAGGAGGATGATGTCATAATACCGTACCTCCATGAGAACTACGAGGTGTTATTTAGCCATGTGCCACAGCATGCACAGCAGCGGGATGACCTGTGGCAGGATCTTCACAGGAGGGTCAATGAAGTGGGTGGCCACAACTGCACCTACCAGCAGGTGCGCAGACACTGCATGGACCTCATACGTCATGCAAAACAGCATGCCACTGCAATTGCCAGAGAACAAGGTGTTACGGGTGGTGGGCCACCAACCCAGCCTCCACTCACACACACAGAGGAGCTACTGGCCAGTCTGGGAATACCCTCGGAACAGCCCCCACAAACAGTAGCTGCCATCGTGGAGGTGGGTGTCTCCCAACCAATGAGCCTGGAGTTGCCTGGTACAGTACATTGCTTTTACAGTATTCACTCTCCATAACATCCGTGCGGCATCTTTGCCTTTGATGCTGCTGTCTGCAGGCTAGACATGTGCCTGTGTGAATCATGTGATCCACTGATCATGGTAGCGCATTTTGTAACTGCGTAATGCTGTCGTTTGGTACAGTGATTACGTTTATGTTCTGCTCCCAACTCTGCCACGGGTGTGTGTGTGTGTGTGTGTGTGTGTGTGTGTGTGTGTGTGTGTGTGTGTGTGTGTGTGTGTGTGTGTGTGTGTGTGTGTGTGTAAGACGCGTGTGTGTGTGTGTGTGTGTGTGTATGTATCTACATATATATATATATATATATATATATATATATGTATGTATGTATATAGCTACATATATATATATATATATATATATATATATATATATATATATATATATATATAGATAGATAGATATAGATATATATATAATGTATATTGTATATAGATATGTATGTTGGGATTATCACTCTTGAATGTGCTGCATTGTCTGTATGTGAGCACCTTGGATGTATGTATATCCGCTTTGGCTCTGTGATAGTGCACATACTGTGTGCTGTAGTGATCGTGGGTTATACATGTGTAGTGACTGGTTATTGTGTTGCTGGGTATTACACAGGCATTGAAAACAATGTTAGTGCAGTACCTTTGACTGGTCATATGCAGATCTCAGCAACAGTCAGCAGTGGTTATTTCACTGGAGTGTGAGTATGGCTCATACTCATCTGTAGTAACAGTCAGTTCTATGCACCTCAGGTTAACATTACAGACTCGCGTTTATCCACAGGTTGTGGTACAGATCCCAGGACTGTATGTGTAGACATTGACAGGTGCAAGTCTGGGTTGTTTTGGATGCATGGAGGGGTGTCCATGGCCAGTAATGGGGATCTCTACAGCCTGGCAGGTATGGTCTGTGACTGTCCCACAACCTCCTGTATATGGCTGACACATGCTGTACCTGTGTATATGCAGACTCACACACTTACCACAAACAGCTACGGCTATCACATACACACACCCATTGCACCACCATTGGGCCATGCAATAACCGTTGTCCCTCACACACACCTACGTGTACATTGGATGGCTCAATGACAGCTCTGGAAATGTTAACACCACACCCTGTGCATATGATGTCACCTGTGCCACCACCTGTGATGTGTAACATTGATGCAGGATCTGACTAACCTGGTGCTGCTGTACACGGTGGCTTTATTCCACTGTATTGATGTTAGCATGCTGTTAACACACAGTGTGTTACTTCCAGGTGTATATCAGCAGGCATGATGCATTGCAGCTATGACCATCACTGTAGCATAATTTACAGCACTGTTACTTCTGATGATGTATTCTCCATCCATGTGCCATTTCACTGATGTGTGTAGTATTGGCAGCATGTGTGGCTGTGTGTGCAGTACGTGTGTGATGTGTGTAGTACACATGTATACATGCTTACAAACGCATACACGACATTACACGGGCTTCACCATTCGTACACTAGCTTACTCATTCTTCCACACTCCACACGCACACAAGGGCTAACACGCGTGCACACATGCTTACTTGGGCTTACTGGCGTGCATGGGTGCAGACACACTGTGGGCAGGTTTGCAGGTCACATCAGTGGTATCCATGGCATACGCCATCAGTCTCCTGACGTTCCCTAGGATAGCTCATGACACGCCTCTTCCACTGAGTACTGACAGCACACATGTGACACTGCTCTGGTGAGGTTACAGTGTTTTATACATACATACTCATGTTGTCACCTATCTTCTACTCTAATAGTCCCATTAACCTACACTACACTGTAGAGGCTTGGCCCATATGGCATGACATGTTGCGATTCACTATCCTCAGCCTCACTTGCCTCACATTGCCTACAAATGCTTCGTTACATCTCTGACAGAGTACTTCCACACATAAGTACCAGTACGTAGTAGCCATGTTGTCTCCAGCTTGCCATTCATCTGCATGGCGTACTAACATCTAACTAAACCTACATTTTGTATGTATATTATCCATATGTCTTGTTTTGAAGCGCAGCGCATTCTCTTGGTGCTGCGCTGCGCTTCCACACCAGGGATCGGGGGAGGACAACTGCTGGTTTATTGATATCCAATGGACAAAGTTACCACTGGCCTTGGACTTGGACATTGGCATGCTTCTTCGACTGTAGTCATACTGTATTTGCAGCTGTCATTGCTCCGTTTAGCAACGTGCAAAACGTTAGTCGCATAACATCCGGGTACATTTCTGCACATAACTCTGCTCTTGCACGGACAGCTTACTGTTTCATGTATCGCGTAATTACATCATTTGCATAGCTTACACATACAAATGGGGTATGTTGCAAATCCCAACATTGTCCGTGCAATGTTCGTGTTACGGGCGGTCTTGCATGCCCCTATGGGTGTTTGCTGAATAGCCTGGCAGTCATCTTTCCTTGCTGTACTCTCACTCAATCCATACACGTCAGAGGCTTCGTGTATCATGGCCTAGGCTTTGCTGTGTGCTATGTCTATTTGTAGTGTATGCATGGCTGTGGGTATGTCCCACTGTCATCATTGGTAAAGGTGACGCCCTATAGGTACTTCATGTAGACTGCTGTGTCATTTGACATGTCAGCACATACCTGCGGCCAATACTGAACTTCCTACTGCAGCGCTTTTCATACCTTCTGAGTTATCTTGTGGTCAATAATGCTGTTTCCTCAGACATGTAACTGTTTCTGATCATACCTATCAACCTCCTAGTGCAAAACATCTGTACAAAGCCTAACATGATGGGGGGACAAATAGGGGTAGATTCTACATATTGCTCTTACAAACGTAGATAGTTGACAGTATTATAGGTTTTGCATTAGTATGACCTTTCTGAGGGATTTGGGGTCTTAAATTAATATGTTTATCATTATTTAATGATGTCAGTTCTCCGGTATTTTGCAGACAGGTACAGAATGTAAGAGGAACACACCACACATATGAGGCATACATCTGCACATTCGTACAGTTGCGAGGTATGTTTCTGATACTGGAAATCAATTTTCTTACACCAATACACACAATACATGGTGCCATCACAGGCCAGTTGCCATTACATTCCTATTGCAGGACACACCCACCCACAAGGTTATATTCCTCACACAGGCCAACAGGTGCTTATCCACACTAATTATTCTATCATGTACTTTATGTGTACGCTGGTATTTGCGTTTTCCGTCAGTGGCAGAGCTCACGTATGAGTATGGGGGACTGGACACTGTATCGGTGACACTGCATGACACCCTGAGGGACACATGTCTTTTGAGTCTATTAACGTTCTACATTGACTTTCACAGGCCATATGTTGTCATTCACATTTGTGGAAATACATGCTTTTGACTTGTACATGTTTTGTCATTTGTCCTGATGTCTTTCTTCTCACCTGTCCACCTAGTATCACTAGTTCTGTACATTTAATTAGGACGGGTTACCTTCATACCTCTCACCTGTACACATTATGGGTATATGCCCCGGGGTTTGACCTATGATTCTGTTACATTTGTCATGATAATATGCCTTTCTGGTAGATTGCTGGCAAGGCATGACGGACTGTGCGGTTAGGTAATCATGACTGACATTTCTATTTCATGATTACTAACTCTCATAACATTCGTATTCCTAACTACGCAATTATTCTATCAATGTTCTGACTTTGTCTGGGGTATATTTAATATAGTCCCTATTTGTCTGTCGTGTACTATGCCTTAGTCCAGCTGTCTTATTCTGACATTTTGGCAGGTATGGTTACCATCTTGGTCGTATGCATGTCCATCCATGATAATCACCTACATGACACTGATATAGGTCCCTACATCTTCCCCCAATGGTTTACACAATATCCAGTAGATGGGTTGCACCTTTTTGGAGAATATAGGCATGTGCTATACCCACATAGGTATATAGATCACTCCCATGGGGCGTACCTAATAGATCTGTGCCAACCAACACCTTGGCCCATTTCTGCATACCCATGATTCCCATACCTGACACCCCTCCACAGTACCCATTAGACATGTTTAATGTGAGTGATAATAAAGTGTGAGGACACTTCCGAGCACTCCCCACCCTGCGGATATCAGGTCATGCGTCATACATTCTATTGACCCATGTGTTATTACCCTTGCACCTGCTACTGTTGCATGTACACCTATATCGTAGTTGCAGGTGTGACTTCTTTTGCATCAATGATGGTTCGCACTTCATACAGGATCAATTTTTGGGGTCCTGCAAAGGACACCTATATTCATGTTTAACGTGTAGAACTTGCAGGCCCTGTCACACTGGTACTTTCCGGGCAATGGTTTGGAAAGCATCGGTGTATTCTCCTTTCATGCATGTCTGTCTATCCATAATATCTATACCGTGACCTATTTATGTACATGTGTTATATGTACAGGGTCATATGTTTGTTGTGTATATATCTATTCATGTATCGTGTGTGTATAGATATATATATGTACATATATACATATGTCTGTACATTCCTCATCTCATAATTTGCTTTGGATTATGTCTGTGGATATATGTGTATATATATCTCCATATCATACCTTTCAACTGTACAGATTTCCGCTGCATGTACAGCTGTTTGCCTCTTATCTTTGGTCCATTTTCCATAACCTTGTGTCTATCTGGCAAGTTAGTGGCATATCATTAAAGACTGACATTGGTAAATAATGACAAACATTTCAGTTTACGACTTCATACCCTTCAGAGAATCCATGCTAGTGACACACCTGTTATTCTATCCACTTTCTATGTTTGTTAGGGCAATATCTGGGGATTATCCCTATTTGTACCAGTTGTTGTCATGGCTTTGTCCAGTTTCGTACTTTACGGGGTTAACAGGTATGAGCCATGTGCATAGAATGTGGGGAAAACTACATTCATTTTCTATTCTGTGAGTGGATTACACACGCGCAGGCGCACTTGCATATCCTTATTGTGGGTTACATATGTTTCATAGATAATTGTGCTTACGTGAACTTTCATAATTCTGACCGTAACAGTTACATATCTGTATTCCAGTTTACAGACTGCTGCGAAACACACGTTCACCTTTACATATTTAAATGTGTGTACAGCACGAATGCATTCATTACACTTTCAAGTTATTTGTGCAGTGGTTGTAGGTCAACCGGGACTGCATTCATGTTGGCCGGATGCCGGAACCACTATTCTATTGGTGTTCTCCCTCATTGATATGCATATCCATAGTACTTAGCTACATCAACATACGCCTCACCGCTTCACCTACAACACTGGCATCCATTCTCCTGCTGGGAAAAAGGCGGTACTACATATTACACATTCCTTATTGCCTACTGCTGTGGACTCCGGCTGCATTGTTAATCACTCCGAGGATATGCAGAACACCAAGGCAAATAGTCCAGCCACTTACAGGTCTTTGATTGTCAGGGTGTTCATGTAGTGATCTGGGTTTAGGCTTGTCCACCTGGTGAACGGAACTTCCCTGGCCGAGTTCAAATGTCAGACGAAGCATATGGACAGGGATTATCTCCCTATTTTAAAGTTTTACCTGTGTTTATAGACACAGGTGTTTGGGCACCTGTCAGCAGCTTATTCTGTTGGCATTACATATTATGGGTGGGGTTGTTACTGTACATACTCCATGGTGAGGGGGGTTCCCATTCACATTTGACTATTACCTGTATACAGTCTTACGGGGATTATTATTTTGGACATGAAGTGACTACAGGTATGCAGTTGTACATTGCACAAGTGTGAAGGGCTGTTCCTCTAAATATGTACAGACCATACCTCTCAACCTCTTAGAGCACCGAACCCTCGCAAAACCTACATGATTGGGGGACAATTAGGGACACATTTTAACGATTGCTCTTACAAGCTTAGAAAGTTGATAGAATGCTAGGATTTGCATTAGCATGACTTTTCTGCAGGTTGTGGAGTGTTATACCCAGGATATTTCTCATTATTTAGTGACATCAATCCTTAGCTATTTACCACACTGGTGCAGATTGTTGGAGGCACACACCAACACTATGGGGCGAACCTGTGGTCATTCTTAGGGTTGCCACCTTTTCAACTGCCCAAAGTGGGACATGTTCTGTAGAGATGTCAGATTTTCCAGGACAAAACATACCTACAGCCGTGCATAGTACAGTACTTTAACCTTTTTTGTACATATAATAGCTTATTCTAGTAACATTTGAATTGCTTATGCTACTTCACATAACATATAAAGGATTCATATATAAAATAACTGTTTTATGTGACTATTAAAGTAAATTAGGAAATAACTTTGTTCTAAACTCTCAGGACATTTGCTATGTCTTGATTTTTTTCACAGGACACAACTGCCTACAGAGGGACTGTTACTCGCAAAGTGGGACAGGTGGTGACCCTAGTCATTCTGCGAATATCCGGACAGTTAAGTGTTATGGCACGGACCTCTGTTATACTCTGTTGTGTTCTGGCACAGCAGTAGCTCAGCATTA
This sequence comes from Protopterus annectens, assembly GCF_019279795.1. NCBI lineage: Eukaryota > Metazoa > Chordata > Ceratodontiformes > Protopteridae > Protopterus > Protopterus annectens. The sequence goes on from NC_056730.1 coordinate 683,800,699, forward strand.
AAGACTGCAGTCGGAACGTGCTGACAGACAGTTGGGTTTCAGACTTCATAATCCAGACATTAATGCCAGTGTGCAAACTGTTATTCTATCAAATGTCTATGTTTCTAAGAGCTATCTTTACAGATTGTCCCTGTTTTTGGACCTTTGTCTCACTTATATTCACGGCTCTGTCCAGATATCTTGCTCACACAGGTTGACAAGTATGGTCAGTCATGACTGCACACAGACAGTGTCCCTCACACTTGATTAGGGTTGACCTGTTTACGTCAGTGTCTTCCTCACTCTCATGCCATTTTCCACTTTGCAAATGTGTGCATTATATTCTCCCTCCTATTCGTGTCTGGACACATGCATCACGGGAAGGTATTTTATCCTGGGTGGTAGGTTATGCATGCCCACTTAGGGCTGGACAGTGTCATGGACCTCCACTGCACGTTCTGACTTGTGTCCATATATCTACTGGATTGGACATCATGTCGTCATACCCATTCTACTATTTACACAAGTTGGTCATCCCATGAGGGATATCCCAAAAATTGGACTAGACCAAAACAAGTTAGATAACGAAGATTTTTGTGGCTTCACAAAAACATGCAGGGGGTTTTACATGCAGGGGATACATGGTTTGCAATCCTGACACTGCCTAGGGTGACAATACCTACTACATATGCATAAGGGTCACTGTGTGTAGCTGTTTCTGCAACAAACCAGTGGACCAAGTACGGCTGGATTTGGTGGATGTTCTGGTATGGTGGCGGGTTGTGTGTTGTGGAAGGTATGCTGGGTAGGCTATTATGCATCCAGGTGTGTTGCATTTGTTATGGCCAGTTCCATCAGGCCCCATCTGTGGGTATGTGACGGTGCCGTATCTATACATTTGCCTCGCATATTTCCATATTAATATGTTTGCGGGATTGTGTTCTACACTATGGCCTGTCTGCTTGTCTTGCAGCTGTTTCTACATGTGGTTGTGTATCTTTCCAGTTCACCCGCTGCCGCCTCGTACACCTCCGGTTCACCTTTTCTGCATATGACACAGTATCACCTTTGAGGAATTTACCATTAAACACCCACCCCTCACACGCAAATTCCTCACACCCCATAGAGCACTACTTTGGTTGTTGGCCCATGACACAGCCAGAGTTACACATTGACTACCCTACATGTGTTGGGTACCTTTATGGTTGTGTGGACAACCCTGCCATGTTTGCTTTCCACATTCTATACCTCACGCACATAGGTACACGCCCATACTTCACTTTCATTACTTGGTTGGTGTATCCGGGTACTACCCGTTCGACTGTGTCACATACACATTCGGATTATACAGCTGCCTTCTGGATTTTGCCAGCCTGTTGTACTCATTGGTAGGATGGCACCTGTTCCTATGTCCAAGCTATTCCTTACACATGTCCGACTGTTGTGGACAATGCCTCCCCACAGTCGACGGTTGTGTTTCCACCTTTTCAATTGGCCACAGTGTGACATAAGGTTACCACCTGTCCCACTTTGCGAGGGACAGTCCCTCTTTGGGCAGTTGTGTCCTGACATGTAATTGTAAACATGGCAAATATCCTGAGATTTTAGGACAACATTATTTCTTATATTTTGTGTGATAGTTGCATTAAACAGTTATTCTGTATCTGAAATACCTGAATGTTATGAGAAACAGAATAAGCAACTAAAATGCTACAAGAATACGCTTTTCTGTAGGCAAAGCAGTTACGTTCTGTCCTTTATACTGGCTGTAAAATCTGATGTCTGTACCAAACATGTCCCACTTTGGCCATTTGAAAAGGTGGCAACCCTACTGTGACATTTGCGGTGAACACAGCATATTTTACAGGCCGATATATACCCATGGTCAGTTCGGCAGATAGAACTTACAATTCTTGCCTATATCTAAGCTTATTCTTGTAGCATTTTGATATCTTATTCTGTTTGTTATGACATTTATGTAATATACGTTCAATGAAACATGTTTAGTGCAACTATTGCATGACGTCTACGGATGAATTATGTCCTATATTCTCTGGACATTTGCCAGTTTTACATATTTCTGTCAGGACACATCTGCCCACAGAGGGACTGTCGCTCACAAAGTGGGACAGGTGGTAATCTTGGTCGACGATACGGATCATACTGTTCCTTTCGGCCTACATGTGTCCGTATTGTTATGGCTGTTTATATGCTCCTTCTGTTTTGTTTACATGCATATGCTATTTCCTATCACATTTGGTATGTGAAATACGGACATACCTTTTGTATGTGACTATTACATGACTTGTGGAATATGATTCAGACATACGGTCACTACATATATCTACATTTCTCCTCGTGTATTTTGTTATGGACACATCTGCACAGCTATGTTCCCTCCCTCACATTATGGGTCGGCTGGTGACCCTCTCCATTGACTGACGCACCTACTGGCGGCGCGCTAACATATGATACGTTTCACTTCCACATGGTATAGCTATCAACACTACGTTGGACTACGGGCACACGGTTTTCATGTCATTTGTTCATGGGTAGGGACCTGTTATTCCCTACCGTGCATTTGTGTTTGATTCTTCATTTTCTGTTCGCAGGGACTATGCTTTGCATAAGTTTCAGTATCCACGGACACTGATAGGTACGATTACTATTGCTGGTGGAATATAATATTCAGCAGTTTAGGTTGCTCCTCGACAGCCAACATTGACATGCCTCCTTGCGCAACTTCGATATGCCCCTTGCACTCGTGCACGTTTCCTATGCACGTGGCTGTGGCGGCTGCACGCCTTCATTAATATGCATATGGCGTGACTACTCCATATATACGCCGCACGGCCGGCATAAGCCTTACCCCGGCCTTGCACCGAGCTTCATGAATCCCAGGGCAAGTCTTTAGGACCTTAAGACTACATGATAAAGATGAGGATGCAGAGATTGCACTTAACAGTTTAAAATCTGATTTTCTGGAAAGGGGTTACCATGATACTGACATTGATAAGACTGTTTCCAATGCTTGGCAAATGAGACATACCAGATGTAGACCATACTTTCAATCTACTAGGAATGATTCTGCTGATAACAATGTCATTCCGACTAGTAATGATTTTAGAGTTGTGTTCCAATTTGCTAGTAACATTAACCAATACACTGATGTTATTAGGAGACATTGGTATCTGTTACAAGAGGTCCCTAACCTTAATGCCACAATTGCCAATACTCCATGCTTTAGCTTTAGGAACAATAGGTCACTTAAACAGTATCTTTGCAACAGTGAACCATGCAACACTACATGCATTTCCACCCGTCACGGCACTTTTCCATGTAGATCATGTAGTGCATGCCCGTATATCTACAGTAAAAACATATATATTCATCCAACCAGACATTTTAAACTACATTCCAACACTTATTCAGATTGCAAGACTACTGACGTCATTTACTTTTGTTTTTGCCAGCAATGTCCTGCCTTCTACGTTGGCAAAACTAATAGGCTTTTTAAAGACAGAATTTTAGAACATATCCGTGACATTAGGAATAATAAGCAAACAAATGCACTTGCTAATCATGTTATGTGCACAGATTCTTCTCATTCCTTCAAATTCTTTGTCTTGTGACACATATATAGAAATCGGAGAGGTGGAGATATAGAAAATGTTACAGAGAGCCATGAACAGAAATGGATACTGAAACTTAATGCAGAAAGATACCCAGGCCTCAATGGTACCACCTCTTTGATTCCATTCTTGAAAGCTAGACGCCTTAAACATTGACAGTTTTATTGTTCATTTTTATTTTTATTGTTACTTTTACTATATTACATTTTATGCATATGCAAATGTATTTTACAGTATTTATTCAGCATTTTATATCTTATTCATACCATTACTATGCTCATGTTGTAACTGTCGCTTTAAATAACTTTTGGTGTATGACATCATTAATTCATGAGAATTGTTTTTTTACCTATTTAAGCAGTGCTATTCACTTGATCTTTGTCTGATGAAGCAACTATTGTTGCGAAAGCACTCACTTCTGTCTTTTACTTTTTGTTTTCATTAAACGTTATTGTGTGTTACCTTGGTGCATTGTGTTTATATTTTTACCTTGGAATGCAGTCTGTCTGCATAGCTCTCAACTGTGGGCCTATCCACTTGATGGCCAGAGGTGTGCCTATTATGTTTTGTCTTTCCACCACACAGGTCTTGTGTCAGATATATCACTGGCAGTGTGTGTGTTGAGTGCTATCAGTAAATGGCTACATCCATTTTTGTTTCTAGCTTCATATTCCTGACTATGGGTATGTTGCAGACTACCCTGTAATGCCAGCAACTTGCTTAGTGTATGACAACAGTATTTCACATATGGGCCTGTGTTCCAGCCTCTGTCCTCCACCTACATACCAGGCTTTGTCAATATGACATGCTGTCAGGGTTTATGTAGTGGGCTGTGAGTATGTCATGCTGCCATTCCTGCCATCATTCCACTGCTGTTGTGGCCCCCACACATATTGTGGGGTTGTGTCCATATATGTGTGGGCATCACCTACACAATACATGTGTGCCCTTATGCACTCCAGAGGCCAGAGAATGTAACAGTGGTATATATGGCCCTGTATTATTCAGTCTATGGGGGGATGCACCATAACTAAACTAGACTGTTACAACATGTGGGGGTATCAGGAGTAAACTGTCTTAAGGTATCTGGATGTACATTACCATACTATTCACCTTGGGTAAATGCAGGCCTACTGCTTCCTGCCATACAGACTGTTCTGTTTGTCAGTGTGATTGTGATGGTGTCAGTCATGCCTTGTTATGTAACGTAGACATCCCATTGTGTCAACTGAGGTATTTGCCCCCTAGGGATTTTGTACAGAGTGTAGATAGGGGCTGCTGGACTATACATTTGTATTACTTACTGTTGATTGTTTGGTATCCTGTGGCCCAGTCTGTCTTTACTATTGTACTACTTGAAGGCCTCGGTCTGGACAGTAACATATGTAATCCTTTCCAGACTACCGCATTAATATCACTGTTTCACAGTTGCATTACTCTGTTTATATGTATACCAGAGTCTAAACAGCTATATGATATGACATATACAACTGTAATAGTACACAAATAAAGCTTTCCCATGTATGCAAACCTGTGTGTGGTGTTATATCCTTTGACCTCTCTGTGGGTATATGTTGCAGGCAGCAATTGTCACTTGCATGGGTGGCTCATACAGTTTCCAGTTGGTAAGGTGGCAACTGTAGGCATAGAGGCTGTTCCATATTGTCTGCACCTTCTACATATGTATCCTCCTATAAATATCTGTGTGTGTGTGTGTGTGTGTGTGTGTGTGTGTGTGTGTGTGTGTGTGTGCGTATGTCTAGTTACATATATATATATATATATATATATATATATATATATATATGTGTGTGTGTGTGTGTATATATATATATATATATATACATATATATGTATCAGCATATGTGTCTTTCTGTATATGTATCTTAGGAATGTTGATTGCTTCCACATTGTACTTTCCCTATAGTAGCCAGACTGTGACGCATTATATGTTACTGATATCAGCCTGACATCATATAGGTGGGATGGAATACTGTTAAAATCTTATGCTCATGTTGTGTCAGGTCCTGGTTATGGGATTTGCAACTTTTGTTATTGTTT
>NC_056730.1:683806870-683844370 GCF_019279795.1 Protopterus annectens
AAATATTTTAGTTCATTTTGGCCTAACAAACTTGCAAAGTCATACCTCTGCCAAAAGCATACACTAGTTTAGAATTGTGAACAGTAAAGGAGAACCCCCAGCCTATGGTGTCAGTATTTTCAAAACAGGATCAAAGTTAGAGAAGGATTAATTGTTCCTGCCATCCACCCTCCTCTCAAAGCATAGTAGATAATACCACTTTTACCCGATCCTGCAAAATGCCATTTTAATATATATTTTCTCCTGTTTTATTTCAAAATCTTTGCTTTGTCACTTAGTTCCCTTAATATTTATTAACAGCTTCTTTTAACATTCCTATAATTTCCTCAGCTATGCATGATATTTCTAAGTCACACTCTGGCCTTCCTTCATTTTTTGCTTCTCTTTTTGCATTCTAGAATTATCCACTGCATAACAACTAACATATAGTATTTCTGGTTTGTAAGTATTAAAGTATGGCTAAAATCCCCATCTTATATTCTCCTTAACCCTCAGTACTTTCCATCTTCCCTAAAGCTTACCTCCATACTGCTCAACCTCTTAGTGCAAGAAATCTGGACAAAGCCTAAAGTAATGGGGTGACAAAGGACCAAAAATAGGGACAGATTTTAAATATTACTCTTATAAACTTAGAAAGTTACTAATTTAGCAGGTTTTGCGTTAACATGTATTTTCTAGGATATGACGTTTGAAATTCAAATGTCTGTAATTATTTAGTGATTTCAGTCCTCAGTGATTTGCCACAAATTTTATGAGGAACAGAACAAAAATAATTACCTCTTGCCTCAACATATGGACCAAATATAACCAACTGCTTGACAAGCAAAAATAAAAAAAAACATTCTGGAATTGAACAGACATGCAGCAACAGGAACAACTAGAACACTGATGGACAAAAAATGCATAGATGTAATGGGATCCTATCTCGCCTACATTCATAACTGAACTCGGCTACTATATACTAGAACGAAGTCTCTCATTGGCTGGGCTACCCCTTATCCCATAATGCACCACACCTGCTTCCCCAGATCTCGTTTGCCGCTTTTCAAGCCGGACATGGTCTCGACTTGGCTGGAGCTAAGTGTTTTTTCTTGACCTTTTGGTCTTTTTTGACTAGGGTTTCTGTCAGAATTTAAACAAACAGCTGTTTTAACAGCTTTGTGAGCGTTTGTGGTCAGTTTGGTGTGAAATTTAATTTTATTCATTTTCGTGCTACTAGTGGACTGGGCAAGGCCCGTTTTAAGTTAGAGGGCCTTTGCCCTTATTGTGCATTTATCAAGTTTTCTTTTAGTGTGACTGAAATAGTTTTCGGGCTAAGCCCATTTAAGTTAGAGGGCATTAGCCCACGTAGTTCCTTCTCTGTGTGTTTGATCTGTTGTGTCGGGCTAAGCCCATTTAAGTTAGAGGGCTTTAGCCCATACATTTGTTATTGGTTTTTTCCTAGTGGTCAGTTACCTGTTTTTTCCTCTGAAAATGTCTAAAGAGCAAATGTCAGGGTTCAAAAAGTGTGCAAAATGTAATTATAACATGTCTATTACAGACAGCCATGCTGTCTGCGTGTACTGTTTAGGGCCTAAACATTTACAGGATACTTGCAGTGTGTGTCACGCTTTTTCCTCCAGGGATCTGCAGGAGAGAAAAAATAAATTGATACTTAGGGGTTTGATTAAGCCTTCATTTGAAGAAGCTTTGGCTTCATCTCCAGCTTCAAAAAAGAAGAGATCATCGGCTACGACCAGTCCGTCGGGCCCGACACCCAAGAAGCATAGATCGTCGGCTCCGACCAGTCCGTCGGACCCGACAGCTAAGAAACAAAGGTCGACTTCTTCTTCCTCGGCTCCAATGGCTTCGGAGCCGATGGCTGAAGGGTCTGCCTCGGTGCTTCTTTCCTCAGCTCCATTGGTGTTGGAGCCACAGGTTAGTGCATCGAGAGGCCAATCACCTACCTCGGCTCCCTTGGTCTCGGAGCCGTTGGAGGTGTGCAGCTCAGACTCTTCCCCCTCGGCTCTGGAGCCTCCTTCGGAGCCGACACTGTTGCAAACGGCCCTGGTCTCAGCTCCGATAGTGCTGGAACCCTTTCGGAGCTGATCCCCTGCTTTGTTGGAGCCGAGACAGAAGTCTTCTTGGCCCCAATCTGTTTCCTCCAAATCCTCTAGGTTATCAGATTTGGATTTGGATAGAGTTATCCAGAGGCTGTTCCAGTCCCCAGCTTTTACTAAAATGATCTCAGCTCCAGCCCATGCGGCTTCGGAGCCAACTCCACATCCCATGCATTTGATTCCTCCTCCGACCCCCTTGGAGCCATTGGAGTCAGTGCAGGTAGAACGGAGCAGAATCATCCAGTCGGAGCAGGGACCCCCTCGGAGTTTCGCTGCTCCGACTTTCATTCCTACCCTGTCCTCGGTGTCAGGGTTTGGTACCGGGTCTTCCTCGGCAGGGGCCGAGGGCAACACTGTGGAGCTCGCCTCTTTGATGCCCAGTCTTCCCCTCGGAGCATCGGCCGCAGGTATTCCAGGTACCGCCGTGGTCTCTCAGCAAGTGCCCTCTGCAGAGTCTAGAGGTCCTGCTTTTGAGGCCATGAGGAGTGCACTGGCCATGACCTTGCCGATTCAGCAGGATGTTCTTCATCTCACATTGCTGCAGTCCTAACACTTGGGTAGTCCGCTGTCCCAGTCGGCCCGAATACCAAAGTATAAGGCTGACGTCGGTCAAGGCGCATTAGTCTGACGTCAGGACGTCAGGGTACAAATGCGCATGACCGACGTCATATCCTCAGTCTTTTTTGCCGCATGGTCCGATGCAGAAGCAGTATTGCGAGTGCAGGTTGGCGTTCTGAAATTTTCTGAAGTCGGAGTTTCAGACCAAATCAAAGTTGGCTAAGTACCCCGTTGGGGAATATTTTGTTTTTTTCTTGCCTCAGTATTTAACCGGATGTCAGAAAAAGTGAATAACTGTATTTCTTGTGGGAAACAGATACCTCATAGGGATTACCATACCTTGTGTATACCTTGCTTAGGGCCTGAGCACGATGTTGTTGGATGTCGCTCTTGTGCTAGATTTAACAAACGCACTATAAAGAGAAGATTAGACTGTGCCAGGTTAGTGTTTGGGAAGCGTTGTAATTATAAAATGCCGTCGGATGCTCCGACGCCCGCTTCGTCTAAAAAGCGCAAGGACAAAGCAGCAAAGCCTAGGTTGGAAGAACCGTCTGTCCCGGACGTCGGTTCTTTAGAGGGCTCGGTGGAGCCGGAGGTTCTGCCAGAAGTTTCTTTGGAGTCTCAGGGAGAGACTTTACTGTTACAAGATGTGTCCTCTCAGGAGGTAGGCCAGGCTGAAGGGGCTTCTCAGGTAGCTGTTCTCCCCTCCCTTCCTAAGGTGGTTAGGCCCTTCCCTTCTGTTTCCAAGGCTTCTTCGAGAGGCAGGCCAGGTTTAACTTCAGTGGGTGTCTCTCCTAGTTCTTCAGGGTCTCTGCCTAAGAAACATATGCTTAAAATGGCAGAAGATTTGATTACTATGATTAGAGGTTCTATGCCCCCTCCTGATAAGAGGCCTAGGGTGGAACCTGAGCTTGAGAGTTTTGAGCAGTGTTTGGAGGCTTCTGAGTCTTGACTGAAGACTTACAGGAGTATCCTCCTTATTCTGATTCTGATGTAGATGATTCTACCCCTTGACTTCTCCTCCTGAGGATTTTTCTTTTCAGAGACTCTTCATTCCATGAGGGAGCATTTTAAATGGGAAGGTCAAGATTTCTCTGATTCCAGGAAAAGGCTTAGGGAATTTTTGTTTCTACCCCAGCATAGGCCTTTGGCTATACCTCCTGTTCTGGATGTGGTGGAAGATGTTTTGCAGAGGCTTCCCTGAACCCTGATTCTTTGCCTCCTGCCCCAGTTAAACCGAATAGGTATTATAGGGTGCCTGAAGCTCATAAGTATCTTTTAAGAGTCCTAGGGCAGACCCAGAAACTGTTTCTCAGGGGCCTAAAGGTGTTAAGGCTTCTGTTGTTAAAAATCCTGTTCCTCCTGATAAAGAGGCAAGGGCTTTGGATAGATGGGGAAAAGGTGTGTACTTCTTCCACTTTAGCCATGAGGGCTTTGAATTGCCAGTTCCACATGTTAAAATACCAAAATTATCTCCTCTCACAATTGAAGTCTAAGGTGGATGCTCTGGCGGAAGGTATTGAGTGTAAAGAGTTGCAGGATTTAGTTCATGTTTCTGAACAGGTGGGTAAGCATTCTTTGCAATGTGGTTTTGATGCTGTACAGGCCTCTTCGAGGGTGGCTGCCACTGGTTCTGTTCTTCGCAGGCACGCCTGGCTGAGGGATCAGAATTTAGCTGAGCATGTTAAGACAAGGATTTTAGATGCTCCGTTACAATCTGATGTGTTGTTTGGTTCGCCTGTGGAAGCAGTTTTAAAGAAAATGGAGGACAAGGCTAAGTCTATGCAGACTGTTAAAGATTTTTTGCAGGTTCAGCCTCCAAAGTTTAGTAGAAATTGGCCTACTAAGGGGTGGACATATCCTTCTTATGATTCCCAGTCTAGGGGTAGGTCTAGACGTGGTAGGGGCAGAGCTCAAGGTTCTTTTAGGCCTAGAACAGGGAGTTCACCTGCTCAGTCTTCTGGTGAGGGCAGGGGTCAGTCCTTTCGTAAACAGACCCAATGACCTGCCTTTTCAGCTGCCAGAGCCTTCTCGTCTGGCAGCACCTTTGGGAGGAAGGCTGGCACTTTTCAAAGAAAATTGGAGTTTAATTACCCAAGACAGATGGGTATTGGATATCATTCACCACGGTTACAGGTTTTATTTCCATACCTTGCCTCCTTTCAAAGGCATGCCAGACATTCCTCCTCTACAAAGAAAAGAGGCTCACAAGCAAATTTCTCTGTTACTCCAAATAGGGGCCATTCAGCGGTTCCTGTGCCAGAAAGGGGCCTAGGATTTTATTCTCGCCTGTTCCTAGTACCAAAAAAGGGGAACACGTGGAGACCAATTTTGGATTTATCTATCCTCAACACTTATCTGGACATTCCCAAGTTCAAAATGTTGATGTTACAACAGCTTTTACCTCTGCTGGGAAAAGATCACTGGATGGTAACTTTAGATCTCAAGGAGGCTTACCTTCATGTGCCTATCAGACTAAGTTGCAGGAAGTATCTGCGTTTTCGAGCTGGGAATTCCCATTATCAGTTCTCTGCATTGCCCTTTGGCTTATCTACTGCCCCGAGAGTATTCACAAAAGTTCTGGCTCCAGTGATAGCTTACTTCAGGCTAAAAGGAATACAAATCTATCCTTACTTGGACGACTGCCTGATTCTGGCTCAAGAAAAGGAAGTACTTTTTCAGCATTTGGAATATGTGATAGCAGTGCTAAGATGCCTGGGGTATTCTGTGAACGAAATAAAGTCCAGTCTAGTACCCTCTCAAGACATGTGCTTTCTGGGTGTGAGACTGAATACAGCAACCCAGATGGCCTTTTTAACCCCGGACAAACAAAAGAATCTTTCCCTTTACTTCCATCAACTATCTCTTCAGTCCGGGCTGACTGCAAGGACAGTCCTTCAAGCCTTAGGGTTCATGGCATCTTGTATTCTGGTGCTTCCCAATGCCAAACTGCATATGAGGAAGCTGCAATGGTATCTCAAAAATGTATGGACACAGCACTGCCAGAATTTGGACACTGTCATTCAAATAATACCTTGCATTCAAAAGGAATTTTTGTGGTGGGCTCAGGAATGTCACCTAAACAAGGGACTCTCTGTGACCCGGCCAGAGGCGAGTCAGATTCTAACGACAGATGCCTCAGACATAGCTTGGGGAGATCATCTGAATGGAAAGTGGATACAAGACAAGTGGCCTGCCAGACTACAGCATCTACATATCAACATGAAGGAGATGTTAGCAGTCCAGTTTGCATTAATGGCTTTCAAGGAGTTACTTCTTCCAGGGCAGGTGTTGATTCTAACAGACAACACAACTGTCATGTGGTACATCAACAAACAAGGGGGAACACATTCTTATCCTCTATGCAGGCAAGCAATGATTTTGTGGGAGACTGCTCAGCTTGCAACTAAATCTTCAGGCAAGGTTTCTGCCGGAGCACAGAACTCCTTAGCAGATGTGTTAAGCAGGCAAATCATGGATCCCCACGAGTGGAAACTGGATCTTCATGTATTTCGAAATTGACAGTGTCATGGGGAACTCCAGACATAGATCTGTTCGCTTCTCCACTAAACCACCAGCTGCCAAAGTTTTGCACGAAAAGGTTTCATCACACAGCTTGGAAAGTGGATGCTCTTTCTTTCAGTTGGAAAAATCTTCATGTGTATGCCTTTCCACCTCTGCCTCTCCTCCCAAAGGTACTCCTAAAGGTCAGACAAGACAAGCCAAGGATGATTTTAATAGCTCCAGATTGGCCTCGGCAACACTGGTACCCATTACTGAGGAGTCTGGTAAGGAAGCCTCCATGGCCTTTACCTTTGATTCCACACCTATTGTCTCAGAGGGACGGTCATCTACTCAATGTCAAGCTTCACTCTCTTCATCTAACAGCCTGGTATATTCTGTTTTGAACCACAGCAGGTCTCAACTTCCTCAACAAGTTTTGAATGTGATTATGGAAGCCAGAAGACCTAGTACAAGGAAAGTGTACAGAAAAATGGAAGAGATTTTTATTTTGGAGTGCAGCAAAGGATTTGGAGGTTTCTGAGCCTAATTTGAGTGTGGCTCTTCAATATCTTACTGAGTTATTGGACAAAGGTTTGTCTTTCTCTTCCATTAAGATTCATGCTGCAGCAATTTCAGCTCACTATGATTGTGACCCACCATTGTTTTCTCATCCTTTGTTCAAGCAATTTCTTAGAGGGGCAAAGAATATAAGACCCCCACGTAGAGCTCCTACTCCTGCTTGGGACCTCAACTTTGTGTTGGAGAAACTTACTCTACAACCTTTTGAGCCTGCGGCTACTGCTGAATTGAAATACTTGACATGGAAGACTGCTTTTTTGTTGGCCATTACTTCTGCAAGAAGGGTTTCTGAATTGCAGGCCCTTATGGCGGTTGAGCCTTTTTTGATTTTCCATAAGGATAGGGTATCATTACGTACTAATCCTTCCTTTATGCCTAAGGTGGTCTCTAGTGTGGCTTTAAACCAAACTATTCATTTGCCTACTTTTTATGCAGATCCCCAAAATAAGGGGGAAAAGATTTTGCACACTTTAGATGTACACAGGCAGTTGCGTTATTATTTAAGCAGGACTAAGGATTTTAGGCAGTCTCAGCAGTTGTTTGTTTCTTTTGCTTTGAGTTCTCAGGGCAAGCCTGTGTCAAAACAAACTATTTCTAAGTGGATTGGGTTTTGCATTGCATTTTGTTATTCCCATCATGGCAAGGAGATTCCAGCTGGGATTAGGCCTCATTCCACTAGGGCTACTGCCACTTCAACAGCATTTCTAAGGGGGGTGGCAACTAAGGATATTTTGGAGGCAGCTACTTGGAGTTCAGTGCATACTTTCTCTAAGCATTACCACCTTCCTCTCTACTCTAAATCTAGGGCTGGTTTTGCCACGGCTATTTTTCAGGGCATGTTGACAGCTCCAGCTTCTTTATGATTTGCCAGCCTCCCTTACCTCTGCTTTGGGATTCTACCCAAGTGTTAGGACTGCAGCAATGTGAGATGAAGAACATAGTACAGTTTTGTACCTACCATAAATGTAGATGTTCGAAGATCCACATTGCTGCAGTCCAATTTACCCTCCCTCCTTCCCCTCTGTGTTTAGGGGTGGTTGTGTGGGTGGGGTTGTACTTTTGTAAATTTGTATATATTGTACATATATTTGGTACAGGAGTGTTTTTTGGTTTTGGCCTTATCTTTTTAGGGTCTTCTGACATCTGGGGCAAGAAAAGACTGAGGATATGACGTCGGTCATGCGCATTTGTACCCTGACGTCCTGACGTCAGACTAATGCGCCTTGACCGACGTCAGCCTTATACTTTGGTATTCGGGCCGACTGGGACAGCGGACTACCCAAGTGTTAGGACTGCAGCAATGTGGATCTTCGAACATCTACATTTATGGTAGGTACAAAACTGTACTTTTCTACCTCACCGTCCCAAGTTTTGGGTACTGGTGCCTCTGGAGACATTCTTTCCCACGACAGTGGGGCCCCAGGGCCTGAGGATACCCCCTTGGGGGGTTCCCTTCTTCCGGGGGGTCCTTCTGAATCTGCTTCAGATGAACCCCCAAGGAAGAAACTGTGTAAGAGGAAGCACGTTGATTCCCAAGATGAATCCGTCACTTCCGATACTGACCTTGATGATGCGGAGGGGTCCCCTAAATCGTCCTCGGATGACGTCTCTTTCTCAGATATCCTTGAAATCTTGAGACAGAGAGGTGATTGGCAATCCAAAGCCCCTACCACTGAGGAGTCAGTTTTCCTCAAGGCCTTCGGGGCCCATCCCTCCTCCTCCTCCTTGGTGTCTCCACCCTTCGACGAGTTATTGGATCTAATCTCTCGGAGGGTGTGGGAACATCCTGATACGGCGGAACCGGTGGCTGCCAGGCCCAATAAGTTTCTTTCAGCCCCTCCCCAGAAGGAATTCCTCACTAAGGGTGTTGCGGTTGATGCTATGGTGGTGGCATCTGCCACTCAGCAGGACGTGGCAGAGGCTTCAACATCTATTCATCCTCCTAATAAGGATTCTAGGAGCATGGATAGGTATGGGAAGCGTACCCTTTCTTCAGCAACCTTTACCATGCGGTCGCTGAACTATCTTTGTCATTTTACAAGGCTCCAAAGGGACCTCCTCAAGGAGTTAGGAGAGTCCCTTGCGGGTAACCTTCCTGAGGCATTAGCACAGACCGTAAGCGCCCAGATGACTACCCTAGCTTCTATTGTCAACTCGTCCATGAGGCTCATTTCCTATGCAGCCGAAGGGGCAAGTAGAGCAGCGGGTACAGGAGTGGCTCTTAGAGACAAGCCTGGTTACGCTTGTGTCCACTCGCGGAGGCCTTTAAGTCTTCCTTCGCCGACGCCCCCTTTGATGGGTCTTCTTTGTTTGGACCCAAGGTGAAGGACACTCTTACTCTGTGCGAGCAGGAGGGCAAGACCTTGACTGCCATTGGGGCCCATTTTTCTGCTCCTTCTAGACCTTACCCCAAGGCCCAGAGAGGAGGGAAAATGTGGTTCAGGAAATCCCAAAAGTTCTTCTCTTCTCCACCGAGTGATCCCCCCTCCAGAGGCAGGGGGGGGGATTCAGGAAGACGCCGCCCTAGAGGTGGCAGAGGCCCCCATAACTCTGGAGACCGCGACTCCTTTCGTGGTTCCTCCTACCCTCAATGTCCCTAGGATGTGGCCCGGCTGTGCTTCTCCGGAGCCAGTCGGGGGTCGTTTTGCGAAACACCCACAGGCTTGGGAATCGATAACCAAGGATCAGTGGGTGCTTTGCATTGTAATCGGA
This sequence comes from Protopterus annectens, assembly GCF_019279795.1. Lineage (NCBI taxonomy): Eukaryota > Metazoa > Chordata > Ceratodontiformes > Protopteridae > Protopterus > Protopterus annectens. Next base: position 683,816,323 of record NC_056730.1, read on the forward strand.
GGTTACCTCATCCCCTTTTTCAAGCCCCCTCCTCCTACAAGGAGAATCCCGGACGTGCCACCCAGTCAATGGGATCCGGCAGCCATAGAAGTTTCAAAGCTGCTAAGCAAAGGGGTCATCCAGCCCGTCCCCGCCCACCAGATCGGATCAGGAACTTACTCGAGATTATTTTTGGTGCCAAAAAAGACAGGGGATGTAAGGCCCATTTTGGACCTCAGCCTTTTGAATCGTTTTGTAAAGAAGTCCAAATTCCGGATGGTCACCCTTCAGTCCATTCTCCAGTTATTGGAGAAGGATGTCTGGATGTGCTCCATAGACCTCAAGGACGCTTAATATCACATATTGATACGTCAGGAGTCCAGGAGTCATTTACGCTTCCGCCTAGGAACCAGTCATTTCCAGTTTCGTGCACTGCCCTTTGGTCTCACCACAGCCCCCAGGGTGTTTACCAAGTGTCTGGCAGTGGTGACAGCTCACTTGAGAAGTCTCGGATTCCAAGTGTTTCCCTATCTCGACGACTGGCTCCTCACTGCCACCTCCAAGCATCTACTGATTCAAGCGCTGATGGCCACAGTAACCTTGGGTCTCTCGCTAGGAATCACTTTCAATTGGGAAAAATCTGTGCTGCGGCCATCTCAGCGTATCACCTTTATAGGCGCAGAGTTAGACACAAAAAGGATGCGGGCATTTTTGCCATCAGAGAGAATTCAGGTTCTACAATCACAGGTTCTAAATTTGTTACCCAAATCTCGAGTTCCTGCCAGACAGATTCTTCAGTTATTGGGTTTGATGGCTGCAACTATCCTCCTAGTACCATTAGCCAGGCTGCACATGCGGGTACTGCAATGGCTATTATCGGTTCAATGGTCATACCAAGAACTTCCCCTGAACTACTTAGTTCTGGTTACGGACAGCTGTCGTCGGGACCTCCGTTGGTGGCTATGTCGGTCCAACCTGGACCGGGGGCATCCCTTTGCCCTTCAGCCCCCTGTTGCCACAGTGACCACGGACGCCTCCCAGATAGGGTGGGGGGGTCATTATCTGGACAGGTCTGTCCAAGGCACTTGGCAGGATTGCGAATCGCACCTTCACATCAATATCCTGGAAATGAGAGTGGTGCTTCTGGTTTTACATGCACTTCATCATGCTCTCCCCCAAGGTACTATTGCGATTCTATCCGACAACATGTCGGTAGTTTGGCACATAAACAAGCAGGGCGGAACCAGGTCCTACCCCCTTTGCAGGGAGGCCATGAGAGTATGGCGCTGGGCCATAGCCTCTCAACGTTTCTTAGTAGCCACGCACATTCCGGGAAAAGCCAATGTGATTGCAGACAGGCTCAGCAGGACTCTCCTGTTGCCCCACGAGTGGTCCCTCAACAACAGAGTGGCTGCGCAGATCTTTGCCAAGTGGGGCCTCCCTTGTTGCGACTTGTTCACCAACCCCAACAATGCGAAGTGCAGAGAGTTCTTCACTCTGACACCCTCTCAGGGACAGTCTCCCAGGGACGCTCTAGCCACAATTGACCCCCGGGTCTGCTTTATGCCTTCCCCCCGATTCCCCTTCTCCCGAGGGTGATTCAGAAGGCTCTTCATGTCGGGTGTCACATGATTTTGGTCGCCCCACATTGGCCCCGTCAGGTTTGGTTCCCATTTCTCCAGAAGTATACGGTACAGGGCCCCTGGATTCTGGACCCAGTGCCAGATCTGTTATCCAATCCATCAGGACTCTCTCATCCGTCCCTCCGGTCGCTGCGACTGGCTGCTTAGTTACTCCACTTCCATCCTTAGTTAGAGATCTTTCTCTTTCTTCGGAAGTGATGCACATCTTGTCTTCTTCCCACAAGCCGTCTACCGTTAAGCTGTATTCCAGCAAATGGAAAAGGTTTGTTTGTTGGGCCCAGCAACGAGGCATTGATCCTCTTACGGCCCCAGTTCCGCAGGTCTTGGAATTTCTAGCTTCATTGTTTCACTCTGGCTCTTCAGTCTCCACACTTAAAGTTCAACTGGCGGCTATATCTAATTTTCATGTTGCTATAGAGCCTTCTTTAATGGCTAACAGACTTTGCAAGTCCTTTCTTAAGGGAGCCTGGCTCCTCAGACCTCCTATGGCTCATCCCGTGCCCCCTTGGGACTTAAATTTGGTTCTGGCCTCCTTAACTGCCCGTTCCTTTGAGCCGGCAGCCACTTGTGATGTTAAATTCCTGTCGTGGAAAACTGCTTTTCTAGTGGCAATAACTTCTGCTAAGCGTGTTTCAGAGATTCAGGCTCTCTGTTCTTCCCCTCCTTATTTGATCTTTCACAAAGACAGAGTTTCCCTTAGATTGAATCCTTCCTTTTTGCCTAAGGTAGCATCCCCTTTATGTATTCAGCAATCATTGGAGCTCCCAGTTTTCTTTCCAAATTTTTCTAATGGAGCAGAATATACCTTCCACCACTTGGATGTTCACAGGCAACTGCGTTTTTACTTGGATCGGACCTCTCAGACTCGAAAATCTGACCAACTGTTTGTGTCTTTTGCGGAGAATAGGTTAGGTCTTTCAGTTGCCAAAGCCACCATTGCCAAATGGATTAAGGATTGCATCTCTTTCATTTATTCCCAGTCAGGCAGAGAGTTGCCTTTCCCAGTCAAAGCTCATTCTACCAGGGCTATGGCCACCTCTGTAGCTTTTCATTCCAAAGTTTCAATAGATGATATTTGTGCAGCTGCTACTTGGTCTTCTCCGCACACCTTCATTTCTCATTACAAGCTTGATGTGGCTTCCTGAGGCAGAGCTTCATTTGGTTCCGCAGTTCTCAGGAGTGTGTTCCAGTGAGCCACCCAGGGTTTTAGGTGCTAGGGACGCTGTCCCATCAGTTATGAATGTAGGCGAGATAGGATCCCATTACATCTTTTAGTTATGTACTTACCATAACTTTGGATGTATGGGATCCATCTCGCCTACATTCATACATACCCACCCTCCTTCCCTCTACCTTTTGGATTTGGAGGAAACATTGGTCTTGCTGAGCTCTTCTCTGGAAGGGCTCTAGTTGGTTACAGTTATTGGTATGTGTTCTGTACCTGTATGTATGTATGAAAGTGAACAAACAAGATCTGGGGAAGCAGGTGTGGTGCATTATGGGATAAGGGGTAGCCCAGCCAATGAGAGACTTCGTTCTAGTATATAGTGGCTGAGTCGGAGCCGACGGATCGGCTCCGAACCCATCAGTTATGAATGTAGGCGAGATGGATCCCATACATCCAAAGTTATGGTAAGTACATAACTAAAAGTTATTCTGTGTTTCTATATTTATAAGTTTAGGTTGTTTTTTTTCTTACTTTTAAATATGTATGCACATTTCTGATTAAAAATTTTGTAGTGATTATGTTTTATGAAAATTTAATAAAAAACATTTAAAAAAAAATCTGAAGTTTTGAAATTACAAGCTTAGAAGGAGTCCCATAAATAAATAAATATATATATATATATATATATATATATATATATATATATACATATACATACATATACATAGAAACATCAATAGGCTTTCTATCACAATCTAAAAACCCCCAAATATGAAAACCATAATCCTGAGATCATAATATTGCAAGTTGAGTTGAAATGCTGAAGACCACAGTACTGAGCTGCTGGGGTCCCCCTGATACACACACACACTGGAGGACCCATGTTAGAACTTGTTCTTGGTTCCACAACATTTCAGAACCGACGTTAGCACTTGTTCCTTGGTCCATACCCTTGTTAGAGCATGTTAGTACTTGTTCTTAGGTATAGACTTGTAGGGATAGTCAGTATTTGAGATGTTTAGACATTGTAGTCTTTAGTGTTTTGATGTATCCATGGTATGGTTGATTATAGATTTCAAGATTGTGGGCTTCAAGATTTTTAATAGCAAACCTTATATATATATATATATATATATATATATATATATATATATGTTGTTGTCTTTCAGCTTTTCCCGTTTAGGGGTCGCCACAGCGGAACTCCGGTCTGCTAATGATTGGCAGTAGATTTTCATGAACGCCGAGGTGCCAGCTCGACGTTCAACCTTCAACGAAGGCACGCCCATTTACACATGGCATTCAAATGCCCACCCAACCACGGGGAGGACATGCAGACTCCACACAGAAGGCACTCCCCGCACTCCAGCCGAGAATCGAACGGGAGGACCTCTTGCTGTGAGGAAACAATGCTACCGCTGCACCACCGCGGAAGTCCATGTATATATATATATATATATATATATATATATATATATATATATATATATATATATATATATAAATATGGAGGAAGTAAATATGCATTAATCCCCCTTTGGTTTACATCTGCTTAGTCATTCAAAATTTAATCGACTACACAGATGGCCCACAGGTATGCAAAACTGTACAATTCTCATGTTTGGTTAATATTTCAGCTTATTGTTATCAGTCCCATACATTGCATCTCATTACAACCCCCTTCCATGCTCATTTGTACCAGCCAGCAAAAGTCACTTTATTAAAGGTCATGTGAAAAGGTTTTTCCACATTTTTGCTGTAATTAGGTTCTTATTGTAGAAAGAGTGCTTTCTGGTTCTAAAATATATATTTTTTACATCAGCAACTCTATATTTGTTAAGTTTAAAAAAACTTGTATGCTGAGCAGCTCTTCAATCACTTACTGAGTCTGTGTTATGTGACGATACCTTCTGATAGCAAAGGGGGTCAAACAGCGCAGTACATACCTCAAGGTATTGAACTCTACGTTATCGAATCTCATTACCTTTTATGAGCATACCCAAAACTTATCTGAGGAATTGGCGGGGTAGCTAAGTCCAGTTGTTGTTCTCTGGATAACAGCTCTATCTGTATTTCAGACCTGATGTTGCTGCCAGGGAGAAGTGAGATATTCTATTATTCCCAGTAAAGTGTATTGTGTCAGTCCCACATACACCTTGCCATGAAGTTCATACAGTTCAATAAACACATTTATTCCAGCATTAATCCAGTGTTTGTATGTATGATGCATAAAAACATGCGTTACTGTAGGTTATTATTGTGATTATTCACATACCTAGAGTTTTCTTGCAAAGAGTGATCACCCCATATTATAGCCGTGTTATTACACCATGTGTCGAGCATTATGCACTGTACAAGGAATCTTATGTTGTTCCAGTTTCATTTTGTTATTTAAATGCATTTAGATGGTTATTGATTTATTGTATCAGTGCCTGACTGAGTGACCGATTGATTGTGCTACTGTCTATGGAACTGCCTGTGTTGAAAACTGCTGCAGGCTACAGAAAAGATGTCTATCCACTATAAATGTTTCATCCCCCATTGTATCACCAAACACAGGACCACATGACATAGAATCAAGAAGTACCAGACAATTAGCTCAGCATATGAGAAATACAACCACAATTTTATTAATCTTAATAATGCATATAGTTCTAGTAAAGAAACTAAAGTAAAAACTACATATTTTACAATAAGAAAACCCACTTTAAATGACAAGAGCATAATTACTGTGAAACGAAACTGTGAAAAGAAATGCATTTGTACATCCAATGTCTGATTGTGATTAGATGAATAAATAAGTGCACAAATCAATCCATGCAGCTGATTGCTGCAAGCAGTACTACAAATGCAACCAAACAGTTCATTCTTAGAAAAACAGCAAAGATGAAAAGCCTGTAAAAAAGGGCAGCTCATTCATTCATTCCTTGTGGGAGGAATTCATAAAGATTATTGTAAGGTGTATACCTCATGTACACATTGCGATGACATCGTTTGAATTCATAGAAAGTCATAAAGTGATGTGGCATAGTAGTAACACAAAGATGTGCAGCACCATGTCACACTGTCTATGAGGCCATGCTACATGCTAATGAGACAGCCCACAGGAGAGGAATATGGTCTACACTAGAGCTGATGTCACACTGTCTATGAGGCCATGCTACATGCTAATGAGACAGCCCACAGGAAAGGAATATGGTCTACACTAGAGCTGATGTCACACTGTCTATGAGGCCATGCTACATGCTAATGAGACAGCCCATAGGAGAGGAATATGGTCTACACTAGAGCTGATGTCACACTGTCTATGAGGCCATGCTACAGGCTAATGAGACAGCCCATAGGAGAGGAATATGGTCTACACTAGAGCTGATGTCACACTGTCTATGAGGCCATGCTACATGCTAATGAGACAGCCCACAGGAGAGGAATATGGTCTACACTAGAGCTGCCTCCAGGAAAGCATCTGTGGCTGGATGCATAGATTAGAACAGCTGTTCCTGCAACATGGTGGTAGAGGACACAGCCAAAAAGATGTGTTTAGTCATCATGGGAGATGTAAGTACTGGAGAGTTTAGTCGTAAGCTAGGGATGGGAACTTTATGAGTGAGTATATGTGAGGGGCTGCATCTGTGATTGTGTGTGTGTGTGTGTGTGTGTGTGTGTGTGTGTGTGTGTGTGTGTGTGTGTGTGTGTGTGTGTGTGTGTGTGTGTGTGTGTTTCTGCCTGACAGATAGCATAAGTGGGGTAGTGAGGTGGTGAGATAGATGTGTGTGTGTGTGGGGGGGGGGGCTGTTAATGAATCCCCATGTATACCTTTATGAATAAATACATGATTCCCTTTCTTAGCTGACACAGTTTGCTGCCAGGATTTGTTTTTACATGTTTTTCTTTTCTTTTCTTTTTAGTTTGGCTTCCATTTCTGCAAATTGAATTTAGCTACTGTAAACTAAACATTTTTAAAAATGCTGATAAATGCTGAATAGTGAAAACAAAAGTGTAGTGTTTTAAGAATGAAAGAATGAATGAATGAATGATCTTTGTTAAATGTTTAATGATTCTGTTGCCCCATGAGCTCAACAAAAAATCTCCATGTTTGTTTTTCCATGACAAGTTGCAGGTGCCCAGTACCCCCAGTAATGTATACGCTATACTGTATATAGCATTCGTTTGCCAATGTCTTTAGTTTGCACCAGAAGACATGCATGCTTCCCACTGTGGGAGTTTCAGGAAAAAAATAACCAAATTGACAGAAATATGAAGACTATTCTGTTTTTTTGAAGACAGCAAAGATAATTTAACAACAACCTCATTCACTGTTCCTAGGTTTACAGAACAACATTTGACCACGTTAGTCAAATTGGAACTTCATTCTGTCAAACTTGTCTAAGTACAGCAATTCAGATAAAAATGTAACATGCCAGACAGCTGTGTGCCATAGAGGGAGTGTCCTCTGTATGAACCAGATGTCCAGGGGTGTAGTGGTGGCACTGGCATTGAGGAGCTGTGTGGAGACATAGAGGAGATCGAGGAGTGAAAGGGCAGAACCTTGTGGATGATTTAGGGGTGTGTACTCAGCCACACTCTTGGTGGTAGAATCATTGGAGGAATTAGATGAGGTTTGATTTTCTGCTTACAGAGGCAGGCATGTACATTGTTAAGCCCACTCTGTGCCTCCCCTTTGGCTGCTACAAGCATGTGCAAAGAAACTGGAAGGGAAAGAATGAAATACTGTGTCCATCCTGGCACATGATAGTCTCACTCCTAGTTTGTCCAGTCCTTGCCCCATGAGTGAATTAACTATCCAGCCACAGAGTTATCATTAGAAAACAGCTGTATTGCTATGGTGGCTTAGGTGACAAAGCTGACACTCATTCGAGGATGGTAGAAAAAGAGTGTAATTGCAGCTGGTAGCAATAAAATGCTTCAGAGTAGCTAGGCAACTCACTTGGCATTTACACTTTCTGTGCAGAACTTCACTGTGATTATTTTTCACACCTGAGTTAGTGCTTACACTTTATATGGTCATGCTTCACTGTGATTATTTTTCACAACTGAGTTAGCATTTAGACTTTATATGGCAATGTTTCACTGTGATTCTTTTCACATAAAGCTTGTGCTTACACTTCATATAGTCATGTTTCACTGTGATTCTTTTCACATAACCGGGTTAGTGCTTACATTTCTGTATGACCTTCTTCACTGTGATTATTTTTACATTACTGGGTTAGCATTCATAACTGGGTTAGTGCTTATACTTTATATGGCCATGTTTCACAGTGATTATTTTACATTACTGGGTTAGCATTCATAACTAGGTTAGTGCTTATACTTTATATGGCCATGTTTCACAGTGATTATTTTACATTACTGGGTTAGCATTCATAACTGGGTTAGTGCTTATACTTTATATGGCCATGTTTCACAGTGATTATTTTACATTACTGGGTTAGCATTCATAACTGGGTTAGTGCTTATACTTTATATGGCCATGTTTCACAGTGATTATTTTACATTACCGGTTAGCATTCATAACTGGGTTAGTGCTTATACTTTATATGGCCATGTTTCACAGTGATTATTTTACATTACTGGGTTAGCATTCATAACTGGGTTAGTGCTTATACTTTATATGGCCATGTTTCACAGTGATTATTTTACATTACTGGGTTAGCATTCATAACTGGGTTAGTGCTCATACTTTATATGGCCATGTTTCACAGTGATTATTTTACATTACTGGGTTAGCATTCATAACTGGGTTAGTGCTTATACTTTATATGGCCATGTTTCACAGTGATTATTTTACATTACTGGGTTAGCATTCATAACTAGGTTAGTGCTTATACTTTATATGGCCATGTTTCACAGTGATTATTTTACATTACTGGGTTAGCATTCATAACTGGGTTAGTGCTTATACTTTATATGGCCATGTTTCACAGTGATTATTTTACATTACTGGGTTAGCATTCATAACTGGGTTAGTGCTTATACTTTATATGGCCATGTTTCACAGTGATTATTTTACATTACCGGGTTAGCATTCATAACTGGGTTAGTGCTTATACTTTATATGGCCATGTTTCACAGTGATTATTTTACATTACTGGGTTAGCATTCATAACTGGGTTAGTGCTTATACTTTATATGGCCATGTTTCACAGTGATTATTTTACATTACTGGGTTAGCATTCATAACTGGGTTAGTGCTCATACTTTATATGGCCATGTTTCACAGTGATTATTTTACATTACTGGGTTAGCATTCATAACTGGGTTAGTGCTTATACTTTATATGGCCATGTTTCACAGTGATTATTTTACATTACTGGGTTAGCATTCATAACTGGGTTAGTGCTTATACTTTATATGGCCATGTTTCACAGTGATTATTTTACATTACTGGGTTAGCATTCATAACTAGGTTAGTGCTTATACTTTATATGGCCATGTTTCACAGTGATTATTTTACATTACTGGGTTAGCATTCATAACTGGGTTAGTGCTCATACTTTATATGGCCATGTTTCACAGTGATTATTTTACATTACTGGGTTAGCATTCATAACTGGGTTAGTGCTCATACTTTATATGGCCATGTTTCACAGTGATTATTTTTACATTACTGGGTTAGCATTCATAACTGGGTTAGTGCTTATACTTTATATGGCCATGTTTCACAGTGATTATTTTACATTACCGGGTTAGCATTCATAACTGGGTTAGTGCTTATACTTTATATGGCCATGTTTCACAGTGATTATTTTACATTACTGGGTTAGCATTCATAACTAGGTTAGTGCTTATACTTTATATGGCCATGTTTCACAGTGATTATTTTACATTACTGGGTTAGCATTCATAACTGGGTTAGTGCTTATACTTTATATGGCCATGTTTCACAGTGATTATTTTTACATTACTGGGTTAGCATTCATAACTAGGTTAGTGCTTATACTTTATATGGCCATGTTTCACAGTGATTATTTTACATTACCGGGTTAGCATTCATAACTGGGTTAGTGCTTATACTTTATATGGCCATGTTTCACAGTGATTATTTTACATTACTGGGTTAGCATTCATAACTGGGTTAGTGCTTATACTTTATATGGCCATGTTTCACTGTGATTATTTTTCACAACTGAGTTAGCATTTAGACTTTATATGGCAATGTTTCACTGTGATTCTTTTCACATAAAGCTTGTGCTTACACTTCATATAGTCATGTTTCACTGTGATTCTTTTCACATAACCGGGTTAGTGCTTACATTTCTATATGACCTTCTTCACTGTGATTATTTTTACATTACTGGGTTAGCATTCATAACTAGGTTAGTGCTTATACTTTATATGGCCATGTTTCACAGTGATTATTTTACATTACTGGGTTAGCATTCATAACTGGGTTAGTGCTTATACTTTATATGGCCATGTTTCACAGTGATTATTTTACATTACTGGGTTAGCATTCATAACTGGGTTAGTGCTTATACTTTATATGGCCATGTTTCACAGTGATTATTTTACATTACGGGTTTAGCATTCATAACTGGGTTAGTGCTTATACTTTATATGGCCATGTTTCACAGTGATTATTTTACATTACTGGGTTAGCATTCATAACTGGGTTAGTGCTTATACTTTATATGGCCATGTTTCACAGTGATTATTTTACATTACTGGGTTAGCATTCATAACTGGGTTAGTGCTTATACTTTATATGGCCATGTTTCACAGTGATTATTTTACATTACTGGGTTAGCATTCATAACTAGGTTAGTGCTTATACTTTATATGGCCATGTTTCACAGTGATTATTTTACATTACTGGGTTAGCATTCATAACTGGGTTAGTGCTTATACTTTATATGGCCATGTTTCACAGTGATTATTTTTACATTACTGGGTTAGCATTCATAACTAGGTTAGTGCTTATACTTTATATGGCCATGTTTCACAGTGATTATTTTACATTACTGGGTTAGCATTCATAACTGGGTTAGTGCTTATACTTTATATGGCCATGTTTCACAGTGATTATTTTACATTACTGGGTTAGCATTCATAACTGGGTTAGTGCTTATACTTTATATGGCCATGTTTCACAGTGATTATTTTTACATTACTGGGTTAGCATTCATAACTGGGTTAGTGCTTATACTTTATATGGCCATGTTTCACAGTGATTATTTTACATTACTGGGTTAGCATTCATAACTAGGTTAGTGCTTATACTTTATATGGCCATGTTTCACAGTGATTATTTTACATTACTGGGTTAGCATTCATAACTGGGTTAGTGCTTATACTTTATATGGCCATGTTTCACAGTGATTATTTTACATTACTGGGTTAGCATTCATAACTGGGTTAGTGCTTATACTTTATATGGCCATGTTTCACAGTGATTATTTTACATTACTGGGTTAGCATTCATAACTGGGTTAGTGCTTATACTTTATATGGCCATGTTTCACAGTGATTATTTTACATTACTGGGTTAGCATTCATAACTGGGTTAGTGCTTATACTTTATATGGCCATGTTTCACAGTGATTATTTTACATTACTGGGTTAGCATTCATAACTGGGTTAGTGCTTATACTTTATATGGCCATGTTTCACAGTGATTATTTTACATTACTGGGTTAGCATTCATAACTGGGTTAGTGCTTATACTTTATATGGCCATGTTTCACAGTGATTATTTTACATTACTGGGTTAGCATTCATAACTGGGTTAGTGCTTATACTTTATATGGCCATGTTTCACAGTGATTATTTTACATTACTGGGTTAGCATTCATAACTGGGTTAGTGCTTATACTTTATATGGCCATGTTTCACAGTGATTATTTTACATTACTGGGTTAGCATTCATAACTGGGTTAGTGCTTATACTTTATATGGCCATGTTTCACAGTGATTATTTTACATTACTGGGTTAGCATTCATAACTGGGTTAGTGCTTATACTTTATATGGCCATGTTTCACAGTGATTATTTTACATTACTGGGTTAGCATTCATAACTGGGTTAGTGCTTATACTTTATATGGCCATGTTTCACAGTGATTATTTTACATTACTGGGTTAGCATTCATAACTGGGTTAGTGCTTATACTTTATATGGCCATGTTTCACAGTGATTATTTTACATTACTGGGTTAGCATTCATAACTAGGTTAGTGCTTATACTTTATATGGCCATGTTTCACAGTGATTATTTTACATTACTGGGTTAGCATTCATAACTGGGTTAGTGCTTATACTTTATATGGCCATGTTTCACAGTGATTATTTTACATTACTGGGTTAGCATTCATAACTGGGTTAGTGCTTATACTTTATATGGCCATGTTTCACAGTGATTATTTTACATTACTGGGTTAGCATTCATAACTGGGTTAGTGCTTATACTTTATATGGCCATGTTTCACAGTGATTATTTTACATTACTGGGTTAGCATTCATAACTGGGTTAGTGCTCATACTTTATATGGCCATGTTTCACAGTGATTATTTTACATTACTGGGTTAGCATTCATAACTGGGTTAGTGCTTATACTTTATATGGCCATGTTTCACAGTGATTATTTTACATTACTGGGTTAGCATTCATAACTGGGTTAGTGCTCATACTTTATATGGCCATGTTTCACAGTGATTATTTTACATTACTGGGTTAGCATTCATAACTGGGTTAGTGCTTATACTTTATATGGCCATGTTTCACAGTGATTATTTTACATTACTGGGTTAGCATTCATAACTGGGTTAGTGCTTATACTTTATATGGCCATGTTTCACAGTGATTATTTTACATTACTGGGTTAGCATTCATAACTAGGTTAGTGCTTATACTTTATATGGCCATGTTTCACAGTGATTATTTTACATTACTGGGTTAGCATTCATAACTGGGTTAGTGCTTATACTTTATATGGCCATGTTTCACAGTGATTATTTTACATTACTGGGTTAGCATTCATAACTAGGTTAGTGCTTATACTTTATATGGCCATGTTTCACAGTGATTATTTTACATTACTGGGTTAGCATTCATAACTGGGTTAGTGCTTATACTTTATATGGCCATGTTTCACAGTGATTATTTTACATTACTGGGTTAGCATTCATAACTGGGTTAGTGCTTATACTTTATATGGCCATGTTTCACAGTGATTATTTTACATTACTGGGTTAGCATTCATAACTAGGTTAGTGCTTATACTTTATATGGCCATGTTTCACAGTGATTATTTTACATTACTGGGTTAGCATTCATAACTGGGTTAGTGCTTATACTTTATATGGCCATGTTTCACTGTGATTATTTTTCACAACTGAGTTAGCATTTAGACTTTATATGGCAATGTTTCACTGTGATTCTTTTCACATAAAGCTTGTGCTTACACTTCATATAGTCATGTTTCACTGTGATTCTTTTCACATAACCGGGTTAGTGCTTACATTTCTGTATGACCTTCTTCACTGTGATTATTTTTACATTACTGGGTTAGCATTCATAACTGGGTTAGTGCTTATACTTTATATGGCCATGTTTCACAGTGATTATTTTTACATTACTGGGTTAGCATTCATAACTAGGTTAGTGCTCATACTTTATATGGCCATGTTTCACAGTGATTATTTTACATTACTGGGTTAGCATTCATAACTGGGTTAGTGCTTATACTTTATATGGCCATGTTTCACAGTGATTATTTTACATTACTGGGTTAGCATTCATAACTAGGTTAGTGCTTATACTTTATATGGCCATGTTTCACAGTGATTATTTTACATTACTGGGTTAGCATTCATAACTGGGTTAGTGCTTATACTTTATATGGCCATGTTTCACAGTGATTATTTTACATTACTGGGTTAGCATTCATAACTAGGTTAGTGCTTATACTTTATATGGCCATGTTTCACAGTGATTATTTTACATTACTGGGTTAGCATTCATAACTGGGTTAGTGCTTATACTTTATATGGCCATGTTTCACAGTGATTATTTTACATTACTGGGTTAGCATTCATAACTGGGTTAGTGCTTATACTTTATATGGCCATGTTTCACAGTGATTATTTTACATTACTGGGTTAGCATTCATAACTAGGTTAGTGCTTATACTTTATATGGCCATGTTTCACAGTGATTATTTTACATTACTGGGTTAGCATTCATAACTGGGTTAGTGCTTATACTTTATATGGCCATGTTTCACAGTGATTATTTTACATTACTGGGTTAGCATTCATAACTAGGTTAGTGCTTATACTTTATATGGCCATGTTTCACAGTGATTATTTTACATTACTGGGTTAGCATTCATAACTGGGTTAGTGCTTATACTTTATATGGCCATGTTTCACAGTGATTATTTTACATTACTGGGTTAGCATTCATAACTGGGTTAGTGCTTATACTTTATATGGCCATGTTTCACAGTGATTATTTTACATTACTGGGTTAGCATTCATAACTAGGTTAGTGCTTATACTTTATATGGCCATGTTTCACAGTGATTATTTTACATTACTGGGTTAGCATTCATAACTGGGTTAGTGCTTATACTTTATATGGCCATGTTTCACAGTGATTATTTTACATTACTGGGTTAGCATTCATAACTGGGTTAGCATTCATAACTGGGTTAGTGCTCATACTTTATATGGCCATGTTTCACAGTGATTATTTTACATTACTGGGTTAGCATTCATAACTGGGTTAGTGCTTATACTTTATATGGCCATGTTTCACAGTGATTATTTTACATTACTGGGTTAGCATTCATAACTGGGTTAGTGCTTATACTTTATATGGCCATGTTTCACAGTGATTATTTTACATTACTGGGTTAGCATTCATAACTGGGTTAGTGCTTATACTTTATATGGCCATGTTTCACAGTGATTATTTTACATTACTGGGTTAGCATTCATAACTGGGTTAGTGCTTATACTTTATATGGCCATGTTTCACAGTGATTATTTTACATTACTGGGTTAGCATTCATAACTGGGTTAGTGCTCATACTTTATATGGCCATGTTTCACAGTGATTATTTTACATTACTGGGTTAGCATTCATAACTGGGTTAGTGCTTATACTTTATATGGCCATGTTTCACAGTGATTATTTTACATTACTGGGTTAGCATTCATAACTGGGTTAGTGCTTATACTTTATATGGCCATGTTTCACAGTGATTATTTTACATTACTGGGTTAGCATTCATAACTGGGTTAGTGCTCATACTTTATATGGCCATGTTTCACAGTGATTAT
The DNA here is from genome assembly GCF_019279795.1 of Protopterus annectens. Lineage (NCBI taxonomy): Eukaryota > Metazoa > Chordata > Ceratodontiformes > Protopteridae > Protopterus > Protopterus annectens. The sequence goes on from NC_056730.1 coordinate 683,831,415, forward strand.
TTTACATTACCGGGTTAGCATTCATAACTGGGTTAGTGCTCATACTTTATATGGCCATGTTTCACAGTGATTATTTTACATTACTGGGTTAGCATTCATAACTGGGTTAGTGCTCATACTTTATATGGCCATGTTTCACAGTGATTATTTTACATTACTGGGTTAGCATTCATAACTGGGTTAGTGCTTATACTTTATATGGCCATGTTTCACAGTGATTATTTCTGCACAGCTGAGGTAGTGTTTAGACTTTATATGGCCATGTTTCACAGTGATTATTTCTGCACAGCTGAGGCAGTGTTTAGACTTTATATGGCCATGTTTCACAGTGATTATTTCTGCACAGCTGAGGTAGTGTTTAGACTTTATATGGCCATGTTTCACAGTGATTATTTCTGCACAGCTGAGGTAGTGTTCAGACTTTATATGGCCATGTTTCACAGTGATTATTTCTGCACAGCTGAGGTAGTGTTTAGACTTTATATGGCCATGTTTCACAGTGATTATTTCTGCACAGCTCAGGTAGTTTAGACTTTATATGGCCATGTTTCAGAGTGATTATTTCTGCACAGCTGAGGTAGTGTTTAGACTTTATATGGCCATGTTTCACAATGATTATTTCTGCACAGCTGAGGTAGTGTTCAGACTTTATATGGCCATGTTTCACAGTGATTATTTCTGCACAGCTGAGGCAGTGTTTAGACTTTATATGGCCATGTTTCACAGTGATTATTTCTGCACAGCTGAGGTAGTTTAGACTTTATATGGCCATGTTTCACAGTGATTATTTCTGCACAGCTGAGGTAGTGTTTAGACTTTATATGGCCATGTTTCACAGTGATTATTTCTGCACAGCTGAGGCAGTGTTTAGACTTTATATGGCCATGTTTCACAGTGATTATTTCTGCACAGCTGAGGTAGTGTTTAGACTTTATATGGCCATGTTTCACAGTGATTATTTCTGCACAGCTGAGGTAGTGTTTAGACTTTATATGGCCATGTTTCACAGTGATTATTTCTGCACAGCTGAGGTAGTGTTTAGACTTTATATGGCCATGTTTCACAGTGATTATTTCTGCACAGCTGAGGTAGTGTTTAGACTTTATATGGCCATGTTTCACAGTGATTATTTCTGCACAGCTGAGGTAGTGTTTAGACTTTATATGGCCATGTTTCACAGTGATTATTTCTGCACAGCTGAGGTAGTTTAGACTTTATATGGCCATGTTTCAGAGTGATTATTTCTGCACAGCTGAGGTAGTGTTCAGACTTTATATGGCCATGTTTCACAGTGATTATTTCTGCACAGCTGAGGCAGTGTTTAGACTTTATATGGCCATGTTTCACAGTGATTATTTCTGCACAGCTGAGGTAGTGTTTAGACTTTATATGGCCATGTTTCACAGTGATTATTTCTGCACAGCTGAGGCAGTGTTTAGACTTTATATGGCCATGTTTCACAGTGATTATTTCTGCACAGCTGAGGTAGTGTTCAGACTTTATATGGCCATGTTTCACAGTGATTATTTCTGCACAGCTGAGGCAGTGTTTAGACTTTATATGGCCATGTTTCACAGTGATTATTTCTGCACAGCTGAGGTAGTGTTTAGACTTTATATGGCCATGTTTCACAGTGATTATTTCTGCACAGCTGAGGCAGTGTTTAGACTTTATATGGCCATGTTTCACAGTGATTATTTCTGCACAGCTGATGTAGTGTTTAGACTTTATATGGCCATGTTTCACAGTGATTATTTCTGCACAGCTGAGGCAGTGTTTAGACTTTGTATGGCCATGTTTCACAGTGATTATTTCTGCACAGCTGAGGTAGTGTTCAGACTTTATATGGCCATGTTTCACAGTGATTATTTCTGCACAGCTGAGGCAGTGTTTAGACTTTATATGGCCATGTTTCACAGTGATTATTTTTGCACAGCTGAGGTAGTGTACTTTATAATGTCACACTTCAGTGTGATTATTTTCACAAAATTGAGTTTGTGCTCATAACTTATTTAAAGCTTACACTTTATGGCAATGCTTCACTGTGATTATTTTACACAACTGAGTTAGTAGAGCACATTATATGGTCATATTTCACTGTGATTATTTTCAGAAGACTGAGCTAGTGCTTACGCTTTATATGGCCATGCTTCATTCTGATTATTTTCACATTATTAAGTTAGTACTTGCACGTTATCTGTCCATGCTTCACAGTGTTTATTTTTTATGCAACTGCACTGTCCAGTAAATTTTATTTTAGGAATTCATTTGCAGTTAACTCTTTGTGGAGAGTTTTTTTCTAACCATTAAAAAATAATTTCATTAGAGACCATTGTCTAATTTATTCATAAGACCCCCAGGTTCATAGGTAAATAATAGGCTAGCCGCCCTTGTGGGCAATTTTAAGCCTAGTCACTTTCCCTTTTTATGGTTGAAATAACCTATCCTGTTTGGTGTTAGATTGGCTTTATCCATCCCGTGGTTGATAACTATATATTATCCCTAATGAGAATAACTGGGATCATACCTTAGATAATTTGAAGGGACTCATGCTTTGGATAAAGTATTTAGGAGCTGACTCTATCCATTAGTTGTACAGTGGGCAGTCTTGGGGTAAATTGTCTGTTTCACATCCATATGCTCTTAAATATAGAGAGGGATGAATTTTCTTTTTACGTGGATGGGGACTCTGTTCCACAGCAGAGGTATCTTCTGTGACATATATCTGCAGTATATATACTCACCTTAGTTTCCTGTCAAGCTGTTTACTTGTTTTATATACCTGGTTGCATTTCCATGGATTTGAGCTCTGTTGCTCCAGCCTGTTTTTTAAATCATTTTATTAAACATACTGTTTAACCCCACAGGTGTGGTGGCATCCATTTATATATTCCTTGTCATACTTTTTTGTTGATAGCTTATGTTTCTGCAACACTGGGCCATGCAACTTGAATTTTACTTGCTATTAACTAAAGAAGATAACCAGTATGCTAAGTTTTGTGTCATTTGGTTGCATGATGTTAGTTGTTTAATTCCAGAGTCATAAAGTACATATTTGGTGTAACCCCTGCTGTGTGCCACTACTATATTGATGCACATATGTGCACTGTGTGCTTACAGGCAGAAATAGTATTGTAAAGATTTCCAACCCATTGTGCATTTACCCTTGTTTTATAGCTGTAATTTTGAAATTTATTACAACAACAGACATTATAAAGCAGTTCTTATTTATCGTTAAGATTAAACCCAAACCTGAGTTTTTGAAACATATGTTATAATCAGAATGTTGTATATAATAATGTTATTCCTGCAAGCAGGGAGTGAAATAGTACTGTGGTCATTTGAAAATTAGCTTGAATTCAAGTAAGAATTTGCATATTGACATATAATTTCTGTTACAGTTTTTAAACAGTATTACCATGACCCCAAAACGAAAAAGGAGTATGCAAGCAAGTCTGGAGACAACATAATGAAATTCAACTTCACCAACAGTCTCTCTGCCAATGAATCAGTAAATACATCAGGATATCTGCAGAACCAGAGCATGCTGGAACTTCACAGTGAAGTCCACTGTGGACGAGAAACCGCTGTCCTTAGTGTAATGCTTATGTTGGGAACCCTATGGCTTGGGCATACTCTGTATCAGTTCAAAAAAAGGTAATATAAGAACTGTATTCAACAAACACTTGCAGTTTTGAAGTTGTGCTGTGTTATTTCTAAAAAAGTACAGTCAACAAAATAAATAAAATAAACTGAATATCTTCCAATTGCAAAAGATAGTGTTGTACACCTAAACAGATTTCATGACAGCAGCTTAACCAGATTAGGGTACCTTCCTTTCAGATTTTTTTATTTTATTTAGAGTTCTTATATTTTCTTTTAAAGAAATCTGTACCAGGCTGTATATAGACATCTGTAGATCCACACAGTAAACATAACAATATAACATGTTTTATGGTTAATCCTAGTGAACCATGTTTCTTGGTGAAACAGTTGACTGACACAACATTTGTTGCATCCCAGAAAGAGAAAAATGCTTACATTAGGCCAGATCCCCAAAAACCTTAATAATTTTCCTTTCTCCATGATGTGTTGACATCTGAATTGGTTTCCTTTCTCCATGAGGTGTTGACATTGCAAATGGTTTCCTTTCTCCGAGGTGTGATGACATCTAAATTGGTTATAATAAGCAGCAGTAATGTGTGCTTACTACACTGGTTAGTGTTTTAAAGGAGACATGAAATTCTCTACTCATAATCTCTAAGTTTACTGATCTTTGATGCATCATATTTTGCTGAACTGCTTTTAACAACAGGCTCTAATATGGGTCATTTTTATTTTCTATCTTATATTAATTATGGTTGCACACTGAACATGATGTGACAAATCTCTTCTGGACATCTTGAAAACTTGCAGAAGTTAATATTTTATACTTTATCTTTTTCTATGACTTTTATGCAGTTTTTGTGTTGTTGGTATGTTAAAAGATGGCACAGATGCTTAACCTCCCAACTGTTCAGACTTTCACAGAATGCCCAAATTTTTGGCTAATATTTTTGGTCTGTTTCTCATAAAATTTGTGGTTTTGCAGTAAATCATTGGGGTGATCTGAGGACTGAAGTCAGTAAGTAATAACATACATTTGAGTTTCAGCCTTCAAATCCTTCAGAAAATATATTAAAACAAATCATGTTACTCTAGCAACAGTCTAAGTTTATAAGAGCAGTATATTTAAAATATGCCCCTATTTTTGGGCCTTTACCAAACCAAGAGCTGCTGGACATGCTACAGTTAAAGAATTCCCAATCCGTCATAGACACACACTCCAGGGATCTAAACCTTGTAATCACAATGAACAAAACATGCTGGAAGGATAGGTTCCTGACCCAGAGACTCCCCAGACTCTGGAATAGACTGCCCATACCTGTCAAGCAGAGCACCTCTTTGGCCCTCTTCAAAAGGAAACTTGATGATTGGAGGGGAGATAGGAAATTCACCCAGGGGATCACGTCAGTCACTCTGCTAGACAGGAGTCCAGGAAGTAAATACTGTGGAAAGAAATAGCCAGGTAATTGTTATGGCTAGGCTTGTATAGGCCCTAGAGCCGATAGCCTAGTACCAACCTATGAACATATGAACCTATGAACCTAAGAGGTTGAGAGGTATGTTAAGCTGTCATGAGACAGATAGAGGATGTGCATTCTTAGCGAATGTGATGCATAGAACATATTATGGAATAATAAGAATTTAAAAATTTCACATAGAAATTCTTATATAGAAAACTTTATTGACCTTATAAAATATTTCATTAAACTAACAGTTTTTTATTGGCGATCTAATAAAAGCATTAATATGGATTTTGAGCATATGTTTCATGACAGTGATTTAGTAAAACAGTTTTGTTGACTTTCAATGTACTGGACAAACTCTGTGGTGTTAAATTTTCAAGAATCTAAATACTTATGCTGTGATTCATAGCCAAGAGCTTTGCAACTGCACAGCAGTAAATATCTCAAGGCATGATGTAGTCTGTAACTACTCAGATATAATGAAGAACCTGCATAGTTGTAGTAGTTAGCAAAAAGGAATTAATACTAAATTAGTGGATCCACTTATGGGGATAACTGGCATTAAGCAGGATCAGTGGGGGGTGGGGGTATCTCTAGCAAAGTGAAAGTGACTGGAGAGATCAATGTCACAGGAAAGGTATGCAAATACGCATGAGTGTGGCTTAAGGTTACATGCCCTTGAGTGCATAATGAATTGCCTCACATGCAGTAGTAGATATGCCAAGAAGGGCCAGCACACCAAAGTGCCAGCCCAGTTCATCATATAAGGGGAAGGAAAGGGTGAAATAAGAAAGTTAGACAAGGGGAAGAGTAATCAGAGGAAAATATACAATGGTAGCCATAAGGAGTGACTACTGGGTGATAGAAGGGCATTTTTTATGTAAGAAAGGTTCTCAGTTTTAAAATAAGATGAAGGAGCATAAGTACGGAAGAGGGTGAGACATGATTGTTGGATGGATTGTTGGATGGATAGTGGAAGAAAAGTAAATTGCAGGGGCACAAAAAACACAAGTATAGGTAGGAATGCCGTTGCCAAAAAGATGGGTACACCAATGGAAGGACACAGGCAGGCAAACAGTGGCCTATTGGTGATGTGGAGGATCGGACAACAAACCAGGTATGGGAAGTGGCACAGAAGGACAGAGGGACAACACATTGCTGTGATAGGGCAGTGTCATACTTCTCAGCTATTTATATTTTTACAGAATGTCCAGATTTTTGCCTCATGTTTTTGGTATGCTCCTCATAAAATATGTGTTTTTTTATTGGCAAATCTCTTAGGACTGATGTCACTAAAGAATTACATATGTGCCAGTTTCAAACTTCATATCCTAAATGCATTTTAACACAAATCCTATTATTCTAGCAACTGTATAATTTTATAAGAGTGATATTTAAAATCTGTTCCTATTTTTGTTCTTTTGTCCCCCGTTATTTTAGGCTTTGTCCAAATTCCGTACTTTAGGAGGTTGAAATGATGGCAGAGTATATGGCTGATAATACAACAGATGAGAAGCCAACTCACAGAGAGATTAGTCCTCTCAGTGGCTCACAGCATGTGCATGACTCTGGTGGCCTGATGGGTATGACAGAAACAACCAAGTTAGGAGGCACTCCATGGATGTGAGGCAGGAATCCAGCTGCTGACACACCTCAGAATTATCCAGCCTATGCAGCTGACAGCAAAAGGCCATATGTAACCACTCCAGGATACTATCAGAGGAGTGCCCTCTGTTCCCTCCTGACTATTAACCATAGAGGCCACCAGTAAGCCCTCAAGATTACCTTCAGCAGTGTGGCCTCCATCTTACTTTGAAGCTGGTGACTGCTGTTGAATCAGTATCAGAGGCGTCCCCTGGTAGAGTCTGGGTTGGCTACTGATGCTCCCCTGCCACCATTAGAACTAGTCCTGCAGAAGAAAGAGAAAATAAAAAGAAAAGTGGTTAGTACACACGTATGTTACACATATTATATATCTCTACATGCAGTGGTGCACATGGCATGCATATCCTGTAGCCAGGACAAGCACTCCTACCTCCTCTGACATATTTCCATATTCTTCCTCTGTTCCATAGACATTATAAGAGAAATTGGTCATTACTTTGTACAGTGGTTGGCATGTGAAAAGAAGAAACAGAAGAGAGAGAGAAAAATATATGCTTACTGTAAAACACAGTCTGTTTGTCTGTATTATCTGCTTCCCATTGGCTAAGCAGTCTGGGGCTGGGATAATGTCTTTACAGGTCTTTATACCATTATTTGTAATGCTCATCAGAAATGGCAATGTTAGTAGCATCAGTCACTGTCTTGGCAAGCCCATGTCTGGCATGCATTTTGTAGACAGAATCAACATATTAGAACAACAGGAGAGAAACTGCTGTATGTGGTTATAGTACCAAACAAAAACAGCCTGTCATTGTTATTTTCATCTGTAGGGGGAGCAAACCATTAGCAACATGCACATAGACAGGTCATGCTAGAGAAGACACAATGAAATTGTAGATTGGGTGAGACAAGGAGAGAGTGTACATTGCATTGCATGGCTTCAATAAGCTGCTGCAGGAAAGGGAATCATGATAACAAGAGCACAGCTGCAGTTTAAATAAGAAGGGAGGGAACTGTCACACCCGAGTGGGGGAGCAGCTAATTTGACACCTCAAGTAGTTGGGAGGGCAGCAGTCATATGGGATAGCCACACCCAGCCATGCATACACACCAGCCAACATGTACTTGCCACAAATGTACATGGCTTGCTATGGCACTATGAGAAAGGCAGCTACTGGAAAAGTTCATCACCCAGAAGACTGAGGCATTACTTCAGGTCCTCTATACACTTTTCATGCACATCCTAACCAAATTTAATGTGGACAAGCCTTTTTGGGAGAAGGTGTACAAAGGAGTGGTACAGGATACTACTGATGTGCTTAGCAATGACAGCTGGATACATCAGGTTTGGTGAAGGGTATCCAATTTTATAAAAATAAAAAACACTACTGAAATTATCAAGCTCCACAACGACTGAAACAAAACACACTTGTAACTCTTCCGTTATCCATTAACTCCTCGGCCTATCCAGTGCCCTGTCTGCTTTCCTTATGTCTAATTAGTTAAATATGAATAGACAGATTATATATATATGGGTCTCTATCAGTTGACTGTTTTCAGAAACTTGAAATTAATATGGACAAGGCCATTTTAAAAAGTTTTTGAAAACTCAACACTTTTGAATGGAGATTGCGGTACAGTGTGGATCAGGAAATTTACCCTTTTCCTTACTGAAATGTGATCTTGGAGTTGTTATATTTAATTTGCAAGGGGTGGGAGGGTGCAGGGGGGCTTGCCCCTCTCCAAAAATGTAAAAATGTAAAAAGGTAGATTTTTGTTTTTTTGTGGGTTTTTCTTTTGATGTTCGAGTTTTCAGAAACTTGATCATATGGTCTCGACCGTATGAATTTTGAGTTGCTGAAAACTTGATCATCTGACATAGACCCCAACACACACACACACACACACACACACACACACACACACACACACACACACACACACACAAACACAAAATTCTACCAGGAAGCAGTGTTTAACGTAGGAAAAACTTTGAATAATGCTAATAAAACTTTTGCAATCAGCTTCATCAGGAATAATGATCTTCAGTGCAACCACATTTAAATATAATTAAAAGCCACATGACCTTATTATATACATATTTTAATACAGGTTTTATTGTAACAGTTCCATTCAAACCTGGAAATACACGTGCTCTAAAACGTAAAATTCACTTAAGTTCTGCATTCTCGGTCATATTAATTAGGTTATCACCTCTTAAATGCTCATGTAAAACCTGCAAAATCATAAATTTAAAAGACTATGGAGCATCAGTCTCACTAGTATGTTTGTAAGGTGCATTAGTGCAAACCTTTTCTATTTCTTACTGATAAATGATTACTTATCTGTTCCTTTAACTTACTTTTCATTTTCCACATAATAAGCTATCTATATATCTATCTATTTATGTATGTATCTATCTTTCTGTCTATCTATCTATCTATCTATCTATCTATCTATCTATCTATCTATCTATTTATAGGAAGGCCATGCTTTTCTCCAATTACAATTTTTGTGCCATGCAAATTCACCAAACTCCGTGTTATATTACTATCCACTCTAAAGCTGCCCAATAAGTCCTATTCATCAATGATGAGGTGAGGTATCCTTTATCTATACCTCCTTTTCCTAAACCAGCAAGCTCTGTTATCCTCAATGTGTTTTGGCGCAACTGAAACAAGCAACAAACAGTGGGACACAGTCAAGCTCTCAGTAAAAGCAGCCATCTTTGTGAATTGCAAAGTAAATAGAAAATGTGTAGATTTGCTTTTTATAACCACCTCTGCATGGCAGACTGGCTCTTCAAAAAAGTGAATATGAATCACATAAAGGTTGGAAGAGCACCTTATTTGCACAAAAACTCACAGAATGTTCTTACATTCTTCATGTACCTCTCATTATTCCCTCTTTTAAACCAGATGTTCTCAAAACTGTTCTAACAGCTTCAATTTGGAGGATTTTATGTTTCGAAATTGCACCTGAGTTGCACTTCTTTACAGCCTGCACCTGAATATTCTCACTGAGAATTCCAAAGGACTTCCTTTGCAGGACAACTGCGTGATCATGCTTTTTACAGCAGAGTATGCCAAAAGCATTATCTCTTTTGGACCCATTAATCATTTTACAGCTAAAAGGACCAAACATCATTGTGTAGGTTAAATAATGCACCAGTCTGTAGCATCTCAATGAATAACCCATGACCAGCTTTTGTCTCTTGCAGCTACACCTAGATGCTGGAGTGCTAGTAGTAGGAAAGCTTTGACTTGACAAAGAGGATAGATTACTACAATGGAACATCCATGTTAAAGCAGCCAAATGTGTCCAACCTGGATATACATGCATGTTAGGCACCAAAGAAGTAAGCGAGAACTAGTGTTTTTCATAAAAAAGCATGGTCTCCCAGTGGTGGAGTTAATGACTATTAACTTTGCCATAATAATTAAAAATAAAATAAATTAAAATAAAACTAAAGCAACTGCAGAGTAAAGGTGTGCTCCTGCACTTAATGTGATTCAGACATGTTAAGCACTTGACTTTGGGCACTTTTCATAATGTATGCCATGCTCAGGGCTGGTACACTGCCCTATGTGATTCACACACAAAGATAAACAATGGGCTAAATCATCATTAGTAGCCTTGCTTTAACCATTATATAGCCTTAGTACTTATGTACGATTACACAGGTAAAAGACCACCCCCCCACTGTACCTGGTACATAAACGCAACAGCCTCTATGTATATGCTGGTCCCAGTGGATAAACTGGTGGACTTCAACTGCCTACAGTCAGATATGTTTCACTTGCCCACCATCTGCTGACTTGTAACTCAGCATATGGAGCTGAACAACATATTGTAGCTGTAGTAAAAAAAAAAAAATCTCCTTTGCATGGTAGGAATAACCCTTCCAGTTGCATAGCTTCCTGTGATGCATGCAACCCTGTTACTACAAGCACATTTCCCCATCCTCAAACAGAGACAAGGCTGAGCTCACATAACACCCATCCACTAATTACCATAATATGATAATGATTCTTGCTCTTTGTTCTTGCCTAATAAATGGCAATTCTTTAGGAGTGGCATTTAGGTATGATGGGTGGATCACAGCACTACAGGACACAGTTAACCAAGAATCTGCCTAACCCATTAATGCTGTGTTCCCTGCTGTAATATTGTAGCACATGTGAGTAGTCACACCATTCACAAACAAACCAAATCCTTGTATGCCAACTTAGAATACCACAATCAGTGTCTATTGTGGTATAGAACAGTGACTTGCTGAAGACAATTCACAGAATGCTTGTATGTGTCTACATAGCATGTTTATGAATTCCAGGTTTTGGCAAGCCTACATTGATAGGAAGCACAGTGGTCTGTTAGTTAATCAGTGTCCCACCTTTCAGCATTACACTGCAGCAAACTGCAATGGAGTGATGCCCTATTTTTTTTTATTTTTGTGGCATTGTTTTATATTTTTGTACTTTATTCAATATTACTAAATTCTGATTTCATTGTTTATTGCACACTCTCCACCCCCAGCCATCGCAGGCTCTGATTTGGCAGCTTCAGCACTGTGGCATTCATTACTGGAACTGCTATCAATGTCTTTACTTATGTCTTGCAGGTCATTTGGTGTTTGTAGTACAGTCTGGCAATACAGCATGGTTGTGTAGCTGAACCAGTGGCCTATGAACATTTCTAACTTGATTTCTCAGCACAAAAAGTGAAGAAATGGCTTGAATTATTACTGTCATTTCAGCAAACGTTTGTACAAATGTGATTGTGCGGGTGTAGTTTGCTCTTACATACTCACCAATTTTTTTACTAAAAGTATTAAAATAAAGGATTTGTGAGCAAGTAGAAGTCAGCACATTATTGGGACTGAAACATTTATTTAGAAGTCAGTTGAAATAATGGTTTCAATCAGTCACTTTTTCAAGCCTCCTTCGTCTGGATGCCTGTTCATTTCCTAGTTGTAGGCTGTCCCCAGATTCACTGTGTGGTGTGATGTTGGAGGATACTTCTCATCAACAAAGCCAAAAACAATGAGGATCAAAGGCCCAAAAGTAGGTACAATTTTTAAATATCGCTCTCATAAATGTAGAAACTTGCAGGAATAAAAAAATGTTGTATTAGGATGCATTTTCTGAAGATTATGAAGTCTGAAACTCATTATTTAGGTACTAAATTCTGAATAATGTGCCAGAAAACTTCAAATGTTTTGAGGAACAGAACAAAAACAGGAGGCAAAAGTCTGTACATTCTTTAAAAATCTGTGCAGTTGAGATGTATGTTTTGGAGGGCGCCATCGTAGTGGGGTTGCTTGTGGCCTTGCTGGCATCCAGGATACAAAGTTGTCTTTTTATTATGAATAGTTTAGAACATGCTTTTGATGCGAGCATTTACATCACTGCAAGAACCACTTTTGCCCTTCTTTCCAGTTATACATGCTCCTCCATGGCCTGGCCTGGTCAGTTATGTCCATGTCCATGTCCTCCCTGCACTAGTTTTTGGCATCCTGACATGCTTCTGCCCTACAGGACAGGTTGTTTCAGCCTATCACTGCTGTCAGCAGACTAGAACCATCATCCACTCCCCTTCTCCTAGAATGGGCATGCCCATCGTCTCTGTCTTTGCCATCATGATGCTAAGCTGATAATCAAACTCAAGTCACCCAGGTCCTGTTCATGTCTTTATTCTTCTACACCACTGGCAAAGGCCAAGCCAAGGCCCTTTGGCAGACATTTTTCAAACATAAAAATGGTATCTTTGTGAAGTTGACCAGTCAATGGCCTACTCTATGACTTTCAGCAAGTCGGTTAATATAGTACTACTACTTCAACCCTGATTCCATAGTTGTGATTCAGATATCTTCCTGTGGAAAGGTCTGTCAGATTCTGTTTATGTAGTTATAAGTCATCTTAATCCAGATACTGTTTGCAACTGTCCCCCAAAACATAACATGAAGAGCTCAGGGCATGATCCAAATACCTCCTGAATATTCCTATCAGGATCTACTTCAAGTGGTCCTCATGTCACCCTGCTTCAGATATTTTTGTAGCTATTCCTTCCAAAAATAACATAAGCGATATGAAGAAGATGAAACTATATACACATTTGGCACAGTCTGCAGTTAGTGCTTCTAGGTTGTAATAAAAGTGTTACTGTATTAGTCATTAACTTAGTTTTTCACTGCAATGTTTCATCCTGTGTTCTCAAACTTGCAAAATCTCCATTAAACCCACTGACATAATAACTACTTACTGAAAACAGTTGATGGAGCAT